>NC_041393.1:269831913-269878133 GCF_002162155.2 Triticum dicoccoides
GATTAGACTGTGGGGCCTCCTCGGGGAAACTCGAGGTTTGGTTTTACTCGTAGGATGTCTCATCCGGTGTTACCCTGAGAATGAGATATGTGCAGCTCCTATCGGGATTGTCAGCACATCGGGCGGCTTTGCTGGTCTTGTTTTACCATTGTCAAAATGTCTTGTAAACCGGGATTCCGAGTCTGATCGGGTCTTCCTGGGAGAAGGTCTATTCCTTCGTTGATCGCGAGAGCTTTTCCTGGGCTAAGTTGGGACACCCCTACAGGGTATAATCTTTCGAAAGCCGTGCCTGCGGTTATAGGCAGATGGGAATTTGTTAATGTCCGGTTGTAGATAACTTGACACCAGATCCGAATTAAAATGCATCAACCGTGTGTGTAGCCGTGATGTTCTCTTCTCGGTGGAGTCCGGGAAGTGAACACGGTTTCTGGGTTATGTTTGACGTAAGTAGCAGTTCAGGATCACTTCTTGATCATTACTAGTTGACGACCGTTCCGCTTGCTCTCTTCTCGCTCTTATTTGCGTATGTTCGCCACCATATATGCTTAGTCGCTGCTGCAACCTCGCCACTTTACCCCTTCCTTTCCCTTTAAGCTTTGCTAGTCTTGATACCCATGGTAATGGGATTGCTGAGTCCTCGTGGCTCAAAGATTACTACAACAACAGTTGCAGGTACAGGTTCTGCGATGATCATGACGCGAGAGCGATGCTTGCTTGCATTGAGTTCTTCTTCTGCTTCTTCGATCAGGGGATATTGTCGTGGATTTGTCACGGCAGATGTCGTAGCGAAAGGACGTAGTCGTGGAGCCATCGCTACGAGTTTACTTGAAGGGGTTAAAGCGGACACAAAGACACGAGGGGTTTATACTAGTTCGGCCCCTTCGACGAAGGTAAAAGCCTATGTCTAGTTGTGATGGAATTGATGTGGTCTCGATGGCTAGGGAGCAAACAAGCTTCGCCTAGGCTCGAGTTGTCGTTGTCTGTCTTGAACCGCCACCGGGTCGTCCCCTTATATACACGGGTGACGCCCGTCGGTCCATAGAGTCCTAACCGGTTCATACTCGTATTCCGGTTGGTATCTCTCTATTCCTTACTTACAATACAAGTCATACATCAGACCGGTTTACGGCTACATGTTCTAATCGACTACAGGCCTTGGGCCTTCATCTGTTTACGCCACTAATGAAGTTAACCCGGCCCAAGTAGGCCGGTTTACGCCTAGTGGTAATATCCCCAACATTAGGCCCCAGATTGATTTGAACTGGTTCATGTCAATCCTTCACACCATCTTGCGTCTTGGATATCTTCTGTTAATTGGCAAATCTCCATGTCGTCATCATTTTTGGTTGCTGTAAACCGGCATGACGTCATCAGTTTTGGTTACTGTAAACCGGCATGACGTCATTATGAAATTCATAACGCCCTCTTAATGACAGCTCCTGGATTCGCGCGTTTGACCTAGCTCGGTTGCCTTATAAATAAGACCGAAGGGTCATTTCCTTTCTCTTCCCCTTCGTCCCTTCTTCTTCTTCTTCCTCACGTCGCCGGCTTTGGAGCTCCGCCACCACCGTCGACCTCTGCCTCGTCTCGGGCCGCTGCATCAACCTGAACGTACCAGAGTGTTGCGGCGTCTTTCCGCATCTTCTCCGTTCCCGGTAAGTTCTCTCTCCTTCTTAACCTAGATCTGTTCTTAGGGTTCCATGTTCTTGCTATGTTCATTGCGCGTTCATAGCTGTTCTCTGACCTTGAATGCATCTGTGAACTCTTGCTGTGCTTAGTAGCGATCCCTTTAGCATCCGCTTGCTATTTCTCATCCAAGCTCATAGATCTCCCGCACATATCCGCTCAATGGTTCACTTCTGCTTCCGCCTTAGTCTTTGAAATATTTCCTGTTTTTGTGAGCTTGCTGTAGATCCGCGGCTGTAACACGATTTTGTGAAATTTGTTTCTGCATAACTAGTTATCCATAGTTTCAATTGCTTCCGACGCTTAGGCCAGGCGGTTTAACTTCACCATAGAGAAAAAATTGCTAAACCGGTATATATGTCAGTAGTCCCCTGGTTGAACCGCCAGAATCCATCTGATGCCGTGTTGTAGAAGACCGGTTTATGGGTACTGCCTCCGGTTTACCGTAATTAGATCAACACCTTCTTATCCGGCATGTCCTTGAACCGGATCACCTATTTCTTGTAGATCTCGTCATGTCCAAACAAGTGTACGAGTGCAACTGGGTTCCCTCCCGTGTCACAGAATCACAGCTGGACGGTCTAGTCCTGATCGGCGCTTTGGATAGCAAAGATACGATTCACTGGAGGGTTCCTGGAGATGAATGTCCTCCCATGCCCCAGGAAGAAGAGGTCGTGGTCTTCGCAGATCACATGGCCCGGGGCTTCAAACCGCCCGGCTCTAAATTTTATCGGGATGTGTTAGCCAACTTTCAACTCCGTCCACAGGATACTGGCCCCAACTCCGTCACCAATCTATGTCACTTTCAAGTACTCTCTAAGGCATACCTTCAAGAGGAGCCTTCAGTCGAGTTATTTAGAGATCTCTTTCATCTAAACCGCCGTACTGAATTCACCGACGGCCCTAATACCGAACTGGGCGGTATGGCCATTCAGAAGAGGAAGGAAATCACCTATCCCCACGTCAAACTCCACACTCACCCCAAGGAGTGGAACGCAACTTGGTTTTATTGCAAGGATACCTCCCCTGACAATGAAAATCCCTTGCCTGGCTTCTGTCCGGAACGGCTCAGCAACACTCACCCTTTTCCACAAACGCTAAGCGCCAAGGAGAGAATTAAATATGCCCCTCAACTGTCCAAGCTCCGGGCCTTCATGGCCAATGGTTTAACAGGAATAGACCTTGCACGCTGCTGGATATCATGGAGCATTCTGCCTCTAAGCCGGCGCCCTGGTTTGATGTGCGAATATACTGGCAGTGTCGATGACCCACTCCGACATATCAAAATCCAGGTCTCCGACGACGAAGTCACATAATCTGTAAAGAAGATGTTGAATGAACCGGAGCACCTCTGTGCTCAAACCGGTCTGCTTCCTTACTGCACCACCAACGAACCGCCAGCGGTAAGATTTTACTTGCTTTATTATTGAACCTGTTACTGCTTTATCTGTCTGACCTTTAATTATTGTTGATCCAGAGTGATAATCCGTTTTGGAGCAAAAAGCTTTCACAAGATAAAACGGAGAAGGCAGGGCGGCCAACCCGGCCCAAGACCAAGGCTATCAAGAAACCAGCTCGTAAAAGAAAGACCACCGCTTCATCTGACCCAGCCATTGATGATGATGTGGGTAATCCGGATCTTGAGGTAGAACTTGATTCACTTGGCTTACTTTTTACCCGCCTTATTGATGATGATGCTTGTCAGGATGACGCTGAGGCCAGCAATGCGGGCTTCGTTGAGGTAACTATTCTCTCTTCTGATTCAGAAATCTTGCCTTTGCCAAAATCTCGCCGGACAAACCGGAAAGTTAAATTTTCTCATCCTCTTGCTTATTTGGATCCCAACTTTCTTATGAAGACCCAGCAACACGAAGCTCGCCGCACAACCCGGCATAGCGGCCAGGTAGTTACTTCTGCCGGTTTACCGAATAGTCCGGTTCGAAAACGCCGCTCCGAGGTCTCCGTCAACCTCTTAATCCATCCGACTCCGATTACCAGGTCACTTCTCATTCATCGTCTGGTGAATCGTCGGCCACCCAGCTACCACCTTTGAAAACAGTTGCTGGGTAAGTTAAACCGAACATATGCTTCCAGTATACTGCGCAATGGCTTACGCTTTTCCTTGACTTTTTATTTTTCTTTCAGGGCTAAACCGAAACCAAGCAAGAAGGCCCGCCTGGATAGAGCGGCTGAAGAAGATGTGGCCCCAGAACATGACCAAGCACCGGATCATGAAGTGTTTACTTGTGAAGATATCCCCAATGATCCTCCTCTGCAAGACGACGTTATCCATGAAGAAGGTCTTATTAATACTCCAGCCTCTGCTGATCCGCCTGCCAGCTCTGTCCAGATTCAGAAATCCCACACTCCTACTGACAAACCGGCCGCGCCAATCCAAACCGGCGAGTCAAAAGATGATGATGTTGTGATTACCGGCGTAGGCCGCTCTGAACCCGGGAATCCTATCACCCTTACCAGGCATACCATCAAAGAGGATTCTTCCCCTTTGAACAAAGGAAAATGGGATGTTGAATTAGAGACATACGCCGCTCTGAATGCTCAAGATCTTCACTCTGGCTATTTAAACCGGCTTTACACTAGCCGTGACTGTGAAGCTGGCCTGGTCAAAATGATGAGGGATAAATTTGAGGTAAATTCCTTCTTTCCTTTCTACCATTGCATTCATCCTTGTAGCCCCCAAGGGCCGGTTTGTGACCTTGGTCAAACCGGGACTTGATCCTGAACATTTTTGAAATCCGTCGGCATAACCCTCGAGGGCCGGTCTAACTTAGCATAAGTAAACTGGGGCTCAAAAATAAAAATCTGTCCTTAGAACATAACTTGATCAAATAGCTATTAGCCCCCAAGTGCCAAGTTGAATACTTGTATTGAGCTTGGGACTTTGTAATCTAGCAATATACAAAAAATTGAAGGTGCATTAGCCCCCAAGTATCAGGCATATAACTTTGTTATGTGGTTGATACTTCCATTTCTTGGATCGCCTGTGCAAAGCTTAAAATGCCATCTGTATGTAGGCTGAGGTGAAAATCAAGGAGGACCGGATTGCCGATTTGCAGGAGGCCCTAAAGACCCAGCAGGCTGAAACAGATAAGGCCAAGCAAGAATTAACCAGCGCTTTGAGCACTGCTGAACGGCTGAAAGAAGGCTTTAAGAAAGAGAGGGCTGACTGGGCCACTGAGAAGGCCGGTTTAACCAAAAGAGCGGAAAATGCTGAAGCGGCCCTTAAACCGGTGGTGGATGAACTGATGGCCGTACAGCGGCAAATACACTCCATGACCGCTGCAATCTTTGGTAAGCTCCTTGTAACTTCTGTGATAAATTTGAATCTACTGTATCGTAAATCCGGTTTGAGACCATTCCAATCTTGTTGTAGGCACACGTATTGGGCACTTAGGAAATGATGTGCGGAAGAAATTGAAAGCTGCCTACACCTTGGTGGAACAATTGTATACCGGAGCCCAACGGATCATCACCACAGCTTCTCACAACAACCCGGCGCCCCCTTTAATCCAGGACACTCTTCGCAAGTTGTCAATGCTTCCAGCCCGGATTCAGGAGCTGAAAAAATCCGCTGCCCGAACCGGAGCCATCAATGCCTTAATCCGGGCAAAGGCATGGGTGCCCGACTTTGATCCTGTGGAAGCAGCTCAAGGCTATCCCAGTCTGAAAGAAGATGGCTCTGAATTCAACGAAGAAGATTTAAGGGCCATAAACCGTGCAGTGCGCCCTCTGGCTTGCCAGCTAGCTGAAGAGGCAGATTTGACGCATTATCAAGCGCAATATAATAATCAAAACAAGCGAGTGCCTGCCCCAACTGTTGAAGCGGAGAATCTGATTCCTCCAATCCGTAAGCACACTTACGCCCCTGATATTGAACCGTCTTCCCTGATCCATGAAGAGGCTATTTTCCAAGCTTTAATGGGAATCGACTAGACCACTGTTGATTTCCAGCCAATGGGTAGAGACGAGGAAACTGAAGCGGCGGAAGATGAGGAGTAGGCTTGAACCGGAAGCCGGTTTGAAGAGCTATTTGCAACATCCTTCCACAAAAACAATTATTTTGTTTGAGCACCATGCTGCCTTGTAATAGGATAGTTAAAACTTCTGCCTGGAATATGCCTTCGTGCATAAGTACTGAAGCTTTTGCTTGAAAAACTTTAATTCATATTTCCTGCAATCAGAAAAATTTGAACTTCGGTGACGGTTATACCGTCAGCCGGATTATAATCTTGATATGTGTATCAGTAATATAACAAATAGATGATACATAAATACCTGCCATGTTTGAGCATAAAGCTGGCTTTAGCCAAGCCTGAAGCGGTGGTTTTATAAACCATTACCGTCAAAAAGGGAGAAAGTAGCTCCCGTACAAACCGTACTGACTTAATACGAGCCCCCTGGTTACTCCATGATGTTAACAGGGAAAAAGTAAACCAGGCAGACTCCTCCGGATTTAAAGGGGGATCAAAAATCATTGGCTGAACCAGAAAAAAATATGCTTGTTGACATAAAAGAAATCCAACAAAAGCAAAGAACGAACAAACCATGAAAACAACATGGAAGCAAAGGCAATGATAAAAACCAATTGCAAAAATATGCTATACTGAGCTGTTCAGATGGTATTACCATGGTCGGACAGGATCAAGGCCCCCAATAGGAGTGACAATGATTCAAGTCAGCCAGGTCCCCAAATGACTCGTGGCATATATGCCAGATCAAGAGGCGTGACAATGGTTCGGGTTCGACCATGCCCCCAAGTGATTTTGTGGCCTTAGGCCGACCAAGAGGCGTGACTGGTTCAGACTTGACCATGTCCCCAAATGATCTCGTGGCTGTCGCCTATCAAAGGGTGTTCGTTGGTTCGGACACGACCAAGGCCCCCAGTGATATATAAAAAACAAATGTCAAGGGGTAAACCGGAGGCCGCTTTATACAGAACCACTCCGTGTAACCTCGCATGATGAGAAAGACAGAGACCCCGCTTTAGCTGAGGCTCCGGTTTGATATATCAAAGATAATATATACATTGTCATGATATGTACATAGATAGAGCCGATGGCTCAAGTATAGTAAGGCCGAAGATGAGCTATATTCCACGGCCTGTTGGTCTCCTCCTCTGATGTACGTGAGTCTTGATGCCCTCGAATATCAATCAGATAGTACGACCCGTTGTGCAAATTCTTGCTGACCACGAAAGGTCCCTCCCAAGGTGGGGATAACTTGTGCATATCCGTTTGATCTTGGATGAGTTGAAGCACCAAATCTCCTTCTTGAAAAGTTCTGGTTCTAACCCGGCGACTGTGATAACGACGAAGATCTTGCTGGTAAATCGCCGAACGGGCAGCCGCTATATCACGCTCCTCGTCCAATAGGTCCAAAGCGTCTTGCCGTGCTGTCTCATTATCTGCTTCAACATAAGCTGCCACACGAGGCGAATCATGCCGGATGTCACTAGGGAGAACTGCCTCTGCTCCATAGACCATGAAAAATGGTGTGTATCCTGTGGACCGGTTTGGCGTAGTATTGATACTCCATAATACAGATGGTAGCTCTTCAACCCAACATCATGGTGTTCTTTGCAATGGGACCATAAGCCGGGGTTTGATGCCTCGCAAGATTTCCTGATTAGCTCGTTCTGCCTGTCCATTGGACTAGAGGTGTGCCACTGACGACACGCCAAGTCGGATGTGCTCACGTTCACAGAACTCCTTCATAACGCCCTTGGATAAATTGGTACCATTGTCAGTAATGATACTGTGTGGAAAACCAAACCGGAAAATCACCTTCTTGATGAACTGCACCGCTGTTGCTGCATCACACTTGCTGACAGGCTCCGCTTCAACCCACTTGGTAAATTTGTCAACTGCCACCAAAAGGTGGGTTTTCTTATCCTTGGATCTTTTAAAAGGCCCAACCATATCCAGCCCCCAAGTTGCAAATGGCCATGTTATTGGGATCATCCTCAATTCTTGAGCCGGCACATGAGCACGCCTTGAAAATTTCTGACATCCATCACACCATTTAACCAAGTCCTCCGCGTCAGCATGCGCTGTCAACCAGTAGAACCCGTGACGAAACGCCTTTGCCACCAGAGACTTTGAACCGGCGTGGTGTCCATAATCCCCTTCATGGATTTCTCTTAAGATTTCATAGCCTTCCTCAGGAGAAACACAACGTTGAAACGCCCCTGATACACTACAATGATGTAATTCACCATTGACAATCGTCATAGACTTGGATCGCCGGACTATCTGCCTGGCCAGAATCTCATCCTCTGGTAACTCCCCCCGGTTCATGTACGCAAGATAAGGAACTGTCCAATCCGGAATAACATGCAGGGCTGCCACCAATTGAGCCTCCGGATCAGGGATAGCCAAATCCACCTCACCTGGGAGCTTGATCGACGGGTTGTGCAACACGTCCAAAAAGACATTAGGCGGGACCGGTTTACGCTGAGAGCCCAACCGGCTTAAAGCATCCGCCGCTTCATTCTTCCGACGGTCCACATGATCCACTTGATAACCCTTGAAACAACCTGCAATATTATCCACTTCCCGACGATATGCAGCCATGAGCGGGTCCTTAGAATCCCAAGTGCCAGACACCTGTTGAGCCACTAGGTCCGAGTCACCAAAGCACTTAACCCGGCTTAAATTCATCTCTTTAGCCATCCGGAGACCATGGAGCAAGGCTTCGTACTCAGCCCTCGAGTACATATTAGTGCAAGGGAACATTAAGCGGAGAACATAACAAAACTTATCACCTCGTGGGGAAGTTAATACGACTCCAGCCCCCGAGCCTTCCAATTGCCTGGATCCATCAAAATGAATAGTCCAATATGTGTGATCCGGCTTCTCCTCCGGTGCTTGTAACTCCGTCCAGTCATTGATGAAATCAACAAGTGCTTGAGACTTCACTGCCGTCCGAGGCACGTACTTCAGTCCGTGTGGCCCAAGCTCTATAGCCCACTTGGCAATCCGGCCAGTTGCCTCCCAGTTCTATATAATATCACCCAAGGGAGCTGAACTGACCACTGTGATGGGGTGCCCTTGAAAATACTGCTTCAACTTCCGACTGGCCATAAAAACACCATAGACCAGCTTCTGCCAATGCGGATACCTTTGCTTGGATTCAATAAGCACCTCGCTGATATAATAAACCGGCCGCTGTACCGGATATTCTTTGCCTGCCTCCTTGCGTTCCACCACAATAGCCACGCTAACTGCCCGAGCATTCACGGCTACGTATAATAATAGTGGCTCCTTGTCAACTGGGGCTGCAAGAACCGGCGGATTAGCTAACTGCCGCTTCAGGTCCTCAAATGCCTCATCAGCAGCTGGACTCCAGACGAAATTGTCTGTCTTCCTCAGCATTTGGTACAAAGGGATAGCCTGCTCCCCGATGCGGCTGATAAACCGGCTCAGCGCAGCGATTCGGCCCGCCAAACGCTGAACATCGTTGATACACTTCGGTTTAGCTAGGGATGTAATAGCCGTAATCTTCTCCGGATTAGCCTCAATTCCTCTGTTAGACACCAGGAAACCCAGTAACTTGCCTGCCGGAACACCAAAAACACACTTGTCCGGATTAAGCATCATCTTGTAAGCTCGCAAGTTGTCAAAGGTCTCCTTCAAATCATCCACCAGCGTCTCCTTCTGTCTTGATTTTACTACAATATCATCCACATAGGCGTGCACATTGCGGCCGATCTGCTCATGCAGGCAATTCTGTACACACCGTTGATAGGTGGCTTGGGCACTCTTGAGCCCGAAGGGCATAGATACATAGCAGAAGGCTCCAAAGGGAGTAATAAATGTTGTTTTCTCCTGGTCCTTAACCGCCATCTTGATCTGATGATATCCAGAGTATGCATCCAAAAAACTCAAACGCTCACAACCCGCCGTGGCATCAATGATCTGGTCAATACGGGGGAGGGCAAAAGGATCTGCCGGACAGGCTTTGTTAAGATCTGTGTAATCCACACACATACGCCAAGTGCCGTTTTTCTTAAGAACCAGCACCGGATTAGCAAGCCACTCTGGATGGAACACCTCAATAATAAAACCAGCTGCTAAAAGCCTGGCCACTTACTCTCCAATGGCTTTGCGTCTTTCTTCGTTAAACCGGCGGAGGAACTGTTTCACTGGTTTATACTTAGGATCCACATTAAGAGTGTGCTCAGCGAGTTCCCTCGGTACACCTGGCATGTCAGACGGCTTCCATGCAAAAATGTCCCGATTCACACGGATGAACTCGATGAGCACGCTTTCCTATTTGGGATCCAGGTTGGCACTGATAGTGAACTGTTTGGACGAATCGCCGGGCACGAAGTCAACAAGCTTGGTCTCAGCTGCCGATTTGAACTTCAGATCTGAATCATGCTCTATAGTTGGCTTCTTTAAAGGGGTCATATCCACCGGATCGACATTGTCCTTATAATACTTCAACTCTTCCGTGGCACAGACCGACTCTGCGTAAGCTGCATCACCCTCTTCACATTCCAAAGCGATCCTACGGTTCCCGTGAACCTTTATCGTCCCCTTGTAACCCGACATCTTGAGCTGTAAGTAGATATAACAAGGCCGCGCCATGAACTTGGCATAAGCCAGCCGCCCAAACAAGGCGTGATACGGGCTCCGGATCTTCACCACTTCGAAGTTTAATTTTTCCGACCGAGAGTCGTGCTCATCCCCAAAAGCCACATCTAGGGCTATCTTACCAACAGGATATGCAGATTTGCCTGGCACAACACCATGGAATACCGTATTCGATGGTCTGAGATCCTTGTCTGTTAGTCCCATGCGTCGGAATGTCTCATAGTATAGTATGTTAATACTGCTTCCTCCATCCATGAGCACCTTGGTGAACTTATAACCCCCCACCTGAGGGTCCACCACTAATGCTAACTGGCCCGGATTATCAACCCGGGGCGAGTGATCTTCTCTGCTCCACACGATGGGCTGCTCTGACCAGCGTAAGTAACGTGGTAAGGCCTGTTCAACAGAATTCACCGCTCACTTGTGAAGTTTTCGGTCGCGCTTATCCAAGCCAGTTGTGAAAACATGGTATTGCCCATTGCTCAACTGCTTTGGCTGGCTCTGATAACCTGACTGCTGCTGCTGCTGCTGCTGGCCGTTCTGATTATTCTGGCTATTGTGACCGCCCTGATTGAAACCTGAACCGGAAGCTCCATCGGGACCCGGACCGTGTAAACCGGATCCTGAACCGCCACCTGACCCATGGTCATACCGGAAGGCATTAGAGTTTTTAAACTCCTGCATAATATAACAATCCATCCAAAGGTGGTTAGCCGGTGTCTCCTTCGTCCCGTGCTTTGGGCAAGGCTGATTCAACAAATAATTCAAACGGCTTGCGTTAGGATTGGGGGCCCCATTATGATTTGCCGCCTTACCTCTGCGCCGCTGCCCCCTGTCCTGTGCATTAGTGTTGGCCACAAAATCCATGCTACCCTCCGCCTTGCGTTTGCCTCCGTTTCCATGACCCGCCGGTTTGTACTGCTGCTGTTTAGAGTTGCTATTCTTCCTTCCCTTCCCTGTTTCATCATCATCAGGTTCGGGATCCTTGGTACTGTCCGAATCAGCATACTTCACTAAAGCGGCCATGAGGGTTCCCATGTCATTACAGAACCGCTTCATGCGTCCCAACTTCAATTTTAGAGGCTCAAACCGGCAGTTGCCTTCCAGAGTTAAGATCGCAGAGTCAGCATTAATCCTGTCAGACGAGTGCAAAATTTCCGAAACGTGGCGCACCCAACGGGTCGTTGATTCTCCTTCCTACTGGACACAAGCCGCCAGGTCTACTATGGACTTGGGCTGCTTACAGGTATCCTTAAAATTCTATATAAACCGGCCCGCAACTGGGCCCATGAGCTGATAGAATTGGGTGGTAGGCTCTTTAACCAAGTACGAGCCGTGCCCTCAAGCATCATGGTGAAGTATCTTGCACATGCGGCCTCATCCACGTCCAGCATTTCCATGGCCATCTCATAACTCTCTACCCATGCTTCAGGGGGTAAATCAGCGGTGTAATTCGGCACCTTGCGTGGACCCTTGAAATCTTTGGGCAGGCGCACATTACGTAAAGCTGGGATTAAGCAAGGCACTCCTAAAGCGGATGTGATTCCTGGTCCGGCAAAGTTTGTAGAACGAACCGGTGTAAGTTGGCCCGCATTATCCTGTGCTACTTACTCGGCCTCCCTTTGTGCCCGGGCCCGGTCCACCACATCCTGAGCATCGCCAACACCACCTGCCGGGTCATTACCACGGGCCGCTTCACGGCCTCGCGCATTGCTTGATATGGCCGGTTCATCCATATGCCTGCTATAGCTCCGGCTCGGACGGGGCGTAGAATGAATCCGATCACGGCTGTATGAGTATGCCTCCTGCTGAATCAGCACAGTCCGGAGAAGCTCCTTAACCCGGCGCGTCTCTATCGCTTGCGGAGAATCCCCTTCGACTGGGATGGCCTCTAACCGTGCAGCGGCCGCAACAAGGTTGTCCATAGGATTCGAATAATGACCCGGGGGCGTCTGGACCAGCGGAGGAACCACAATTTTTGGTGAGGAGGTTCCATCAGGCGAGTTTGGACCGTCGCCCCTGGTCCTGGTGCCTCAATCCGGTTTGTCTCCGTGTACTGCGGCGGATTACTGGGTCCAGCTCCTGGAGTGTGAAAGAGATTTCGGGGGTCAAACCCTAACGGCAGGCGTGATCTATGCTTCCGCTTCAAAACCTCTTGTGATGCATTCTGGTCAAGCATGAGTTTATAGGCCTGGGCGTCCAAAGCAGCCTGCTGTGCCGCCATCCTGTCCTTCTCTGCCGCCAGATCCGCTTTGGCTCACGCGATCTGGTCTTTCACCTTTGCAATTTCTGCATCATGAGACTCCTGATCCGCCGGATTGGCTTCCACCATAAGCGTGGCCAGTGTGTCAAACAAGTCGGATAGGACTTGAACCGGCGGGCGCATAAGGCCTCCTGCCCCTGCTGCCGCTGCCGCTGCTGATCCGGAGAGCATTGCTGCGGCGGTCGAAGAGTGGTTCGCCGCCTGGGTGCCGGCCATGAATATTCCAACCCGGTTGACCGGGCCTGGGGGTTCCGGAATACTGTCGCCATCGGAACAGCCCCTAACCTGGTCGTCTTGCAACTGGTATAGCGATTCGGTCTCTCCGGTCGAGGACTCGTCGCCGGAATAGACGATGGTCTCGCTACCGTGTTCTGACTCGTCCTCCCGCTCTTCTCCGTGGATAACTCCAACGAAGGCATGCTTCATGGACGGTTTAGCCTGGGTAGATCTCGCACGCTGAGCCGTCTCGACGAGGTCGGTGCAGATGTCTGGCTCAGGCCCAGGCTCACCGATCTTGCCAATGAAAACGTGTATACCGCCGAAGGGGACCCGGTACCCGTACTCGATTGAGTCGGCCTCGGGACCCCATCCTGCGTCGTCGATGTAGATCCTGCCGTGACAACTCTTGGTCATCCGGCCCACAACATAACCTTCGAGTCCCTTGAGCTTGCCCTCCAAGATCGTCAAACCATCGTGCGATAGCCCCACGGTGGGCGCCAACTGTCGTGGATTTGTCATGGCAGATGTCCTAGCGAAAGGACTTAGTCGTGGAGCCATCGCTACGAGTTTACTTGAAGGGGTTAAAGCGGACACAAAGACACGAGGGGTTTATACTAGTTCGGCCCCTTCGACGAACGTAAAAGCCTACGTCTAGTTGTGATGGAATTGATGTGGTCTCGATGGCTAGGGAGCAAACAAGCTTCGCCTACGCTCGAGTTGTCGTTGTCTGTCTTGAACCGCCACCGGGTCGTCCCCTTATATACACGGGTGACGCCCGTTGGTCCATAGAGTCCTAACCGGTTCATACTCGTATTTCGGTTGGTATCTCTCTATTCCTTACTTACAATACAAGTCATACATCAGGCCGGTTTACGGTTACATGTTCTAACCGACTACAGGCCTTGGGCCTTCATCTGTTTACGCCACTAATGAAGTTAACCCGGCCCAAGTAGGCCGGTTTACGCCTAGTGGTAATATCCCCAACAGATAGGTTCCAGGTCGGCAGCCTAGGCTAGCAAGGTGGATGTCATTTGAGTTTCTGTTTGTGATTCATCCGTAGTCGGATGTTGATCTTATGTATTGTGATGTTGTATTCGTGTGGCATTGTGTGCCTCTTGTATGTATCCCCATCTATTATGTAATGTCCATGTAATGATATCCACCTTGTAAAAGCGTTTCAATATGCGGGTCTATCCTTGGTGGGACCTTCGAGTTCCTTTTGGATAGGGTCACATATTGGGTGTGATATCGTGCCCCTCCCCCTATGCCCATGGTATCTTCAGAGCGTAAAGATGTACGCGAAGGACCCGTCTTGAAATTTTGTAGGGGATGGGGTTGGGGCCGCATTGCTACGCATGCTCGAAACGTGCCATGTGGTCTTGTTGTAGGTTCCTCCGAGCGCGTTTAGCCGTGTCCGGTCGCTTAACGGCCGGACTCGAGAATTGCCTTAAGAGGTTGCTCTGTACTTCTACCGCGAGAGCCGCTGTATGTTCCTCCGTTCGGAGAGAGCGTTCAGTGTTTCCGTTGACTGTGATGACTCCTCGAGGGCCTGACATCTTGAGCTTAAGGTATGCGTAGTGCGGTACCGCATTGAACTTTGCAAACGCGGTGTGTCCGAGCAGAGCATGATAGCCGCTGCGGAACGGAACTATGTCGAAGATTAACTCTTCGCTTCGGAAGTTATCCGGTGATCCGAATGCCACTCCCAGTGTAACTGAGCCTGTAAAATTGGCCTCTACACCTGGTATGACGCCTTTAAAGGTCGTCTTTGTAGGTTTAATCCTTGAGGGGTCTATGCCCATTTTGCGCACTGTATCCTGGTAAAGCAGGTTCAGGCTGCCGCCGCCGTCCATGAGGACTCTGGTGAGGTGAAATCCGTCAACGATTGGGTCTAAAACCAATGCGACGAATCCGCCGTGGCGGATGCTGGTGGGGTGGTCCCTTCGGTCAAAAGTGATTGGGCAGGAGGACCATGGATTGAACTTCGGGGCAACTGGCTCCATCGCGTATACATCCCTGAGTGCATGCTTCCGCTCCCTTTTGGGTATGTGGGTTGCGTATATCATGTTCACCGTCCGCACTTGTGGGGGGAAACCCTTCTGTCCTCTATTGTTCGGCGGTCGGGTCTCTTCCTCGTCATCACTATGCAGCCCCTTGTCGTTGTTTTCGGCGATTAACTTGCCTTCCTGCTTGAATACCCAACAGTCCCTGTTGGTGTGGTTAGCTAGCTTTTCGGGGGTGCCGTGTATCTGGCACGAGCGGTCGAGTAGTCGGTCCAAATTGGACGGACCCGGAGTAGTTCTTTTGAATGGCTTTTTCCTTTGACCGGGCTTAGAGCCTCTGAATCCGGCATTGACTGCCGTATCCTCACTATTCTCGTCGTTAATGCGGCGTTTGTTTTTGTTGTGATGCGGCCTGCCATTGTGGTCCTTGATATCCGGACTGCCAGAATTTTACTGAGGTTGTTGCTGCTTGCTAGCCAGCTGTCCTCACCCGCGCAGAAGCGGGTCATGAGTGATGTGAGGGCTGCCATGGATTTCAGCTTTTCCTGTCCCAGGTGCCGGGCAAGCCACTCGTCACGGATGTTATGTTTGAAAGCCGTGAGGGCCTCCGCATCTGGACAATCGATGATTTGATTTTTCTTGGTTAATAACCGTGTCCAGAATTGTCTGGCCGATTCGTCTGGCTGCTGAATTATATGGCTTAGGTCGTCAGCGTCTGGTGGTCGCACGTACGTGCCTTGGAAGTTATCGAGAAATGCGGCTTCCAGGTCTTCCCAGCTCTCAATTGACTCTGCTGGCAAGCTGTTAAGCCAATGCCGGGCTGGTCCTTTAAGCTTGAGTGGGAGATATTTGATGGTGTGGAGATCATCACCACGGTCCATGTGGATATGAAGGAGATAGTCCTCGATCCAAACCGCGGGGTCTGTTGTGCCATCATAAGATTCAATGTTCACGGGTTTAAACCCTTTGGGGATTTGATGATCCATTACTTCATCTGTGAAGCATAGTGGGTGTGCGGCGCCTCTGTATTGGGCGATATCATGACGGAGTTCAAAAGAGTTTGTGTATTTTGTTCGGCCCGGCCAGACTTACTGTGTCCGGCGCGATGGTTGTCGTCGCGTATCATGGGGCGCCCACGCGATCCATAGATCGATCTTGATTGTCTTGCCTTATCCTCCAATATATCTCGCAAGTCCGGACCATTCCCCTGTGGCCTTCTGCTTTTCGAGCGATGCCGGGGTACGGTTCTGGTGGAGGGCCTAGAGGCCTCTCTGTCGCGGCCACGGGGTGGTCGGTCAGCCGTATTGTCTGCTGGTGATGCAGGTTCATATGCCTCCTCCTCTAATCGGGGGAGCATCTTGCGTTTATATTAGCTTTTGGAGGGGCGGTCAAGCTCATGCTCTTCGGCCGCAAGGACTTCAGTCCATCTGTCGGCTAGCAGATCTTGATCAGCTCTAAGTTGTTGCTGCTTTTTCTTGAGGCTGTTTGCCGTGGCCATAAGCCTGCATTTAAAATGCTCTTGTTCGACGGGATCCTCAGGTACGACGAATTTGTCGTCGTCGAGGCTTGCCTCGTCTCTGGAGGGAGGCATGTAATCCTCTACTTCTTCGTCTGCTGCCTTCTCATGAGGGCTAGCGTCTCCGTCCTGCTGCGCTGAATCTTGCTGGAGGGGGTTGTCTTTGGCACTGTCTGGGGTGTTGTTATCTTCGGTGCTGGAATCCCCATTCTTGCTGTGGCGGGATTTAGAGCAGCGCCGCTGACGCCGGCGCTTGGGCTGTTTCTTGGAGGGGTCATCCGCCGCTGTTCCTTCGCCATTCCCATCCTTTGGGATATCCACCATGTATATGTCATATGATGAGGTGGCTTTCCAGTGCCCGGTAGGCGCTGGTTCTTGGTCATCTCTGGCATCGTCGTCCATACTGTCGATGTCTTCGGAGTCGAAGTCTAGCATGTCGGTTAGATCGTCGACAGTGGCTACTAAGTGGGTGGTGGGTGGGCTTTGAATTTCTTCGTCGTCCGCATCCCAACTGTCCTGACCGCAGTCCGACCAGGGCTCTCCTGATAACGAGAGATACTTTAGCGAACTCAAGATGTCGCCGAACAGTGAGTGTTGAAAGATGTCCGCAGCGGTGAACTCCATGACCGGCGCCCAATCGGATTCGATTGGAGGGGGCACGGGAGGTTCAGAGTCCGGCAAGGTGTCCGGCACCTCGGAGTCACGAGCTTCATGCGGGACAAGGTCAGTGTTCGGCTCTATCATTGTAGAGGTGGCAGCCCCCGAGGAGGTGTTCAGCCACCCGTCCTCGATTTGCGCAGCCGACTTCGAATTGAAGATCGGAGCGGACTCATGTGCGGCCTCCAGGTTACTGTCCGGTTGCAGAGCTAAGTCATGCCTGTCGTGACAGTGCGGCGCGCTCGGCTGTGGCTCGAATCCATCGAAGATCAAGTCCCCGCGGATGTCAGCCGTGAAGTTCAAACTTCCAAATCTGACCTGACGGCCAGGGGCGTAGCTTTCGATCTGCTCTAGATGGCCAAGCGAATTGGCCCGCAGTGCAAAGCCGCCGAATACGAAGATCTGTCCGGGGAGGAAGGTCTCACCCTGGACTGCGTCATTGTTGATGATCGAAGAAGCCATCGAGCCTATCGGTGACGACACAGAGGAACTCTCAATGAAAGCACCAATGTCGGTGTCAAAACCGGCGGATCTCGGCGGATGGTACCAGGAGACAAGGGACACGATGTTTTACCCAGGTTCAGGCCCTCTTGATGGAGGTAAAACGCTACGTCCTGCTTGATTGATATTGATGATGTGGGTATTACAAGAGTAGATCTACCACAGATCAAGGAGGCTAAACCCTAGAAGCTAGCCTATGGTATGATTGTTGTTCGTCCTATGGACTAAAGCCATCCGGTTTATATAGACACCGGAGAGGGCTAGGGTTACACAGAGTCGGTTACAATGGTAGGAGATCTACATATCCGTATCGCCAAGCTTGTCTTCCACGCCAAGGAAAGTCCCATCCGGACACAGGACGAAGTCTTCAATCTTGTATCTTCATAGTCTTGGAGTCCGGCCGATGATGATAGTCCGGCTATCCGGACACCCCCTAGTCCAGGACTCCCTCACCTAAGACAAGACTGCCAAGACTTCTAGGTCCTACTACATCTCCTAGATCTTTCAGTGTCAATAGCTTCAGAGCGCACAACACCTTCTTTGATAGTGATAAGAATCCCTACTCGAAGCCAAGGATCTCCTCAGATCATTTCTGGAGCCACCAACAACGCAGTTACTACTCTTGTGTTCTCTACAACCAAGAGAGAATCTCCCCTCACATGCGCCTTGATTGTGAAGCTATGGCTGGGCTCCCCTCTCTTGAAGAAGCTATGGATTGCTTTCGTGATGCTGGCCTTCTGGAATTTGTCACAGCCAAAGAGCACTGGAATTAAGACCTTCTGTTGTAGTTCTATGCTACTCTTCACATACGTGGATACAACAGGGATCCGAATGCATGGATCCTTGAGTGGATGTCAGGCGATGTGCACCATGAAGCCAAAGCTCAGGACATCATTGAGCTTACCTCCCTGCCCACTCTAGGAGAATTGTATGAGCCTGGTTGTCATCGCCACACAGAAGGACTCCAGAGCATTTTTCAGTGGCCTAAACCCAACATGAGTCAGATGCTCAGCATGATGAAGCCATTGCCTCGTGATGCAGAATATCCAAAGGAATTCTTTGTCCAGGACTTCGAGTACTTGCCCCGCATAGTTTATCTTATCCCGAGGCATACTATGTGGCCAATCAAGGGACATTCTTCTGAAGCAAAACTTGAAGGCGCCATGAAGACTTTGGTTTTCCATATAGTCAATGGCATCAAGTTCAACTCCCAGGATTTCTTCATCAGACAGCTTGCTGCATCTGGGATTGATCTTTTTGGCCTAAAGTTTTACGCTCCATGGGTGATGGGCCTAATAAAGCTTCATTCAACTGTCAACTATCAGCCTTCTGCACGTAACCATCTGGTTTTCTTGCCTGAGGATGACCTATCTGTTGAAGCCATCTACCCAGAACCTGCCAAGGAGCCAATATGTCTTCACAATGCTGATCATCACAGCTTCATGCAACCCATTGAAGGAGTTCATGTTCCAAATGCTGCTATTCCTGCTTATCCGCTTGCTGGCACTGTGCGTTTGCCTCACCGTGCTAATACCGAAGCCACTGCCAGTATAGTTGCTCAAAGGCCTCGAAAGCGTTCTCGTGTACTCAATGACCGAGAGCTTCTTGTGGCCTTACATCAGAAGCAGGACAAGCACCACAACCGGCTGAAGCGTCAAATGCATAGTCTCTTGGTGGATGTCAATCGCATTCGAAATCTGGCCACTAAGAACTCTTTTGTTACCCATGAGATTGCACGGCGGTCCTAGAAGAGCCTAACTCTACTATGTTATGAAGATGATCTTCAAGCTGATGGCTTCATCGAAAGCTTCAAGTTTGACTCTAGGTCTCCACCTAATGCAAGCTGGCGCCATACTCCCTCACTTGAAGACTCTGAGTATTCATCTTCAGCTGCAACTGTTGTTGTGAATGTCGTCGATGAAGAAGACGACGCCACTTCACCAACAATGTCTGCACTGCATATCGACTCTGCACCAGGCCCCTCTGCACCACCAAACTCCAACAACGACCCTGCTCCACCATCTTCTCTGTAACATCCCAAAATTCTAAATTTTGGAATGTTATAAAAAATAGATAGTTTTGATTGATTGATTGATTGAGTGAAATTCGAAACTTTTTGAAAGTTAAATGAGAGGGAATAAAAGGACTTTACCAAACTTTCATTTTCTTTTTTGATCTCCATGTATTCAAATTCTTTTCAAACACAAAACCCTGGACTGAAGATAATATGACTTCTTCCATTTAAATAAATGAAAAAGGGTTTTGAAAAGATTTGAATTTCATTCAGAAATATTTTCCAATTCATAAACTTCACGCAACTCAATGATTTTCAGGAGAGAAGATAAAATGACTTCTTCAAAACATATGAAATATGAGTTGGGAGTTTAAAAGAAATCCAATTTAAAGTCCATTTGAAAATTATTTTCAATTTGGATTTATTTGGGTTTTATTCAAATAATTTTCTCCAAAAATAAAATATATGGAAATTAGGGTAACATGATTCCCTATAGTAGAAAATTGGAGAGAAATAAATTTGAATTAATTTTGGTATTTCTAAAATGATTTTATTGGGTTTTAAATAGGTCAGTAGCACTGATTGAATTATTAGAATTGTTGTGGATCTTATTTTAAGCCAGAATAATGTTCACGTTGTAGAAAATCTTTTTCTAAAAAATTTGATATATTATATGCCTATGTAATAGCTTTAGTTATTTTGTTTTTATTATTTTAGTTCTCTGAAAAATTGTTTAAAAAAAACAATCTACCGACCGAACTGGGCCGGCCCAGCTCAGCCAGGCCAAGCCCAGCCCAGCCGCACCGTCCCCGACCTCGCGCTGGAGGCCGGATCCCGCACGACTCCGTCGCCGCCTCGACGTCCGTGCCGCGGCGGGCCTCTTCTTGCCGCCTTTACCCCTCCTCCACGCCACCCGTTGCTCCCTCCGCCTATTTAAGCCGCCGCCCGACTCTCTCTTCTCTGTCCTTGCCACCGTCGCTCCCCGACTCGCCGCAACCGCCGCCGCCAGCGAGATCTGTCGCCGCCGCGCCTCACCGTCGCCGCCTTGCCGCTTCGTCGCCTGCTGTTTGCCGCCGCGCTCCGTCCTGCACCGCGTCGCCCCGCGTAGCCGCGCTGTCGGTGTACTAGAGTAGGGGTACCCTAGTATCCCGAACTTGTGCACGGGCAGTTGCAGCACCCCGCGGCAAGGCTTGCCGGGTGACCGCCAAGGTCCTCCGTGGTTCCTTTGGAACCATTCAAGAACAAAGTATTCAAGCCAAGGAGACAAGGCCCCGGCAAGAGGAGCTTGCCGGGAAGGCCAACCAAGGCATCGCAAGGAACTTGCCGCGACGCGCCACGCGTCCCGGCAAGGCCCGGTGAGCGACAAGCTTCCGGGCGCGACAAGACAATATCCGCGGCAAGGCGCTTGCCGCGACAAGCTACCACCCAGTACCCGCGCTCCAGCACATCCACCAACATGTCGCCCTGAGGTCTTTCCAAACGCGCGTGGCAAGAAGCTGTGCAGCCAGCGGTGCGCGGTGGCGAGCGACGCTGACAAGACTGCCATCGTGGCGAATGGTGGCGTCCCTGACGGTCCTTTTTGCACTATTTGGGCGACGCAGACGGGCATTTAATGCCTTTGTCCCCTGCCGTCAGGGTTAGGTAGGATGCACTGTACAAGTAGTTGTACCAACCGCAATTCCTTTTCCATTTTTGCCCTTGTCTACGTTGCCACCTGTCGGAGACCCCTTGAGCATATAAAAGGAGGCCCATGCGCAACGTAGAGGGGGGGGGGGTTCGAGGCCAGAAAAACACTCACGCTCGGTCTCATTAGCAGCTAGAGTGTACTGTAGCACTCAGCGCTCCTGAGCAAGAACTCAATACAATCAGACAAGCAGCAGTAGGAGTATTATCTCTCCGGAGAGCTCCGAAGCTGGGTAAAACTGCTCGTGTGCTTCGCCTCGATCCGCTCTTCGTGCGACCTCCGCCCCCCGCCAAACCGAAAGGGGCTCGGTCCGCCGGTCCCATAGGTGTTCGTGGATCAGCCTCCCCGACATCTTTGGCGCGCCAGGTAGGGGGCGTCGAGGTTGTGTGAACCTGATCCGGCGTTCACACGAGCTTGATCTTCATCTTCTTCATCGACATGCCACCGAAGAAGAAGACTTCGGCGGCAGTTGTTCCGTCCACGTCGATCCCACCACCACCGAAGCAAACGAGTGGTGGGGTAGACGCCGGCGGAAGAACGGGCGTCGACGAGGGAGCTCACGGTGCTGCCAGGTCCAAGGACAAGGCTGCGCAGACCTCGGCGTCCGTACATGCACCGCGCCCGTCTCAGGAGGCGCAGGATCGACAGCGTCATGGTATTCGCAGTGCCATACGTTTGTTGGACCAAGATCGAGCTGGTGGATCTCGGGGTGCTCAAGACCAGCATGCATGCCAATGTGCTGGCACGAGCGAGACACGGTCGCCTGGACGGGATACTGCTCCTTCTAACATAGTTAGAAGTCTGAGCATATCCCGCTCCTCGCACCGTTCGCCACTGCCACCCACCACTCCAGCAGAAGCGTTGGCGCGAGCTCAACTGCTCCTGGATTACCCTCCAACGGAAGACAAGATCGATCAATGGAGGGCCACCATTCAGAGTCTCATCGGCTTCGCCAACGGCGACACTCCGGGCAGCCGAGTGCGTCGCTGCTGCGGCAGGACTGCCAGGCACGAGCCGGTGGCGACGAAACCGGTGGGGGTGCAACCACCATGCACTCTCCACCCCGAAGGCCAAGATCGCTGACTCGCCGGATCCACCTCGACAGCGACTCCACCGCATCATCAGATCCACGAGCTCGTCGCGATCAGCGCCAAGTTCTTCATGAACGGCAGCAAGAATACGCTCGTACTCGCATCGAGCGCCGAAGAGAAGCGCGGCGTCAATCGGACCAGCACGCTGGGCCCCCTGTCGACATGCATGCACCGGGGGAACCACGTGACTTGCCGTACGCGTTAGGTTGCCCTGCGTTCACTCGCGAGCTGTGGCAAGTCTAGTGGCCCGGCACGAAGAATTTCAAGCCAGATGTACCAGAGAAGTACGACGGCAAGTCGCATCCGTCTGAGTTCCTCAACATCTACACCATCGCGGTGCAAGCTGCCGGGGGGCGGGACAACAAGATCCTGGGCAACTACTTCCCGCTGGTGCTCAAGCCCAATGTCAGATCCTGGCTCATGCACTTGCCAGACAACTCCATATCCTCTTGGGCAGACCTATGCCATCAGTTTGTCGGCGCCTTTACAGGCGGCCACAAGCCTCATGGCCAAGAGAGCGACCTTCATCTGCTCGCCCAGAAGGAAGGAGAGCCCCTGCGCAAGTACATTCAGAGATTCAGCCGCGTACAGCACAACATCCCAGATGTCCACCCGGCCGCGGTAATCAGTGCGTTCCACCAGAACATGCGAAACCGCAGGATGCGGGAGGAGATGGCTATGTGCAAGATCAGAGACGTCAGTGAGCTATATGCCCTGGCCGACAAGTGTGCACGTGCTGAGGAAGGGAGGAAACTCCCCGGAGAGAATATAGGAACAGGAGGATCTGATAGTGAGGAGACTGCCCCGGCAAAGAAAAACCGGCCGCGGAACAACAGGAAGAAGAAAGGCAAAGATGTGCTAGTCGTTGAGCAGTACGGCAATGGAGGTGGCCCCAAGAAAGCCAAAGCTGTTAGCTCCGGCAAGGAGGCTGTGGCGGTCGCCGATAAGCAGGACGGCACCAACAAGCAGTACTGCAAGATCCACCATACCAAGGGCCATGACCTCCAGAGCTGCAAGAAGGTCGAGCAGCTTGTCGAGCAGCAAAAGGCTGAATACGAGCGACGCGACAAGGAGAAGGCCCAGGAAGGTGCTGGAGGAGCCGGCAAGAAACGCCCCGGCCGAGGAGGGCGCCGCGGCAAGGCCAAGCAGCGGCAAGGAGACAGTCCTCCCCGCGGCCACGACAAGGATGAAGATGATGACGACGATGAAGATATGGATGATGACGAGACCGATGACCAGGAGTTCCAGAAAGCCACAGAGGTCCTATGCGTTGACGGAGGTGCTTCTCTGCATACTTCACACCGCCAGCTCAAGCAGTGGGTGCGGGAAGTTAATGCGGCAGAACCACCCGTCGAGTCACGCAGGCCTCTGAAATGGTCCAGCACACCTATCATCTTTGATATTGAGGACCACCCTGATCGCATAACTGCGGTCATGTGCTTGCCGATGTTGGTTTCACCAACTATCCACAACCTCAAGGTCACTAAGATGCTAGTTGACGGCGGGGCCGGCTTGAACCTGATCTCCTCCGCGGTACTCTAGAAACTCTAGATCCCTGATGGCGAGCTCGAAGAGACCGGCACGTTCCAAGGAATCAATCCGGGAAGGAGCAAGCCGAAGGGAAAGATCACATTGCCGGTGACATTTGGCAGCGAGTTGAACTTCAGGACTGAGAGGGTCACTTTTGACGTTGCTGACTTTCCATTGCCTTACAATGGGATACTCGGCCGTCCAGCACTCGCCAAATTCATGGCAGCCTTTCACCATGCATACAACATACTGAAGATGCCAGGCCCGATAAGTGTCATCTCTGTCCTTGGCAACAAGAAGGATGCTCTTATCTGCGCCGACAAGATCTACCAGGAAGCAGCAGCCGCAACAGATCGTGATTCACTTACAGATGAAGCTCCTGGGGCGAAGAAGAAAACCAAGTCCGGCAAGAGTTCTGATGCCCACTCCGGCAAGCGCACCTCTTCGGAGTGCTGCGCTACCGTCGAGGACGCACCATCGAGCTCCACCGGCAAGTGTAAGAAAACAATGGTAGCTCCACCTGAGACCAAGAACGTGTCCGCCAAGGAGGATGGCACTGGTGGTACCTTCACCATCAGTGCCACTCTCGACCCTAAAAAGGAAAGCGCGCTCGTTGCTTTCCTGTGGGCGAACGTTGACGTATTTGCGTGGCAACCGTCTGACATCCCTGGTGTTCCCAGGAAAGTAATCGAGCACCATCTTGCCGTTTATCCTCATGCGCGGCCCGTCAAGCAGAAAGTCAAGAAACAGGCAGTGGAGCGCCAAGAATTCATCGCAGAAGAAATCAAGAAATTGGAAGCAGCAGGCCTCGTCAGAGGAGTGCTCCATCCTACGTGGCTGGCCAAACCTGTAGTCGTGCGCAAGGCAAACGGGAAATGGAGGCTTTGTATCGACTTTACCGATGTCAATAAAGCTTGTCCCAAAGACCCATTTCCCTTGCCGCGCATCGACCAGATTGTTAACTCCACGGCCGGATGTGACTTGCTTTCATTTCTTGATGCATACTCAGGATACCATCAGATCTTCATGGCAGAAGAGGATGAGGAGAAGACCGCATTCATCACCCCATGTGGCACTTACTGTTTCGTACGGATGCCTCTCGGTTTAAAGAATGCTGGTTCAACATTTGCAAGGGTAGTCCATGACGCTTTTGAGCCGCAAATACACAGAAATGTGGAAGCCTACATGGATGACATAGTGGTCAAGAGCAAGGACAAGGCGACTCTGATTCAAGATTTAGACGAAACCTTTGCAAATCTGCGCAAGATCAACCTCAAGCTTAACCCCGAGAAGTGCGTGTTTGGAGTCCCCTCCGGCAAGCTTCTCGGGTTCTTTGTGTCTCAGCGGGGGATTGAAGCCAATCCCGACAAGATCAAGGCCATTGAGCAGATTGAAGCTCCAAAGCACGTCAAGGATGTACGAAGACTTGCCGGTTGCGTAGCTGCTCTCAGCAGGTTTATCTCTAGGTCTGCTGAGCGCGCCCTGCCATTTTTCAAAATATTGAAAAAGGCAGGTCCAATGAAATGGACTCCGGAAGCGGAGGCTGCGCTGCAGGACTTAAAAAGATACCTGTCCTCCACTCCAACACTTGTCGCACCTAAGCCACAAGAGAAGTTGCTGCTATATATAGCGGCAACCAATCAAGTGGTTAGTGCTGCGTTAGTAGAGGAGAGGGAGGCGGATGATGAGCCAGCAACCACGGCAGATGCATCCAACGACAAGCAGGAGACTTCACCGGCAAGCTCTTGTCCCGACAAAGATGGATCTACGCAGGCGCATGAGAAGATGCAGAAAAGAATGGTGCAGCACCCAGTTTACTTTGTCAGTTCCCTTCTGCATGGGGCTAGGTCGAGGTATTCTGGTGTGCAGAAATTGCTTTTCGGCCTTCTCATGGCCTCGAGAAAGCTGCGCCATTACTTCCAAGCACATGAGATCACAGTCGTCACTCGTTTTCCGCTGAAGAGGATACTGCAAAATCCAGAAGCAATAGGCAGGATTGTCGAGTGGGCACTGGAACTGTCAAGCTTTGGCCTCAAGTTTGACAGCACTTCAACTATCCAAAGCAGAGCATTGGCAGAGTTCATAGCAGAGTGGACGCCAACACAAGATGAAGAAGTTCCAGAAATGAGCATCCCCGTCAAGGAAGCAAGCAAAGAGTGGCTAATGTACTTTGATGGTGCTTTCTCGCTGCAAGGCGCCGGTGCGGGCGTGCTACTTGTTGCACCCACCGGAGAGCACCTCAAGTACGTAGTCCAGATGCACTTTCCCAAGGAGCAAGCAACGAACAATACGACAGAGTATGAAGGTTTGCTTGCTGGTCTCAGGATCGCAGCAGACCTTGGAATCAAGAAGCTCATTGTCAGGGGTGGCTCACAGCTTGTCGTCCACCAAGTGAACAAGAATTCTCAGAGTCCTTTGATGGAAGCCTACGTTGATGAAGTGAGAAAGCTAGAAGAGCACTTTGACGGCCTACAGATGGAACATGTTCCAAGAGCTCAGAACGACATTACTGATGGCCTGTCAAAGTGCACCGCACTTAAGTTACCTGTGGAACCAGGGATCTTTGTGCTCAAGCTGACTCAACCGTCTGTAGCGCCATCAACTGGACAGAGCAAGAAGAGGAAGTTGATTTCTGGTGACTATTTTCCGGCGGAGCTCCCCGAAGCCGCCGCCAAGAAGGTCCTCAAGATCAACACCAAAGGTGCTGAGGAGCAGTCTGCTTCGGCAAGCCTTAGGGTTTGTTTCGTTGAAGCAGACGCTCCCGACAAGTTTTGCTCCGGCAAGCTTGCCGGGGAACGCCAAGATCCGACTGAGCCGCAGGTTCTCGCCGTAGAAGCGGATGTTCCCGCAGCAGCAGATGTGCCTTTAGTCTTTGTTGTCGAGCCGCAAGCTCCAGCATGGGCACAGCAGATTGTCCGTTTCCTTCAGACAGGAGAACTTCTCGAAGAGCAAGAAGAAGCGGAAAGAGTAGCCCCGCAGTCAAGTATGTACCAGTTTGTCGATGACACACTGTACAGAAGAAAACTCAACGGTGTGAAATTGAAGTGTATTCACCGGGAAGACAGACAAAAGCTGTTGGCAGAGATACATTGAGGCATATGTGGTCACCACATTGGCGCGAGAGCACTTGCCGGCAAAGCGTTCCGGCAAGGTTTCTTTTGGCCGACAGCCCTCCAGGATGCAACTGCACAAGTAACCAAGTGTGAAGCGTGGCAGTTCCATTCCAAGCAGATACACCAGCCAGCTCAAGCTCTCCAGACGATCCCTTTATCCTGGCCATTTTCGGTCTGGGGCTCGATATCCTCGGCCCTTTTCCCCGAGCTGTCAGGGGCTTTGAGTACTTGTACGTTGCAATCGACAAGTTCACAAAGTGGCCGGAAGTGGAACCAGTGAGGAAGGTGACAGCACAGTCAGCAGTCAAGTTCTTCAGGTCGATTGTTTGCCGTTTCGGGATCCCTAACAGGATCATCACCGACAACGGCACACAATTCACGAGCCGCACCTTCATGCAGTACGTCCAAGATCTTGGCGCCAAGGTCTGCTTCGCTTCTGTTGCTCATCCGAGAAGCAACGGTCAAGCGGAGAGGGCAAATGCTGAAGTGCTGCGCGGGCTCAAGACCAGGACTTTCGACAGGCTGCGCAAGTGCGGAAGGAACTGGACTGAGGAGCTTCCGGTGGTTCTTTGGTCGATCAGGACGACGCCAAATCGAGCCACTGGCCAAACACCTTTCGCTCTAGTCTATGGAGCAGAGGCAGTTCTCCCCACGGAACTCGTATACGGATCACCTCGAGTGCTCGCTTATGATGAGCTTGAGCAAGAGCAGCTGCGACAAGATGACGCGCTGCTCCTTGAGGAGGACCGTCTTCAGGCTGCTGTACGACCTGCTCGATACCAGCAAGCTTTGCGCCGCTACCATAGCCGCAAAGTTAATGCCAGAAGTTTCGAGGAAGGCGACCTTGTTCTTCGGCGCGTTCAGTCCGCCAAGAATTCCAACAAGTTGACGCCGAAGTGGGAAGGCCCTTACCGGGTGAAACGAGTCACTAGGCCTGGCGCTGTCCGCCTTGAGACCGAAGATGGCATTCCGGTGAGCAACTCCTGGAACATTAAGCATCTTCGTAAGTTTTACCCGTAGGGCGCGGTTGCCGGAATCTTTTCCGGCAACCACCTTTTGTACAAGTCTTGCCGATGTTGCATGTAATCCTTTGTACAAAGCCGGGCGCAGACCCCGTGCATAAGTAAAGCTCACGTGCTCTGCACATCTTGTCAATATCATGTTGTCTACTTTATTTTTGCATGCGTTATCTGACACTTTGTGCAGCGCCTACCCCCGGTAAGCAATAACGAGCCGTAAGGCTCCATATCTTTATTTTCTCTTCTTTCTTTTTCTCAAAAAGGAAAGGAAGGTTCCCTCGCACACAAGCTTGCCGGGGGGAAAGGAGAAGATAATGGTGTGGACTAGGCATCGTTCAAGGAAGTTTTGCCTTACCGGAAAGCAAACGACAAAAATGCTAAGTTGCCAAAGTTTGAGCAATCAGTTTAAAATTTTGAAGTTATCTTCCTCGAACGACCGTACTTTGTATGGAAAACCTGTGCGCGGAGGAACCAGCTCGTAGCTAGTTGCGCCCTTACTTTGTTTCGAGTCTGCTCAACAACTTAAGTGAGCTGCGACTAGTTGCGACAAGGTTTCTTGTCGGTAGCGGCACCGCCAGCAGGCTGCTGATGTCCCGCACTCAGCGCTCGCGGCTAAGGTGCCTGTGCCGACAAGTTCCCTAAAAGCGTAGGGCAAGAAAATACAAAGGAAGGAATCAAGTAAAGGAAATAACACAGCAATCTCTACCCAAAATAGAGTTATATTACAAGATAGCTTGTCGCAGCTCTAACGGATTGTTCTCATGATATGACCGACAGCGATAAAGAAAAAGAGAAAACGGGCGGCCTAATCTACGCGATCGCCCTCAACCCTCTTGATCTCGCTCACCTTGTCCACAATGGGTGCGACAAGGGCCTTGAGCGCTTCCAGATCAGCATCCGACGGCAGGGACCCGAGGACGTTGGTGAGGTTGAGGCCTGGGTTGCGGAAGGCCACCTTCACCAGCACCTTTTGAAGAACTCCCGCGCAGATCTTGCACGACTCGTCGGCCAATTGCTTTGGGATCTTCTCCCGGAGTCGCTGGAGGGCTGTCGCCACGCCTTTGAAGAACAAGCTGAGCTTGGCGCTGGGTTGGAGGTGCTCGTCGGAAGAATACCCAAGGTCCTCCATCCCCAGCTGCGCCAGCTCCCCGCCGATGGCGGCGGCAACATTCACGAGACCCTCGGTCCAGTGCTCCACAGTCTCCCTAAAAGCATTCTGGGCGGTAGCAGCACTCGCCAGCAGCGCCTCGTCGGCCTTGATCTTCTCCTTCAAGGCCACTTCCTACTCCCTGGCGCCGTCCAGCGTCTTGGTCAAAGTGGCCAGCTTCAACTCAAGATCTGCGTTGGAGTCCTTGGCGGCGCTAAGCTCTTTGCTCCTCTCAGCGAGACGACCCTGCAGCTCGCCATGAGCGGCGGCGTCGTGAGTGCGACAAGCTCCTCGACGCTCGCCTTGAGATCGGCCTCCAGCTGCGCCATCTTCGTCTCCAGCTCCTTGGCGGCCTCAGCAGCTGCGGCAGCATCCTTTGCTTCCTTGAGAGCCTCGCCAATTGCTTGCTCACGCGCGGCAAGATCCTCCTCGTGGCTGTCAAGGTTGACCTTGCGCTGCGCCAATTCGCCTTCCTGCGCAGATAGCTTCTCGGTAGCGAGCCGCTGTTGCTCTTCAACCTCAGCCTTCTCGAGGAGGAAGGCTTTCCGCTCCTCGGCGACTTGCTCCCGCTCCTCTGCCAGGGATCGGAGAGCTTCCTGCCTGAGACCCCGGAGCTACTCCGCGTGCTTCTCGATGTCCACTCCCGCCTTCGCGACAAGCGCTTCTCGGGATTCCAGCTTGGCCTGTCGGGCACGGTAAAGCGACAACAGCTTCCGCAGCAGCCGCCCCTCCTCAGGCTCGTCGCTGCTACTGCTTGGCGCGTCGACCAGCGTCAGCCCAGCGGAGGCGAGCACCTCTCCATCCAAGGTTTCTCCTTCGACCGGCGCCCTGGAGCTTGACGCCCAGGGGAGCTTGATGAAGATGCCATCGCCGGCCTTCAAATAGACGCCGGGCTGGGGCTCTTCGGAGCCTGGCGCTGCAGTAGCGGCGGAGGGATCGGCGGTCGGCGTAGCGCCTGACGCTCCTGCAGCCTCGGGGCCGTCAGTGCAATCGCCGGATCCCTCGCCAGCTTCTGCGGCGGCAGCTTTGGCGGCCTCTTCGCCAGCGGGATCATCAGCGTCGGCTTCTCCTTCGGTGGCAACGGCGTCGTCGGTATTGCTGTGCGCGCCATCCTCGCCGGCGACCTCGGTTTCCATCGGCTCCGTGGCAGATGGATCTGACGAACGGAAAAAAGAGAAAAGTCAAGCAAATATCCAAAAAGAAAATCAGAAGAAGAAGAACCCAAGGGAAGTTTTCAAGCAAGAGGATTACCTGTACTAGGATCTGCAGTCGTGGTCTCAACCACCGGAGGATCACTGGTGCTGTCCCTTGCCGGAGAACTATCCCTTGTCGGAGAGTTCTCCCTTGCCAGAGAACGCTCCCTTGCCAGGGAATTCTCCCTTGGCGGTGTAGTAGAAGCTGATGGCACTTCGGGAACAGCTTCCGGGCTCTCCTAGTGAGGCTGCTCTGCTCCTGCACAAACCAACAGTCAGATATCAGCAAAGAAAGATCACCCATGCGCGCCTGACAGCAGGAAGTAAATTATATACTTACGCTGGGGGCTGCGATGGGGGCTGCTTTGGGGAAAAGTAGCCGGGTCCGGCAAGGTGGTCTCGGGCACGCCCCCTGCTGTCGCGGTGGGTTCGTCCTCGATGACAATCACCGGGACCTTGGCTCTCTTCGCTGCTCTCTAGGCCAGAGTACTGAAAAGGGATGGGTTCGGAGTAAAGCAAATCAGATACAAGGCAAAACAACAACAATTGAAGAACTACAAGTACACCAAAGAATCTTACTCTTCTTCTTCCTCGTCGGAGCTGAGCGCGGAGAGATCGAAGGCCGGCTCGCCTCCGGTGCGACGAGGTGGAGGAGTAGGCTCCCTTGTCTGCTTGGCAGGGGCAGTAGCGGTGGACCGGGAAGACCCCGCTCCAGTTGCCGCAGCGGCGTGAGGCGCTCCCGCGGCAACAGTGCTTGCCACGGTAGAGCATGTCGTGCGGCACGGTGGCTGTTGATTCGCCTGCCGCCCCGCTACGTCCCCGGCCTTGCGGAGACGCCTTCTTGGTGGAGCTGGGGGCTCCGCTTGCGGCGAGCTGGATGAAGGTGGGGAGGAGGAGGAGCCGATCTTCAACGAGTCGCTCGCGCCCTCGGCGGGCTCGCTCGACTCAGCTTCAGGCCCGACAAGCTCTTCCTCGCCGGCAAACTCCTCTCGCTCGACAAGGCTTGCCGCCTCTGCTGCCTCTGCCTCCTCCACTGTGAATCCAAACTCACCCGCGGCAGCGGCTGCTGCCGCCTCTTCTAGCCTAGTGGCGATGTGCTGCATCTCCGCATCGGTGGTGTCGCGGGTGAGGCTCTTCTGTTCGTCAGAGCGGACCGGCACTTCTACCAAGCCGTCAAAGAAATCCCGCACGACGTCGTCCGCAGGCTCTTGCCAGGTTGGTACGATTCCATGCGAATCGCACAACGTCATCATTGCGCGGATGCGGTCGAGCGAGGAGTTGTTGCACAACGGAACGACACCCCTCGGCAACATGAACGCTTCGGGATGCTGAGGATCGCGCTTGAACAGCTCCAGGATCATCGCGTCCAGTTCCAGGACAGTGAAGTTGAAGTTGAGGCCCGGGCGCAGCCTCATGATATCCGTCGAGTTTTGGAACTCCCAGGCGGGTCTCCTCCTCTCCTGCAGGGGGCGATGCGGCGGCGAAGGAAATCTGCGCCAACGGCGCCTATGGTGAGCCCGGCAAGCCTGAGGCATAAGATCCGGATGACGGCAATCTTCAGCCTATCGTCTTCCGGGGCCACGTTGCTCCAATCGTTGCCGCGCGCTATTGGGACTTGGCGCTGGGCGGTGAATGGCTGCGGGTTCTCCTCGACAATCCAGCACCATTCTTGAGATGCTGGCAAGAAGGAATGGAGAGCAGAATGGTGCTGGATTGTCGAGGAGAACCCGCAGCCATTCACCGCCCAGCGCCAAGTCCCAATAGCGCGCGGCAACGATTGGAGCAACATGGCCCCGGAAGACGATAGGCTGAAGATTGCCGTCATCCGGATCTTACGCCTCAGGCTTGCCGGGCTCACCGTAGGCGCCGTTGGCGCAGATTTCCTTGGCCGCCGCATCGCCCCCCTGCAGGAGAGGAGGAGACCCGCCTGGGAGTTCCAAAACTCGGCGGATATCATGAGGCTGCGCCCGGGCCTCAACTTCAACTTCACTATCCTGGAACTGGATGCGATGATCCTGGAGCTGTTCAAGCACGATCCTCAGCATCCCGAAGCATTCATGTTGCCGAGGGGTGTCGTTCCGTTGTGCAACAACTCCTCGCTCGACCGCATCCGCGCAATGATGCCGCTGTGCGATTCGCATGGAATCGTCCCAACCTGGCAAGAGGCTGCGGACGAGTCGTGCGGGATTTCTTTGACGGCTTGGTAGAAGTGCCGGTCCGCTCTGACGAACAGAAGAGCCTCACCCGCGACACCACCGATGCGGAGATGCAGCACATCGCCACTAGGCTGGAAGAGGCGGCAGCAGCCGCTGCCGCGGGTGAGTTTGGATTCACCGTGGAGGAGGCAGACGCAGCACAGGCGGCAAGCCTTGTCGAGCAAGAGGAGTTTGCCAGCGAGGAAGAGCTTGTCGGGCCTGAAGCTGAGTCGAGCGAGCCCGCCGAGGGCGCGAGCGACTCATTGAAGATCGGCTCCTCCTCCTCCCCACCTTCAGCCAGCTCGCCGCAAGCGGAGCCCCCAGCTCCACCAAGAAGGCGTCTCCGCAAGGCCGGGGACATAGCGGGGCGGCAGGCGAATCAACAGCCGCCGTGCCGCGTGACACGCTCTACCGGGCAAGCACTATTGCCGCGGGAGCGCCTCACGCCGCTGTGGCAACTGGAGCGGGGTCTTCCCGGTCCACCGCTACTGCCCCTGCCAAGCGGACAAGGGAGCCTACTCCTCCGCCTTGTCGCACCGGAGGCGAGCCGGACTTCGATCTCTCCGCGCTCTGCTCCGACGAGGAAGAAGAAGAGTAAGATTCTTTGTTGTACTTGTAGTTCTTCAATTCTTGCTGTTTTGCCTTGTATCTGATTTGCTTTACTCCGAACCCGTCCCTTTTCAGGACTCTGGCACAGAGAGCGGCAAAGAGAGCCAAGGTCCCGGTGATTGTCATCGAGGACGAACCCACTGCGACAGCAGGGGGCGTGCCCGAGACCACCTTGCCGGACCCGGCAACTTTTCCCCAATGCAGCCCCCATCGCAGCCCCCAGCGTAAGTATATAGTTTACTTCCTACTGTCAGGCGCGCATGGGTGATCTTTCTTTGCTGATATCTGACTGTTGGTTTGTGCAGGAGTAGAGCAGCCTCACTAGGGGAGCCCAGAAGCCATTCCCGAAGTGCCATCAGCTTCAACTACACCGCCAAGGGAGAATTCCCTGGCAAGGGAGCGTTCTCCGGCAAGGGAGAACTCTCCGGCAAGGGATAGTTCTCCGGCAAGGGACAGCACCAGTGATCCTCTGATGGTTGAGACCACGACTGCAGATCCTAGTACAGGTAATCCTCTTGCTTGAAAACTTCCCTTGGGTTCTTCTTCTTCTGATTTTCTTTTTGGATATTTGCTTGACTTTTCTCTTTTTTCCGTTCGTCAGATCCATCTGCCACGGAGCCGATGGAAACCGAGGTCGCCGGCGAGGATGGCGCGCACAGCAATACCGACGACGCCGTTGCCACCAAAGGAGAAGCCGACACTGATGATCCCGCCGGCGAAGAGGCCGCCAAAGCTGCCGCCGCAGAAGCTGGCGAGGGATCCGGCGATCGCACTGATGGCCCCGAGGCCGCAGCAGCGTCAGGCACTACGCCGACCGCCGATCCCTCCGTCGCTGCTGCAGCGCCAGGCTCCGAAGAGCCCCAGCCCGGCGTCTATTTGAAGGCCGGCGATGGCATCTTCATCAAGCTCCCCTGGGCGTCAAGCTCCCGGGCGCCGGTCGAAGGAGAAACCTTGGATGGAGAGGTGCTCGCCTCCGCTGGTCGACGCGCCAAGCAGCAGCAGCGACGAGCCTGAGGAGGAGCGGCTGCTGCGGAAGCTGTTGTCGCTTTACCGTGCCCGACAGGCCAAGATGGAATCTCGAGAAGCGCTTGTCGCGAAGGCGGGAGTGGACATCGAGAAGCGCGCAGAGGAGCTCCAGGGTCTCAGGCAGGAAGCTCTCCGATCCCTGGCAGAGGAGCGGGAGCAAGTCGCCGAGGAGCGGAAAGCCTTCCTCCTCGAGAAGGCTGAGGTTGAAGAGCAACAGCAGCTCGCTGCCGAGAAGCTATCTGCGCAGGAAGGCGAATTGGCGCAGCGCAAGGTCAACCTTGACAGCCACGAGGAGGAGCTTGCCGCGCGTGAGCAAGCAATTGGCGGAGCTGTCAAGGAAGCAAAGGATGCTGCCGCAGCTGCCGAGGCCGCCAAGAAGGAGCTGGAGACGAAGATGGCGCAGCTGGAGGCCGATCTCAAGGCGAGCGGCGAGAAGCTTGCCGCGCTCAAGCGTGAGCGCGAGAAGGATGCCGCCGCTCATGGAGAGCTGCAGGGTCGTCTCGCTGAGAGGAGCAAAGAGCTTAGCGCCGCCAAGGACTCCAACACAGATCTTGAGTTGAAGCTGGCCACTTTGACCAAGACGCTGGACGGCGCCAGGGAGCAGGAAGTGGCCCTGAAGGAGAAGATCAAGGCCGATGAGGCGCTGCTGGCGAGTGCTGCTGCCGCCCAGAATGCTTTTAGGGAGACTGTGGAGCACTGGACCGAGGGTCTCATGAATGTTGCCGCCGCCATCGACGGGGAGCTGGCGCGGCTGGGGATGGAGGACCTCGGGTATTCTTCCGACGAGCACCTCCAACCCAGCGCCAAGCTCAGCTTGTTCTTCAAAGGCGTGGCGACGGCCCTCCAGCGACTCCGGGAGAAGATCCCAAAGCAGCTGGCTGACGAGTCGCGCAAGATCTGCGCGGGAGTTCTTCAAAAGGTGCTGGTGAAGGTGGCCTTCCGCAACCCAGGCCTCAACCTCACCAACGTCCTCAAGTCCCTGCCGCCGGATGCTGATCTGGAAGCGCTCAAGGCCCTTGTCGCACCCATTGTGGACAAGGTGAGCGAGATCAAGAGGGTTGAGGGCGATCGCGTAGATTAGGCCGCCTGTTTTCTCTTTTTCTTTGTCGCTGTCGGTCATGTCATGAGAACAATCCGTTAGAGCTGCGACAAGCTATCGTGTAATATAACTCTATTTTGGGTAGAGATTGCTGTGTTATTTCCTTTACTTGATTCCTTCCTTTGTATGTTCTTGCCCTACGCTTTTAGGGAACTTGTCGGCGCAGGCACCTTAGCCGCGAGCGCTGAGTGCGGGACATCAGCAGCCTGCTGGCGGTGCCGCTACCGACAAGAAACCTTGTCGCAACTAGTCGCAGCTCACTTAAGTTGTTGAGCGGACTCGAAACAAAGTAAGGGCGCAACTAGCTACGAGTTGGTTCCTCCGCGCACTGGTTTTCCATACAAAGTACGGTCGTTCGAGGAAGATAACTTAAAAATTTTAAACTGATTGCTCAAACTTTGGCAACTTAGCTTTTTTGTCGTTTGCTTTCCGGTAAGGCGAAACTTCCTTGAACGATGCCTAGTCCACACCATTATCTTCTCCTTTCCCCCCGGCAAGCTTGTGTGCGAGGGAACCTTCCTTTCCTTTTTGAGAAAAGTAAGAAGAGAAAATAAAGATATGGAGCCTTACGGCTCATTATTGCTTACCGGGGGTAGGCGCTGCACAAAGTGTCAGATAACGCATGCAAAAATAAAGTAGACAGCATGATATTGACAAGATGTGCGGAGCACATGAGCTTTACTTATGCACGGGGTCTGCGCCCGGCTTTGTACAAAGGATTATATGCAACATCGGCAAGACTTGTACAAAAGGTGGTTGCCGGAAAAGATTCCGGCAACCGCGCCCTACGGATAAAACTTACAAAGATGCTCAATGTTCCAGGAGTTGCTCACCGGAATGCCATCTTCGGTCTCAAGGCGGACAGTGCCAAGCCTAGTGACTCGTTTCACCTGGTAAGGGCCTTCCCACTTCGGCGTCAACTTGTTGGAATTCTTGGCGGACTGAACGCGCCGAAGAACAAGGTCGCCCTCCTCGAAACTTCTGGCATTAACTTTGCGGCTATGGTAGCAGCGCAAAGCTTGCTGGTATCGAGCAGCTCGTATAGTAGCCTGAAGACGGTCCTCCTCAAGGAGCAGCGCGTCATCTTGTCGCAGCTGCTCTTGCTCAAGCTCATCATAAGCGAGCACTCGAGGTGATCCGTATACGAGTTCTGTGGGGAGAACTGCCTCTGCTCCATAGACTAGAGCGAAAGGTGTTTGGCTAGTGGCTCGATTTGGCGTCGTCCTGATCGACCAAAGAACCATCGGCAGCTCCTCAATCTAGTTCCTTCTGCACTTGTGCAGCCTGTCGAAAGTCCTGGTCTTGAGCCCACGCAACACTTCAGCATTTGCCCTCTCCGCTTGACCGTTGCTTCTCGGATGAGCAACAGAAGCGAAGCAGACCTTGGCGCCAAGATCTTGGACGTACTGCATGAAGGTGCGGCTCGTGAATTGTGTGCCGTTGTCGGTGATGATCCTGTTAGGGATCTCGAAACGGCAAACAATCGACCTGAAGAACTTGACTGCTGACTATGCTGTCACCTTCCTCACTGGTTCCACTTCCGGCCACTTTGCGAACTTGTCGATTGCAACATACAAGTACTCAAAGCCCTCGACAGCTCGGGGAAAAGGGCCGAGGATATCGAGCCCCCAGACCGGAAATGGCCAGGATAAAGGGATCGTCTGGAGAGCTTGAGCTGGCTAGTGTATCTGTTTCGAATGGAACTGGCACGCTTCACACTTGGTTACTTGTGCAGTTGCATCCTGGAGGGCTGTCGGCCAAAAGAAACCTTGCCGGAACGCTTTGTCGGCAAGTGCTCTCGCGCCAATGTGGTGACCACATATGCCTCCATGTATCTCTATCAACAGCTTTTGTCCGTCTTCCCGGTGAATACACTTCAATTTCACGCCGTTGAGTCTTCTTCTGTACAGTGTGTCGTCGACAAACTAGTACATACTTGACTGCCGGGCTACTCTTTCCGCTTCTTCTTGCTCTTCGGGAAGTTCTCCTGTCTGATGGAAATGGACAATCTGTTGTGCCCATGCTAGAGCTTGCGGCTCGACAACAAAGACTAAAGGCACATCTGCTGCTGTGGGAACATCCGCTTCTACGGCGAGAACCTGCGGCTCAGCCGGAGCTTGGCGTTCCCCCGCAAGCTTGCCGGAGCAAAACTTGTCGGGAGCGTCTGCTTCAATGGAACAAACCCTAAGGCTTGCCGAAGCAGACTGCTCCTCAGCACCTTTGGTGTTGATCTTCAGGACCTTCTTGGCGGCGGCTTCGGGGAGCTCCGCCGGAAAATAGTCACCAGAAATCAACTTCCTCTTCTTGCTCTGTCCAATTGATGGCGTTACAGATGGTTGAGTCAGCTTGAGCACAAAGATCCCTGGTTCCACAGGTAACTTAAGTGCGACGCACTTTGACAGGCCATCAGCAATGTCGTTCTGAGCTCTTGGAACATGTTCCATCTGTAGGCTGTCAAAGTGCTCTTCTAGCTTTCTCACTTCATCAACGTAGGCTTCCATCAACAGACTCTGATAATTCTTGTTCACTTGGTGGACGACAAGCTGTGAGTCACCCCTGACAATGAGCTTCTTGATTCCAAGGTCTGCTGCGATCCTGAGACCGGCAAGCAAACCTTCATACTCTGCAGTATTGTTCGTTGCTTGCTCCTTGGGAAAGTGCATCTGGACTACGTACTTGAGGTGCTCTCCGGTGGGTGGAACAAGTAGCACGCCCGCACCGGCGCCTTGCAGCGAGAAAGGACCATCAAAGTACATCAGCCACTCTTTGCTTGCTTCCTTGACGGGGATGCTCGTTTCTGGAACTTCTTCATCTTGTGTTGGTGTCCACTCTGCTATGAACTCTGCCAATGCTCTTCTTTGGATAGTTGAAGTGCTCTCAAACTTGAGGCCAAAGCTTGACAGTTCCAGTGCCCACTCGACAATCCTGCCTGTTGCTTCTGGATTTTGCAGTATCCTCTTCAGCGGAAAACGAGTGACGACTATGATCTCATTTTCTTGGAAGTAATGGCGCAGCTTTCTCGAGGCCATGAGAACGCCGAAAAGCAATTTCTGCACACCAGAATACCTTGACCTAGCCCCCTGCAGAAGGGAACTGACAAAGTAAACTGGGCGTTGCACCATTCTTTTCTGCATCTTCTCATGCGCCTGCGCAGATCCATCTTTGTCGGGACCAGAGCTTGCCGGTGAAGTCTCCTGCTTGTCGCTGGATGCATCTGTCGTGGTTGCTGGCTCATCATCCGCCTCCCTCTCCGCTACTAACGCAGCACTAACCACTTGATTGGTTGCCGCTATATATAGCAGCAACTTCTCTTGTGGCTTAGGTGCGACAAGTGTTGGAGTGGAGGACAGGTATCTTTTTAAGTCCTGCAGCGCAGCCTCCGCTTCTGGAGTCCATTTCATTGGACCTGCCTTTTTCAATATTTTGAAAAATGGCAGGGCGCGCTCAGCAGACCTAGAGATAAACCTGTTGAGAGCAGCTACGCAACCGGCAAGTCTTCGTACATCCTTGACGCGCTTTGGAGCTTCAATCTTCTCAATGGCCTTGATCTTGTCGGGATTGGCTTCAATCCCCCGCTAAGAGACGAAGAACCCGAGAAGCTTGCCGGAGGGGACTCCAAACACGCACTTCTCGGGGTTAAGCTTGAGGTTGATCTTGCGCAGATTTGCAAAGGTTTCGTCTAAATCTTGAATCAGAGTCGCCTTGTCCTTGCTCTTGAACACTATGTCATCCATGTAGGCTTCCACATTTCTGTGTATTTGCGGCTCAAAAGCGTCATGGACTACCCTTGCAAATGTTGAACCAACATTCTTTAAACCGAATGGCATCCGTACGAAATAGTAAGTGCCACATGGGGTGATGAATGCAGTCTTCTCCTCATCCTCTTCTGCCATGAAGATCTGATGGTATCCTGAGTATGCATCAAGAAATGAAAACAAGTCACATCCGGCCGTGGAGTCAACAATCTGGTCGATGCGCGGCAAGGGAAATGGGTCTTTGGGACAAGCTTTATTGACATCGGTAAAGTCGATACAAAGCCTCCATTTCCCGTTTGCCTTGCGCACGACTACAGGGTTGGCCAGCCACGTAGGATGGAGCACTCCTCTGACGAGGCCTGCTGCTTCCAATTTCTTGATTTCTTCTACGATGAATTCTTGGCGCTCCACTGCCTGTTTCCTGACTTTCTGCTTGACGGGCCGCGCATGAGGACAGATGGCAAGATGGTGCTCGATTACTTTCCTGGGAACACCGGGGATGTCAGACGGTTGCCACGCAAATACGTCGACGTTCGCCCGCAGGAAAGCAACGAGCGCGCTTTTCTATTTAGGGTCGAGAGTGGCACTGATGGTGAAGGTACCACCAGTGCCATCCTCCTTGGCGGACACCTTCTTGGTCTCAGGTGGAGCTACCATTGTTTTCTTACACTTGCCGGTGGAGCTCGATGGTGCGTCCTCGACGGTAGCGCAGCACTCCGAAGAGGTGCGCTTGCCAGAGTGGGCATCAGAACTCTTGCCGGACTTGGTTTTCTTCTTCGCCCCGGGAGCTTCTACGGTAAGTGAATCGTGATCTGTTGCGGCTGCTACTTCCTGGTAGATCTTGTCGGCGCAGATAAGAGCATCCTTCTTGTCGCCAGGGACAGAGATGATACTTATCGGGCCTGGCATCTTCAGTATGTTGTATGCATAGTGAGAGGCTACCATGAATTTCGCGAGTGCTGGACGGCCGAGTATCCCATTGTAAGGCAATGGAAAGTCAGCAACGTCAAAAGTGACCCTCTCAGTCCTGAAGTTCAACTCGCTGCCAAATGTCACCGGCAACGTGATCTTTCCCTTCGGCTTGCTCCTTCCCGGATTGATTCCTTGGAACGTGCCGGTCTCTTCGAGCTCGTCATCAGGGATCTGGAGTTTCTGGAGTACCGCGGAGGAGATCACGTTCAAGCCGGCCCCGCCGTCAACTAGCATCTTAGTGACCTTGAGGTTGCGGATAGTTGGTGAAACCAACATCGGCAAGCACCTGACCGCAGTTATGCAATCAGGGTGGTCCTCAATATCAAAGATGATAGGCGTGCTGGACCATTTCAGAGGCCTACGTGACTCGATGGGTGGTTCTGCTGCATTAACTTCCCGCACCCACTGCTTGAGCTGGCGGTGTGAAGTATGCAGAGAAGCACCTCCGTCAACGCATAGGACCTCTGTGGCTTTCTGGAACTCTTGCTCATCGGTCTCGTCATCATCCATATCTTCATCGTCATCGTCATCTTCATCCTTGTCGCGGCCGCGGGGAGGTCTGTCTCCTTGCCGCTGCTTGGCCTTGCCGCGGCGCCCTCCTCGGCCGGGGCGTTTCTTGTCGGCTCCTCCAGCACCTTCCTGGGCCTTCTCCTTGTCGCGTCGCTCGTATTCAGCCTTTTGCTGCTCGACAAGCTGCTCGACCTTCTTGCAGCTCTGGAGGTCATGGCCCTTGGTACGACTTCTTGCAGTACTGCTTGTTGGTGCCGTCCTGCTTGTCGGCGACCGCCACAGCCTCCTCGCAGGAGCTTCCAGCTTTGGCTTTCTTGGCGCCACCTCCGTTGCCGGACTGCTCAACGACTAGCACATCTTTGCCTTTCTTCTTCCTATTGTTCCGCCGCTGGTTTTTCTTTGCCGGGGCAGTCTCCTCACTATCAGATCCTCCTGCTCCTATATTCTCTCCGGGGAGTTTCCTCCCTTCCTCAGCATGTGCACACTTGTTGGCCAGGGCATATAGCTCACTGACGTCTCTGATCTTGCACATAGCCATCTCCTCCCGCATCCTGCGGTTTCGCACGTTCTGGTGGAACGCGCTGAGTACCGCGGTAGGGTGGACATCTGGGATGTTGTGCTGTACGCGGCTGAATCTCTGAATGTACTTGCGCAGGGGCTCTCCTTCCTTTTGGGCGAGCAGATGAAGGTCGCTCTCTTGGCCATGAGGCTTGTGGCCGCCTGTAAAGGCGCCGAGAAACTGATGGCATAGGTCTGCCCAAGAGGATATGGAGTTGCCTGGCAAGTGCATGAGCCAGGATTTGACATTGGGCTTGAGCACCAGCGGGAAGTAGTTGGCCAGGATCTTGTTGTCCCGCCCCCCAGCAGCTTGCACCGCGATGGTGTAGATGCTGAGGAACTCAGACGGATGCGACTTGCCGTCGTACTTCTCTGGTACATCTGGCTTGAAATTCTTTGTGCTGGGCCACTGGACTTGCCGCAGCTCGCGAGTGAACGCAGGGCAACCTACCGCGTACGGCAAGTCGCCTGGTTCCCCTGGTGCATGCATGTCGACAGAGGGCCCAGCGCGCTGGTCCGATTGACGCCGCGCTTCTCTTCGGTGCTCAATGCGAGTACGCGCGTCTTCTTGCTGTCGTTCATGAAGAACTTGGCACTGATCGCGACGAGCTCGTGGATCTGATGATGCGGTGGAGTCGCTGTCGAGGTGGATCCGGCGAGTCGGCGATCTTGGCCTTCGGGTGGAGAGTGCATGGTGGTTGCACCCCCACCAGTTTCGTCGCCACCGGCTCGTGCCTGGCAGTACTACCGCGGCAGCGACGCACTCGGCTGCCGCGGAGTGTCGCCGTTGGCGAAGCCGATGAGACTCTGAATGGTGCCCTCCATTGATCGATCTTGTCTTCCGTTGGAGGGTAATCCAGGAGCAGTTGAGCTCGCGCCAAAGCTTCTGCTGGAGTGGTGGGTGGCAGTGGCGAACGGTGCAAGGAGCGGGATATGCTCGGACTTCTAACTATGTTAGAAGGAGCAGTATCCCGTCCAGGCGACCGTGTCTCGCTCATGCCAGCATGTTGGCATGCATGCTGGTCTTGAGCACCCCGAGATCCACCAGCTCAATCTTGGTCCAACAAACGTATGGCACTGCGAATACCATGACGCTGTCGATCCTGCGCCTCCTGAGACGGGCGCGGTGCATGTACGGACGCCGAGGTCTGTGCAGCCTTGTCCTTGGACCTGGCAGCACCGTGAGCTCCCTCGTCGACGCCCGTTCTTCCGCCGGCGTCTACCCGACCACTCGTTTGCTCCGGTGGTGGTGGGATCGACGTGGACGGAACAGCTGCCGCCGAAGTCTTCTTCTTCAGTGGCATGTCGATGAAGAAGATGAAGATCAAGCTCGTGTGAACGCCGGATCAGGTTCACACAACCTCGACGCCCCCTACCTGGCGCGCCAAAGATGTCGGGGAGGTTGATCCACGAACACCTATGGGACCGGCGGACCGAGCCCCTTTCGGTTTGGCGAGGGGCGGAGGTCGCACGAAGAGCGGATCGAGGCGAAGCACACGAGCAGTTTTACCCAGCTTCGGAGCTCTCCGGAGAGATAATACTCCTACTGGTGCTTGTCTGATTGTATTGAGTTCTTGCTCAGGAGCGCTGAGTGCTACAGTACACTCTAGCTGCTAACGAGACCGAGTGTGAGTGTTTTTCTGGCCTCGAACCCCCCCTCTACGTTGCGCATGGGCCTCCTTTTATACGCTCAAGGGGTCTCCGACAGGTGGCAACGTAGACAATGGCAAAAATGGAAAAGGAATTGCGGTTGGTACAACTACTTGTACAGTGTATCCTACCTAACCCTGACGGCAGGGGACAAAGGCATTAAATGCCCGTCTGCGTCGCCCAAATAGTGCAAAAAGGACCGTCAGGGACGCCACCGTTCGCCACGATGGCAGTCTTGTCAGTGTCGCTCGCCACCACGCACCGCTGGCTGCACAGCTTCTTGCCACGCGCGTTTGGAAAGGCCTCAGGGCGACACGTTGGTGGATGTGCTGGAGCGCGGGTACTGGGTGGTAGCTTGTCGCGGCAAGCGCCTTGCCGCGGATATTGTCTTGTCGCGCCCGGAAGCTTGTCGCTCAGCGGGCCTTGCCGGGACGCGTGGCGCGTCGCGGCAAGTTCCTTGCGATGCCTTGGTTGGCCTTCCCGGCAAGCTCCTCTTGCTGGGGACTTGTCTCCTTGGCTTCAATACTTTGTTCTTGAATGGTTCCAAAGGAACCACGGAGGACCTTGGCGGTCACCTGGCAAGCCTTGCCGCGGGGTGCTGCAACTGCCCGTGCACAAGTTCGGGATACTAGGGTACCCCTACTCTAGTACACCGACAGGAGCCCCCGGGCCTGGGCCACACATGGCGCCGAGCGCTGTTGGTCCAGGCCCAAAACAGGGCACGGGCATGCGCGGCCTGGGTTACGCTGTATCTTACTCCGTATCCACCGCGCCCTCCCTGAACGGCACGCGTTGAATGCGGCGTCGTGGGAGAGATCGTGGGTGGTTTCTTTATTCGGAATAACGGAACGCCCGCCCCCTCCCTCTTTATAAGCAGGGGAAACAGGGGCAGTTCGCCCATCTCGCCGGTCCCTATTGTTTGTCTTCATGAAGTCTTTGCCCACTTGCCTGATCTGATTGACTTCATCATGTGAAGATTGTCGCTTGTTTGGCTTCATACTATCTTCCATCCTGATCTATACTACCTAGCTGCTGATAGTCTTCGTGCTTTAACTACATTGCTTACTTGACTATGGCTTGTCTAGTGTAGTCTACCTTCCGCTGCATATCAATAGGTTCATTTCTATTGTTTGTCTTCAAAACACCCCTGCTTTGAAGACTTTCATAAAAATCGCCTATTCACCCCCCCTCTAGTCGAATACTAGCACTTTCAGATAGGCAAGCCATAGTAAATAAATGGATCTTCAAGAGGAAGACGGACGTTGATAGTAGTGTTACTATCTACAAAGCTCTACTTATCGCAAAAGGTTTTCGAAAAGTTCAAGGTGTTGACTACAATGAGATTTTCTCAACTATAGTGATGCTTAAATCCGTCCGAATCATGTTAGCACTTGCCATATTTTATGAAAGCTAGCAAATGGATGTCAAAACGGCATTCCTTAAATGGATATTTCTTAAAGAAGAGTTGTATATGATGCAACAAGTAGGTTTTTTCGATCCTAGAGGTACTAACAAGGTGTGCAAGCTCCAACGATCCATCTATGGACTGGTGCAAGCATCTCGGAGTTGGAATATACGCTTTGATGAGTTGATAAAAGCATATAGTTTTATAAAGACTTGCGGTGAAGCCTGTATTTACAAGAAAGTGAGTGGGAGCACTACAACCTTTCTGATAGTATATGTGAATGACATATTGTTTATCAGAAATGATGTAGTATTTTCTGGAAAGCATAAAGGAGAGTTTGAAAGGAGATTTTCAAAGAAAGACCTCAGTGAAGCTGCTTACATATTGGGCATCAAGATCTATAGAGATAGATCAAGACGCTTGAGAAGATTTTTCAATGCATACATACCTTGATAAGATTTTGAAAGAGTTCAAAATGGATCAGTGAAAGAAGGAGTTTTTTCCTGTATTACAAGGTGTAAAGTTGAGTAAGACTCAAAGCCTGACCATGGCAGAAGATAGAAAGAGAATGAAAGTCATTCCTATGCCTCAGTCATAGGTTCTATAAAGTATGCCATTCTATGTACCAGACCATTTGTGTACCTTGCTATGAGTTTGGCTAGGGGGTACGATAGTAATCCTAGAGTGGATCACTGTATAGCGGTCAAAGTTATCCTTAGTTACCTAAGACGACTAAGGAAGTATTTCTCGGTTATGGAGGTGATAAAGAGTTCGTCATAAAGAATTACGTCGATGAAAGCTTTACACAAATCCAGATGAATCTGAGTCTCAATCTAGATACATATTGAAAGTGGGAGTAATTAGCTAGAGTAGCTCCATGCAGAGCATTATAGACATAGAAAATTTGCAAAATACATACGGCTCTGAATTTAGCAGACCCATTGACTAAACTTCTCTCACAAGCAAAACATTATCACACCTTAGTACTCTTTGGGTGTTAATCACATTGCGATGTGAACTAGATTATTGACTCTAGTAAACCCCTTGGTTGTTGGTCACATGGTGATGTGAACTGTGGGTCTTAATCACATACAGATGTGAACTATTGGTGTTAAATCACATGGCGACGTGAACTAGATTATTGACTATAGTGCTAGTGGGAGACTGAAGGAAATATTCCCTAGAGGCAATAATAAAGTTGTTATTTATATTTCCTTATATCATGATAAATGTTTATTATTCATGCTAGAATTGTATTAACTGGAAACTTAGTACATGTGTGAATATATAGACAAAACATAGTGTCCCTAGTATGCCTCTACTTGACTAGCTCGTTAATCAAAGATGTTTAAGTTTCCTAACCATAGACATGTGTTGTCATTTGATGAACGGGATCACATAATTAGGAGAATGATGTGATGGACAAGACCCATCTGTTAGCTTAGCATTATGATCGTTACAGTTTCATTGCTACTGCTTTCTTCATGACTTATACATGTTCCTCAGACTATGAGATTATCCAACTCCCGAATACCAGAGGAATGCCTTGTGTGCTATAAAATGTCACAAGTAACTAGGTGATTATAAAGATTCTCTACAGGTGTCTCTGAAGGTGTTTGTTGGGTTGGCATAGATCGAGATTAGGATTTGTCACTTCGTGTATCGGAGAGGTATCTCTTGGCCCTCTCGGTAATACTCATCATTATAAGCCTTGCGAGCAATGTGACTAATGAGTTAGTTGTGGGATGAAGCATTACAAAACAAGTAAAGAGACTTGCCAGTAATGAGATTGAACTAGGTATGATGATACCAACGATCAAATCTCTGGCAAGTAACATACGATGACAAAGGGAACAACGTATGTTGTTATGCGGTTTGATCGATAAAGATCTTCATAGAATATTTAGGAGCCAATATGAGCATCCAGGTTCCTCTATTGGTTATTGATCAGATATGTGTCTTGATCATGTCTACATAGTTCTCAAACCCGTAGGGTCCGCACACTTAACGTTCGATGATGATTTGTATTATAAGTTATGTGTTTTTGATGACCGAAGTTTGTTCGGAGTCTCAGATGAGATCACCGATGTGACGAGGAGTCTTGAAATGGTCGATACATAAAGATTGATATATTGGAAGGCTATGTTCGTACACCGAAAAAGTTTCGGAATGGTTCGGGCATTTTTC
>NC_041393.1:269878277-269962240 GCF_002162155.2 Triticum dicoccoides
GCCCCCCTCTTTCCTTCTCCCTCTCCACCTCTTTCCCTCTCTCCCCCTCTTGGAAAGGATGGGGACTCCAACTAGTTGGACTCCCCCTATAGGCACGCCCCTCCTTGGCCAGCCTCCTCCTCCCTCCTCCTTTATATACGGGGGCAGGGGGCACCCCAAAGCACAATAGTTGTTCTCTTAGCCGTGTGCGGTTCCCCCCTCCACAGTTTAACACCTCGGTCATATTGTCGTAGTGCTTAGGCGAAGCCCTGCGCCGGTAACATCATCAACACCGTCGCCATGTCATCATGCTGACAGAACTCTCCCTCATCCTCAACTGGATCAAGAGCTCAAGGGACGTCATCGTGCTGAACGTGTGCTGAACACGGAGGTGCCGTATGTTCGGTACTTGGATCAGTTGGACCGTGAATATGTTCGACTACATCAACCGTGTTACTAAACACTTCCTCTTTCGGTCTACAAGGGTACATGGACACACTCTCCTGTCTCGTTGCTATGCATCTCCTAGATAGATCTTGCGTGATCGTAGGAATTTTTTTGAATTACTACGTTCACCAACAAAGGTCCCATGAAATAAAATCCCCAAACATCAAATGGTTCAACAGCAAGTGAATAATTCATAGGCATTTCTTGACGCTTACCGATATTACCTATTCTTTGACATTCATCACAAGATAAGATGAACCTACATGCATCCTTGAAGAGAGTAGGCCAATAAAACCCAGATTGCAATACCTTGTGAGCAGTTCTGTCTCCCGCATGATGTCCTCCATAAGCTTCGGAGTGACATTTCCATAGGATTTGTGCTTGTTCATACTTAGGTACACAACGTCTAATAATACCATCTACTCCTTTATAAAGATGTGGGTCATCCCTAAACTAATGTCTTAAATCATAGAAGAATTTTTTTCTTTTGTTGATATGTAAAGCTAGGTGGGTGTATTTAGCAACAATATAATTAGCATAGTCGGCATACCAAGGTGTATTGTTAGAAACATTTGTTGTAGCTAACTGTTCATCAACGAAACTATCATTAATAGGTTGTGGGTCATCAAGAATATTTTCAAGCCTAGACAAGTTATCAGCCACAGGGTTCTCCGCTCCTTTTCTATGAGTGATATGCAAATCAAATTCTTGTAGCAAGAGAACCCACTAAATGGGTCTAGGTTTAGCATCTTTCTTTTCCATAAGATATTTTATAGCAGCATGATAGGTGTGAACAATTACTTTTGAATCTACAATATAGGATCTAAATTTATCACAAGCAAAGACAACTGCTAAAAATTCCTTTTTAGTAGTAGCATAATTTTGTTGGGCACTGTCTAGACTTTTGCTAGCATAGTGAATAACATTCAGTTTCTTATCAACTCTTTGTCCTAGAACAGCACCAACAGCATAATCACTAGCATCACACATAATTTCAAAAGGCAAGTTCCAATCAGGTGGTTGAATAATAGGTGCAGAAATTAAGGATTGCTTTAGTGTTTCAAAGGCTTCCAAACAATCATCATCAAAAACAAAAGGGATATCCTTTTGCAAAAGATTTGTAGGAGGCCTAGAAATTTTAGAAAAGTCTTTGATAAATCTCCTATAGAAACCAGCATGACCAAGGAAACTATGAATACCTTTGATATCTTTAGGACATGGCATTTTCTCAGTTGCATCAACCTTGGCTTTGTCCACTTCAATACCTCTTGCAGAAATTTTATGGCCCAAAACAATACCTTCGTTAACCATAAAGTGGCACTTCTCCCAATTCAAGACCAGATTTTTTTTGCTCACATCTCAGCAAAACTCGATCAAGATTGCTTAAACAATCATCAAAAGACTTCCCATAAACAAAAAAGTCATCCATGAAAACCTCAACAATCTTTTCACAAAAATCAGAGAATATAGCAGTCATACATCTTTGAAAGGTAGCAGGTGCATTGCATAAACCAAAAGGCGTAAGTCTATAAGCATAAGTTCCAAAAGGGCAAGTAAAAGGGGTCCTTTCTTGATCAGGTTGAGAAACAGGTATTTGTGAAAAACCAGAATATCCATCAAGGAAGCAAAAATTGAAGGAAATATGCCCTGGAGGCAAATAAAGTTGTTATTTTATATTTCCTTATTCATGATAAATGTTTATTATTCATGCTAAAATTGTATTTATCGGAAATTTGATACATGTGTGGATACATAGACAAAACATCGTGTCCCTAGTATGCATCTACTTGACTAGCTCATTGATCAAAGATGGTTAAGTTTCCTAGCCATATACATGTGACATCGTTTGATGAAGGGGATCACATCATTCCCATTCGTTAGCTTAGCATAATGATTGTTTAGGTTTATTGCTACTACTTTCTTCATGTCAAATGCATATTCCTCCGACGATGAGATTATGCAACTCCTGGATACCGGAGGAATGCCTTGTGTGCTATCAAATGTCACAATGTAACTGGGTGATTATAAAGATGCTATATAGGTATCTTCGAAGGTGTTCGTTGGGTTGGCATAGATCAAGATTAGGATTTGTCACTCCAAGTATCAGGGAGGTATCTCTGGGCCCTCTCGGTAATGCACATCATATGAAGCCTTGCAAGCAATGTGACTAATGAGTTGGTTGCGGGATGATGCATTATGGAACGAGTAAAGAGACTAGCCGGTAATGAGATTGAACTAGGTATGAAGATACCGACGATCAAATCTCGGGAAAGTAACATACCGATGACAAAGGGAATAACGTATGTTGACATAGCGGTTCGACCAATAAAGATCTTCGTAGAATATGTGGGAACCAATATGAGCATCCAGATTCCTCTATTGGTTATTGATCGGAGAGGTGTCTCGGTCATGTCTGCATAGTTCTCGAACCCGTAGGGTCCGCACGCTTAACGTTCGATGTATTAAATGAGGTATGTGTTTTGGTGACCGAAGGTTGTTCGGAGTCCCCGATGAGATCACAGACATGATGAGGAGTCTCGAACTGGTCGAGAGGTAAAGATTGATATATTGGAAGGTAGTATTCGAACACCGGAAGGGTTCCGGAATGTATCAGGTACATATCGGAGTACCGGAGGGGTTACCGGAACCCCCTGGGGAAAGATATGGGCCATATGGGCCATATGAGGGAGGCACACCAGCCCACAAAGGGGTGGCGCGCCCCCATAGGGAAGGAGGCCGAATTGGACTAGGGGAGGGGGCGGCGCCCCCCTTTCCTTCTTCTACTCCCTCTCCTTCCCCCTTTCCCCCTCTGATAAAAGGAAGGGGGGAAATCCTACTAGGAGCCCAAGTTGGACTCCTGCCACATGGGGCGCGCCTAAGGCCGGCCTGCTCTCCTTCCCTCCTTTATATACTGGGGGGCGTCCCTAGAATACACACCAATTACTCCAAGCCGTGTGCGGCGCCCCCTCCATAGTTTACGCCTCTGTCCATATTCTCGTGCTGCTTAGGCGAAGCCCTACGCGGATCACATCACCATCACCGTACACCATGCCGTCGTGCTGACAAAACTCATCTACCTCCTCGACCCTTTGCTAGATCAAGAGCTCGAGGGACGTCATCGCGCTGAACGTGTGCAGAACTTGGAGGTGACGTACGTTCGGTACTCGATCGATCGGAACGAGAAGATGTTCGACTACATCAACCGCGTTGAGCAAACGCTTCTGCTTTCAGTCTACGAGGGTATGTGGACCCACTCTCCCCCTCTCGTTGCTATGCATCTCCTAGATAGATCTTGCGTGAGTGTAGGAATTTTTTTAAATTGCATGCCATGTTTCCCAATAGTGGTATTATAGCCAGTCTATGCGTAGATGATATGCACGAGTAGAACACAAAGAGTTGTGGGCGGTGATCGTCATACTAGTTACCACCAATGTCTTATTTTGATTCAGTGGTATTGTTGGATGAAGCGGCCCGGACCAACCTTACATGACCACGTTCATGAGACCAGTTCCACCGACAGACATGCAACTAGTTTTGCATAAAGGTGGCTGGCAGGTGTCTGTTTCTCCAACTTTAGTTGAATCGAATTTGACTGCGGCTGGTCCTTTTGAAGGTTAAAACAACAAACTTGATAAATCACCATTGTGGTTTTTGTGCCGTAGGTAAGAATGGTTCTTGCTAGAAGCCGGTAGCACGTAAAACTTGCAACAACAAAGTAGAGGACATCTAACTTGTTTTTGCAGGGCATGTTGTGATGTGATATGGTCAAGACATGATGTGATATACGTTGTTGTATGAGATGATCATGTTTTGTAAAAGTTATCGGCAACTGACAGGGGCCTTATGGTTGTCTCTTTATTGTATGAAATACAAACACTATGTAATTGCTTTACTTTATCACTAAGCGGTAATGATAGTCGTAGAAGCAATAGTTGGCGAGACGACCACGACACTACGATGGAGATCAAGGTGTCAAGGCGGTCATGATGGAGATGATGACATTGCTTTGGAGATGGAGATCAAAATCACAAGATGATGATGGCCATATCATGTCACATATTTTGATTGCATGTGATGTTTATCTTCTATGCATCTTATTTTGCTTAGTACAGTGATAGCATTATAAGATGATCCCTTAACTAAAATTTCAAGGTATAAGTGTTCTCCTTGATTATGCACCATTGCGAAAGTTCTTCGTGCTAAGACACCACATTATGATCGGGTGTGATAAGCTCTACGTTCACATACTACGGGTGCAAGCCAGTATTGCACATGTGGCTCGGGTTAAACTTGACGAGCCTAGCATGTGCAGACATGGCCTCGGAACACTGGAGACTGAAAGGTAGAACGTGTATCATATAGTAGATATGATCAACATAGATATGTTCACCATTGATGACTACTCCATCTCACGTGATGATCGGACATGGTTTAGTTGATTTGGATCACGTATCATTTAGATGGCTTGAGGGATGTCTATCTAAGTGGGAGTTCTTAAGTAATTTGATTAATTGCACTTTAATTTATCATGAACTTAGTCCTGATAGTATTTACAAACTATGTTGTAGATCAATAGCTCGCGTTGTAGCTCCCTTATGTTTTTTGATATGTTCCTAGAAAAAACTAAGTTGAAAGATGATAGTAGCAATGATGCGGACTGGGCCCGTGATTTGAGGATTATCCTCATTGCTGCATAGAAGAATTATGTCCTTGATGCACCGCTAGGTGGCAGAACTATTGGAGGAGCAGATGCAGGCATTATGAACGTTCGGCAGGCTTGATATGATGACTACTTGATAGTTTAGTGCGCCATGCTTTACGGCTTAGAATCGGGGCCTCAAAGACGTTTTGAACCCCACGGAGCATATGAGATGTTCCAAGAGCTGAAAATGGTATTTTAGACTCATGCCCGTGTCGAGAGGTATGAGACCTCTGACATGTACATTGCCTACAAGATGGAGGAGAATAGCTCAGGTAGTGAGCATGTGCTCCGAATGTCTGGACACTACAATCGCTTGAATCAAGTGGGAGATAATCTTCCAGATAAGATAGTGATTGACAGAGTTCTCTAGTCACTATCACCAAGTTACTGGAACTTCGTGTTGAACTATAATATGCAAATGATGACGAAAGCGATTCCCAAGCTCTTCGTGATGCTGAAACCGACGAAGCTAGAAATCAAGAAAAAGCATCAAGTGTTGATGATTAAACAAGACCACTAGTTTCAAGAAAAGGGCAAAGGGAAAGAAGGGACTTTCAATAAAAATGGCAAGCAAGTTGTCACTCCCGTGAAGAAGCCCAAAGCTAGACCTAAGCGTGAAACTGAGTGCTTCTACTACAAAAGAAATGGCCATTGGGAGCAGATCTACCCCAAAAATTTGGCGGATAAGAAGGATCGCAAAGTGAACAAAGTTATATTTGATATACATGTTATTGATATGTACCTTATTAGTGCTCGTCGTAGCCCTTGGGTATTTGATACATGTTCGGTTGGTAAGATTAGTAACTCGAAATAGGAGTTGCAGAATAAATGGAGACTAGTTGAGGGTGAAGTAACGATGTGTGTTGGAAGTGGTTCCAAGATTGATATGATCATCATCGCACACTCCCTATACTTTCGGGATTAGTGTTGAACCTAAATAAATGTTATTTGGTGCTTGCGTTGAGCATGAACAAGACAGGATCGTGTTTATTGCAATATGGTTATTCATTTAAGACAGAGAATAATTGTTGCTCTATTTACATGAATAAAAACCTTCTATGGTCATACACCCAATGTGGATGGTTCATTGAATGTCGATCGTAGTGATACACATATTATTAATGCCAAAAGATGCAAAGTTGGTAATGATAGTGCAACATACTTGTGGCACTGTCGTTTAGGTCATATTGGTGTAAAGCGCATGAAGAAACTCCATGCAGATGGGCTTTTGGAATCACTTGATTATGAATCATTTGATACTTGCAAACCATGCCTCGTGGGCAAGATGACTAAAACTCTGTTTTCCGGAACAATGGAGCGAGCCAATGACTTATTGGAAATAATACATACCGATGTATGCGGTCCGATGAGTGTTGAGGCATGCGGCAGCCGACAAGTATCGTTATTTTCTGACCTTCATGGATGATTTGAGCAGATATAGGTATATCTACTTAATGAAACACAAGTCTGAAACATTTGAAAAGTTCCAAGAATTTCAGAGTGAAGTGGAGAACCATCGTAACAAGAAAATAAAGTTTCTATGATCTGATCACAGAGGCGGATATTTGAGTTATGAGTTTGGCCTTCATTTAAAACAATGTGGAATAGTTTCACAACTCATGACACCGGGAACACCACAGCGTAATGGTGTGTTCGAACGTCGTAACCGTACTTTATTATATATGGTGCAATCTATGATGTCTCTTACCGATTTACCACTATCGTTTTGGGGTTATGCATTAGAGACAGCTGCATTCACGTTAAGTAGGGCACTGTCGAAATCCCTTGAGACGACACCCTGTGAACTATGGTCTGGCAATAAACCTAAGATGTCGTTTCTTAAAGTCTGGGGATGCGATGCTTATGTCAAAAGGCTTCAACCTGATAAGCTCGAACCTAAATCAGAGAAGTGTGTCTTCATAGGATACCCTAAGGAAACAATTGGGTACACCTTCTACCACAGATCCGAAGGCAAGATCTTTGTTGCCAAGAATGGAACCTTACTAGAGAAGGAGTTTCTCCTGAAAGAAGTGAGTGGGAGGAAAGTAGAACTTGATGAGGTAATTGTACCTTCTCTCAATTTGGAAAGTAGCTCATCCGAGAAATCCGTTCCCATGATGCCTGCACCAACTAGAGAGGAAGCTATGATAATGATCATGAAACTTTAGATCAAGTTGCTACAAAACCTCGTAGGTCAACTAGAGCATGATCCGCACCAGAGTGGTACAGTAATCTTATTCTGGAAGTCATATTGCTTGACCATGACGAACCTACAAACTATGAAGAAGCTATGATGAGCCCAGATTTCGACAGATGGCTTGAGGCCATGAAATCTGAGATAGGATCCGTGTATGAGAACAAAGTGTGGCCTTGGTGGACTTGCCCAATGATCGACAAGCCATTGAGAATAAATGGATCGTCAAGAGGAAGACGGGCGTTGATGGTAGTGTTACTATCTACAAAGCTTGACTTGTCACAAAAGGTTTTCGACAAGTTCAAGGTGTTGACTACGATGAAATTTTCTCACTCGTAGTGATGCTTAAGTCTGTCCGAATCATGTTAGCAATTGCCGCATTTTTATGAAATCTAGCAAATGGATGTTAAAACAGCATTCCTTCATGTATTTCTTAAAGAAGAGTTGTATATGATGCAACCAAAAAGGTTTTGTCGATCCTAAAGGTGCTAACAAAGTGTGCGAGCTCCAGTGATCCATCTATGGACTGGTGCAAGCATCTCGGGGTTGTAACATATGCTTTGATAAGGTGATCAAAAGCATATGGTTTTATACAGACTTATGGTGAAGCTTGTATTTACAAGAAAGTGAGTGGGAGCTCTGTAGCATTTCTGATATTATATGTGGATGACATATTGTTGATTGGAAATGATATAGAATTTCTGGATAGCATAAAAGGATATTTTGAATAACAATTTTTCAATAAAAGACCTCGGTAAAGCTACTTATGTATTGGGCATCAAGATCTATAGAGATATATCGAGACACTTAATAAGCCATTGATGAAGCACACACCTTGACAAGATTTTTAAGTTCAAAATGGATCAGTCAAGGAAGGAATTCTAGCCTATATTGTAAAGTGTGAAGTTTAGTAAGACTCAAAGCCCGACCAAGGCAGAAGATAGAAAGAGAATGAAAGTCATTCCCTATGCCTCAGCCATAGCTTCTATCACGTATGCTATGTTATGTACCAAACCTGATGTGTGCCTTGCTATGAGTTTGGCAAGAGGGTACAAAAGTGATCTAGGAGTAGATCACTAGACAACAGTCAAAAATTATCCTTAGAGGACTAAGGAAATATTTCTCGTTTATGGAGGTGATAAAGAGTTCATCATAAAGAGTTGCATCGATGCAAGCTTTTCCGATCCAGATGACTTTAAGTCTCAATCTGGATACGTATTGAAAGTGGGAGCAATTAGCTAGAGTAGCACCATGTAGAGAATTGTAGACATAGAAATTTGCAAAATACATACAGATTTGAATGTGGCAGACCCGTTGACTAAACTTCTCTCACAAGAAAAACATGATCACACCTTAGTACTCTTTGGGTGTTAATCACATAGCGATGTGAACTAGATAATTGACTCTAGTAAACCCTTTGGGTGTTGGTCACATGGCGATGTGAACTATGGGTGTTAATCACATAAAGATGTGAACTATTGGTGTTAAATCACATGGCGATGTGAACTAGATTATTGAGTCTAGTGCAACTAGAGACTGAAGGAAATGTGCCCTAGAGGCAATAATAAAGTTGTTATTTTATATTTCCTTATTCATGATAAATGTTTATTATTCATGCTAAAATTGTATTGACCGGAAACTTGATACATGTGTGGATACATAGGAAAAAACAATGTGTCCCTAGTATGCCTCTACTTGACTAGCTCGTTGATCAAATATTGTTAAGTTTCCTAGCCATAGACATGTGTTGTCATTTGATGAATAGGACCACATCATTAGGAGAATGATGTGATGGACAAGACCAATTTGTTATCTTAGCATAATGATCATTCAGTTTTATTGCTACTGCTTTCTTCATGTCAAATACATATTCCTCCGACTATGAGATTATGCAACTCCCAGATCCCGGAGGAATGCCTTGTGTGCTATCAAACATCACAACATAACTGGGTGATTATAAAGATGCTTTACAGGTATCTTCGAAGGTGTTTGTTGGGTTGGCATAGATCGAGATTAGGATTTGTCACTCCAAGTATCGGAGAGGTATCTCTGGGCCCTCTCGGTAATGCAAATCATATGAAGCCTTGCAAGCAATGTGACTAATGAGTTAGTTGTGGGATGATGCATTATGGAACGAGTAAAGAGACTTGTTGGTAACGAGATTGAACTAGGTATGAAAATAACAAAGATCGAATCTCGGGCAAGTAACATACCGATGACAAAGGGAATAACGTATGTTGACATAGCGGTTCAACTGATAAAGAACTTCGTAGAATATGTGGGAACCAATATGAGCATCCAGGTTCCGCTATTGGTTATTGATCGAAGAGGTGTCTTGGTCATGTCTACATAGTTCTCGAACCCGTAGGGTCCGCACGCTTAACGTTCGATGACGATATGTATTACATGAGTTATGTGTTTTGGTGACCGAAGATTGTTCGGAGTCCTTGATGAGATCACGGACATGACGAGGAGTCTCGAAATGGTTGAGAGGTAAAGATGATATATTTGAAGGTAGTATTCGGACACCGGAAGGGTTCTAGAATGTATCGGGTACATATCGGAGTACCGGAGGTGTTACCAAAACCCCCCGGGGAAAGATATGGGCCATATGAGGGAGGCACACCAGCACACAAAGGGGTGGCGCGCCCCCCATAGGGAAGGAGGCCAAATTGGACTAGGGGAGGGGGAGGCGCCCCCTTTCCTTCTCCTACTCCCTCTCCTTCCCCCTTTCCCCCTCCGGTAAAGGAAGGGGGGGCTGAATCCTACAAGGAGCCCAAGTGGGACTCCTCCCACTTAGGTAGTGCCTAGGGTCGGCCTCCTCTCCCTCCCTCCTTTATATATGGGGGTCCTACAAGACACACCAATTGCTCCAAGCCGTGTGCGGCGCCCCCTCCATAGTTTACGCCTCCAGTCATATTCTCGCGGTGCTTAGGCGAAGCCCTGTGCGGATCACATCACCATCACCGTCACCATGCCGTCATGCTGGCAGAACTCCTCTACTTCGTTGACCCTTTTATGTATCAAGAGATCGAGGGACATCATCGTGGTGAACGTGTGCAAAACTCGGAGGTGTCGTACGTTCAGTACTCGATCGGTCGGAATGAGAAGACGTTCGACTACATCAACCATGTTGAGCAAACGCTTCCGCTTTCAGTCTACAAGGGTACATGGACACACTCTCCCCCTCTTGTTGCTATGCATCTCCTAGATAGATCTTGCGTGAGCATAGGATTTTTTTTGACATTGCATGCTATGTTTCCCAACAAAAATGTGTGTTCTTAGATAATCTTTCTAGCATTTGATCAATAAAGGCAGAGGGTAATGATCTTTTCTAGTTGCTTTGTTTAATTTTATAAAATAAATTACCATTCTATAGCCTGTGACAATTCTTTGTGGAAGTAGTTCATTCTTATCATTAGGAACAACAGTAATACCTCCCTTCTTAGGGACACAATGAACATGACTTAACAATCTACTATGAGCTATATGATAGATTATACCTGCTTCCAAAAGTTTCAATATTTCCGTTCTTACCACTTCTTTCATCTTTGAATTTAACCGATGTTGATGATCAACAACGGGTTTAGCATCAGGTCCCATCTTAATCTTGTGCTAGCATAGAGTGGGACTAATGCCCTTAAGATCATCAAGAGTACATCCAGTAGCAGCTCGGTGCTTTCTTAGAACTTTCAATAATCTTTCTTCTTCATGTTCTGAAAGGTTAGCACTAATAATAACAGGATATATCGTTTTCTCAACAACATAAGCATATTTCAAAGTGTCTGGCAATTGTTTTAATTCAAACACAGGATCACCTTTAGGTGGAGGAGGACCTCTTAGAGTTTCAATAGGCAGATTGTGTTTAAGCAGAGGTTATTGTTCGAACAAGATTCTATCTATTTCATTTCTTTCATGCATATGCATATCATTTTCATGGTCTAGCAAATATTGTTCTAAACGATTAGTAGGAGGTACAGCAATAGAAGCAAGACCAATAATTTCATCCTTACTAGGCAAATCTTTCTTAAGAAATTTGCTACTAAACTTAGAAAAAATTAAACTCATGAGATTCATCACCAAAACTAACATAGACAGTTTGTTTCGCACAATCTATTTTAGCATTAACGGTGTTCAAGAAAGGTCTACCAAAGATAATGAGACAAAAGTCATCTTGTGGGGAACCAAGAACAAGAAAATCAGTAGGGTATTTTATTTTCCCACACAAGACTTCCACGTCTCTAACAATCCCAAGTGGTGTGATGGTGTATCTATTAGCAAGTTTAATAGTAACATCTATGTCTTCTATCTCAGCGGGTGCTATGTCATTCCTAATTTCTTGATATAATGTAAAAGGAATAGCACTCACTCTAGCACCTATGTCACATAAACCATGATAACAGTGATCTGCTATCTTAATTGAGACAACATGCATGCCAACAACAGGTCTATGTTTATCTTTTTCATCGGGTTTGGCAATTCTAGCAGCTTCATCATAGAAGTAAATATCATGCCCATCAATATTATCGACCAAGAGATCTTTAACCATAGCAACACTAGGTTCTACATTGATTTGTTCAGCTGGTTTAGGTGTTCTAATATAACTTTTGTTGACCATAGTTGAAACTTTAGCATGTTCCTTCATCCTAACAGGGAAAGGTGGTTTTTCAATATAAGCAGTGGGAACAACTTGATCAACATTATAAATGATAGTTTCATCTTTATCTTTTACCGGTTCTTTAATTTCTTCTTTAATTGGTGGGTGATATTTGAACCACTTCTCTTTCAGAAGATCAACATGAGTAGCAAAGGACTCACAAAAGGAAGCTACTATCTCAGAGTCAAGTCCATATTTAGTGCTAAACTTTTGAAAAGCATCGGTATTCACAAAAGATTTAACACAATCAAACTTAAGCTCAACACCTAACTCTTTACCTTCGTCGATTTCCTAATCTTTGGAGTTTCATTTATTTCTTTCGAAAAGATCCCACCGGAATTCAATAGTCTTCTTCATAAAAGAATCGGCACAAGAACTATCGAGTATGGATTAATCATTACGAGAAAGCCGAGCATAAAAATTCTGAATAATAATTTCTCTTGAGAGCTCATGATTGGGTCATGAATATAACATTGACTTAAGCCTCCCCCAAGCTATAGCAATACTTTCTCCTTCACGAGGCCAAAAATTATATATATAATTCTTAGCACGATGAACTAGATGCATAGGATAATTTTTTTGATGCAATTCCAATTTCAACTGATTCCAGTTCCAAGATACAATAGCATCACATATCCTATACCATGTCAATGTTTTTCCCTTCAAAGAGAAATGGAAAACCTTCTTCTTAGCTTCATCTCCGGGTAAACCTGCAAGCTTAAACAATCCACAAATTTCATCACATAAATCAAGTGCTTATCAGGATGTTCGGTTCCATCTCCTGCATAAGGATTAGCTAGCAGTTGTTCTACCATACCCGAAGGAATTTCATATTCAATATTTTTAGTAGGTTCAGTAGGTTGAGGGGTAACTAATTGTGGTTCCGGTCGAGGTGAAGATACCCCGAACAAACCCCTCAAAGGATTGTTTTCCATAGTAACAAGTAACAATAAATTTCAGCACGTAGTAATAATGTTTCCTTACCAAGAGCGCTTCACTCCCCGGCAACAGCGCCAGAAAAGAGCCTTGATGACCCACAAATATAGGGGATGAATTGTGGCCTTTTTGATAATTAAGAGTGTCGAACCCAACGAGGAGCAGAAGGAAATGACAAGTGGTTCTTAGCAAGGTAATGTCTGCAAGTGCTGAAATTGTAAGTAATAGAGTAGTTCGATAGCAAGATAATTTGTAACGAGCAAGTAACAGTAGTAGTAACAAAAGTGCAGCAAGGTAGCCCAATCCTTTTGTGTCAAATTAAAGGCCAAAACGGTCTCTTATGATAAGCAAACCGTTCTTGAGGGTGCACGGGAATTTCATCTAGTCACTTTCATCATGTTGGTTCGATCCGTGTTCGCTACTTTGATAATTTGGTATGTGGGTGGACCGGTGCTTAGGTGTTGTTCTTCCTTGAACAAACCTCCTACTTATGATTAACCCCCTCGCCAGCATCCGCAACTACGAGAAAAGTATTAAGAATAAATTCTAACCATAGAATTAAACTTTTTGATCCAATCGGTCCCTTACGGAATAGTGCATAAACTAGGGTTTAAGCTTCTGTCACTCTCGCAACCCATCATCTAATAACTACTCCATAATGCATTGCCTTAGGCCCAAATATGGTGAAGTTTCATGTAGTCGACGTTCACATGACACCACTGTAAGTGCATCTAGTGCCACCCCTAGTCGGGTTTGGAGTATTGACGACAAACTTGGTTGAGGAATTAATGTGTTTGTGAGAATTGCAGGATAACACAGGTAGTAGTCCCATATTGATTCGGTTTACCTACCAGAGATGACCCCTAAAAATGTGTGAAGACAATGAAGACAATGGTGGTCTGTGAAGATATTCACATTGAAGACTATGACAAGAGAAGACATCGCATGAAGACTATGGAGTGCGAAGACATAGTTGATTCGTAGTTTCCTTTTCTTCTTTGTTGAGTCATAGGAACCACTATACTGTTAAGTGGGGTCCAAGTGATCAAAGTCAGAGTGACTGATGTGATTCTCAACCAAATCCTATGTATTCGAGCGAAGACAATGAGAGCAAATCTTATCCATAGTTGGATGTGTCAGCTTTGCTTATAGCCCAAGCTGAGCTGTCGCGTGTGTTTGAAATCTGACCGTTGGACACGTGTTAGTTCCTTAGTGACCCAGGGTCATTTTGGAAAAATCAGGTCGGGTTGCCTCCTGGCTAAAAATAGCCCACCCCATACACCATAAATTGGTGGTTGCTCAGAGTTAGTGCACGGCTTTTGTCATTTCAGAGCAACCCACCTCCGAAGCCTTTGAGAGAGAAATCCTTGCAAGGACAAAGCCCAAAACACCCAGAGCCAAAGAGTTTTAGGCATCACTGAAGTCTTCCTGTCCGCGTGATCTGAAGACTTATTACACTTGAGGACTGTGAATCCTCCAGCCGGTTAGGCATCGTGTTTTGAGCATCCAAGTGTCATTGTGGATTGTCGGTGAACGAAGTCTATGAAGGTTTGGAAGTCTCCATTGAAGACTTACTAGAGTGATTGGGAGAGGACTAAGTGTTCTTAGCTCAAGGGGAATAAGGTGAAGACACGGTCTTCTGAGTTGAATCCCAGCCTCCCTAACCAGACATACAGTTGTCAAAGCAACTGGAACTGGTCCAACAAATCCCTTGGCCTTTCCGAGCAACTGGTTCTATCCTTCCTCTCTCATTTTACTTACAGTTTGTCTTCATGAGTTTGCCAATTTGCCTAATCTGATTAACTTCACTGTGTGAACACTGTTTACTGTTTGGCTTCAAAATATCTTCCATCCTGATCCATACTACCTAGCTGCTGATAGTCTTTGTGCTTTCACTACATTGCTTACTTGACTATGGCTTGTCTAGTGTAGTCTACCTTTCGTTGCATATCAGTAGGTTCATTTCTATTGTTTGTCTTCAAAGCACCCCTGTTTCGAAGAGTTTCATAAAAATCGCCTATTCACCCCCCCTCTAGTCGAATACTAGCACTTTCAATTGGTATCAGAGCAAGGTGATCCCTTGTTCTATGTGATTCAGTTTAACCACCTGGAGTTTAGCTATGTCGACTACAGGGATAATCAAGGTCTCCGCTGTGTGCCCTATATTCGATGGCACTGATTCCCCCTACTGGAAGAATAAGATGCGTATGCATCTTGAAGCCATTGACGTCGATCTCTGGTATGTCATCAAGAACGGCGTTCCCAAGGCCGGTAAAGGTGTTACTCCTGCTGATATCAAGAAGTTCATCCAACTGGACTCAACTACCAAGAATATCATCTATGGTCATCTGACCAAAGGGCAGTATGGTCGTGTGAGTGCTCTGGAAACTGTGAAGCTAGTCTGGGACTGGCTCTCCAAGGTCAATAAAAGCGTCTCAACACAGAGAGATTCAAGGATCAGTGTTCTTCGCAATCTCTTCAACCGCTTCAAGAGAAATAACAATGAGAGTGTCTAGCTCACATTTGATCACCTCACTGACATCACAAATGAGCTTCATGCACTCGGCGCCATTGAGATCACCAAGCACAAAATTTTCAAGACACTTCTGAGATCTCTTGACAACTCATTTGACACCCTGGCCCTGATGATACAAGAGCGCCCTGACTTCAAGACTCTCGATCCGTCTGACATACTTGAGAGGCTCAACACACATGAGTTCCAGCTATCTGAGAAAAGATATATCTATGGTCCCAACTATGGCCGCACTCGCGCTTTGAAGGCAAAGGTTGTATCCTCATCTGAAGAAGAATCTTACTGCAGTTCTGGGGATCCCGAAGATATTGGAAAGGAGCTTGCTATACTTGTGAAGAAGTTCCAGAAGTTCGCCAAGAAGAAAGACTTCAGAAAATCTTCAAGATCCAGCTCAAGAAATGATGAAGCTTTCACTCCTAATCACAAGAAGAGAACCTGCCACAATGCAAGAAACCTGGTCACTACATCTCTGAGTGTCCATAGTGGGACAATGAGACAAAGAAGAAGAAGAACAAGAATAAGAAGAGCAAGGAATATGATTCCGATGACAAGAAAAAGAACAAATCCTCAAAGTATTCTTCCAAGTCTTCATCACACAAGAAGAGCTCATCAAGCAAGGCTTGTGCATTTGTTGGCAAGGAGATGGATTCAGAGGAGGAGTCTGCATCTAAGGAGGCAGAGGTGGAGTCTGAAGAGGAATCTGATTCTGGAGTAGCAAGCCTGGCTCTAGCTTTTGTGTATGTCACCAAGTCCATCTTCAACACTGAAGATAATGGCCTCGTCACCAACACTGATGCCAAGGATGAGGATGATTGTGCTCCCACCTACTGCTTCATGGAACGTGGTGCCAAGGTAAACTCACGCGATGCTTACTTTCAAACATCAAGTGAAGATGACTCTGAACGTGAATCTAAACCTAGCTACATAACACTTGCTAAAATTGCAACTAAACAACAGAATGCCATGGAACATATTCAAAAGTTGTTAGACAAAAGCGATGACCTGTTGGAAATGACCTAAACTCGATCCTTAATTGAAGACATTAAAAATCTTCATGTTAAGTATGAGGAACTTCAAAGTCATCATGAAACACTCTCAACTTCTCATGAAAAGCTCTCCTATGATTATCTTCTAAGGAAGCAAGAGCTTGAGAAATTGAGATCGGCTCATGAAGATGTTCAAAAGGAGAACGAGTCACTTAGTGCTCAACAGATCAGTTCTGCTCGGGAAGGATTAGAACCACCATGTCTAAAATGTCTTGAGCGTGATAATGCTATCTCTATTGCTGAATGTTCAACTGCTGCTACTGTTGCAATATCTTCGACTGCTAATGTGGTAACTAACCCCTCTGCTGAGGATACCACTACTATTGCTGATGAGAATGCCAGGTTGAAGTCATTTCTTGAGACAGGAATTTACAAAAGTCTCAAAGGGCATCAGACACTATGTGATGTCCTCAAAAAGCAGATTCTGAACCGAAACCCTAGGAAAGAGGGTCTTGGGTTCGAGAGGAAAATGAATGTTGATGGTTCTTACTGGATGCCTGATAAGTACCCACATGGGTTGCTACTAAGGGCCTTCAGTGGACCCATCTACCTTATCTGGCTTCACTAGTGCTAACCCAATTATCATTGATGAATCCTTTGATGCAAACTATAAACTGTTCAGGAATCAGAATGGTGAAGTGTTTTCTAGGTATATTGGTATGAACTGCAGGAATGGACCACCTCTTAAGAAGATCTGGGTACCCAAAAGTTGTCTTGAAAGTCTTCCAGTGAATGTCATCCTGACACCACCCGGGAAGAAGAAGACAAATCCCGAACCAAAGGCTTCATATGGTCTAAAGGCTTCATACAGACAAAGGACTCACCTGAGTCACCCTAACGCCAATGTTTTGCATGGAAACCATACTCAGACTTTTGAATATGAGCGTGTTTCGTCAAACCGCTATGTTCATAAGTCTAAGAACTTTTCTGTTTATTCTTATGAGTATTATTCTCCTCCTGTAAGGCTATTTTCTAGGGCTCCAAAGCCGAAGTTCTCAGATGTTGCACTTAGACTCATTGCTTCTAAGCCAACCCTGAAGATGTGGGTGGTTAAGAAAACGTAACTCTCTTTTGCAGGGAAAGGTCTCCAGCCGGAAATCAAAGGCGTCTGATGCTTATGTTGGGGACCTTAAACGTCTTGTGGGACGCAAGATAAAATGTCCAAATGGTCTTACTATGTATTACGTCACGGGATTCCTTGACAATCATCCTATTTATCCTAACCAAGAGCTGAACTTTCTTGTTCCGCTTGTTCGTCAAATGTTTCTGCTTCACAACTCTCTTGGTGAAGCATGTCGGCGTCCTGGATTTGGAGGTATCCAGCCCTGCCTGCCTGCGGCCCACCACGTGGCTTCATCGATGGCCTGGTATGGCCCAGCATCAACACCAACACCACAAGACCCTTGCGAGGGGCCAAGTCTCGCGAGGCGGGCAGCGCCAAGACGCTCGAGGGGACCGGCCTCCTCATGCTGGATCCTGAGGGGCGGAGAGTTCTATGCAGGCTACCTCACGAGGCTCAGCTGACGTGAGCCATGATGACCAAGGCCAGGCGGGTGCAGAGCGTAGGTTTCCTCTTTGGTGCGAAGGAGGCAGGACACAGGTGCGGAGTCCCGACGAATCAGCCAAAGGTTTCCATTCTGGTGCAACGAGACCAAGACCGCCAGGACGGCAAGACGGAGGTCACCGACGAGCCCACCGCAGCGTCACGACTAGAGGCTTTTCGCAGGCGAAGACTACTTTTGTCAGGATAGACTATACTACTTGTCCCCTTTCAAATCTAGCCGTTGTGGGATCCCTTCCCGCTCATATTTGGGAAGAGGACCAAGGCCATTATAAATAGGACTAGCCACCACCATAGAAGGGGACGGGATCAAGACAAGTAGAACTAGCATACACCACACCAGCTCAAGAACACCTCACCTCCTGAGGCTTTTTCATCCACTGTACTAGGTCATCCTCAGCCCTTCAAGGCAATCCACCAAAATGCTGTAGTAGGGTATTACACCACAACGGTGGCCTGAACCAGGATAAATTGATGTGTCCCTTTGTCTCTTTGAGCTTGACGCGCTAGGCTTAGGAGGATCGCGAGTAGGTAGGCTGGGTAGGTTGAGATCTCCGCACGCACCCCAAAGTTCGAGCCTTTTAAGGGTTTGCGGATCCCATAATCCGACATTTGGCACGCCAGGTAGGGGTGTGTCGGATCCTCTCTTTCATCGATCGATCCACCACCACTCTGACACCTCCATGGCTGACGCACGCCAGGCTCGCGTCGAGCGTCGGGCTGCTGTCGCCGCCCGTGTAGCTTAGACGGCTCTGGTGGGTGACGGTTGTGCCTGTCGTTGCCCCTCCTCTGGTGGCCAACGCCGCCATGGGCCCTACCGGCCACAAGCAGCAAGCTTCATCGCTGCACCCGTCGGTGCGCCGTGACGGCCGCACCGCTACTCCATCACTGACCCCAGCAGCTTCTCATCCCACGCGCGCCATGGCCAGGTGAATGCGCAGGCCGCTCTGCTCATGGCGCGGGAGCTCCTTCGCTACCGCCCAATCGTCGACCTCTGCAAGGAGTGGCTCGAGCAGATCGCTGAGCTCGTCAGCATTGCACAAGGGGGCTTTGCCGAGCTGGCTCGCTCGCTGCCTCGGCAACCACCTGCAGCGGGCGACGTGGTGCATGGGGCTCCTCCACCACCTCCGGCCTAGGGCACAATCATCGAGCCAAGGCGTATGGCTCCGCGGCACGACCCGCCGCGCCCTCCGCCAGCTCGGGATGACGTGAGCTGCCAGGTGGTGCAGCGGCCATAGGGGGGAAGCACGTGTGCTTCCAGCACCCCAGTACTAGGCCCGCGTACCACCGCAGGAGGTGGTGGTACGCGTGCACCAGGATCAGTCCCCCCCCATCAAAGACCTCCGGTGGCCACAGCAGGATGCCATGCGTTCACTCCGGAGCTCCGCAACGTCGTTTGGCCAAGCAAGTTCAAGCCTGACCTGCCTCCGCGATACGACGGCACCGCCGACCCCGCTGAGTTCCTGTAGCTCTACGAGCTGAGCATCAAGGCGGCCAGCAGCGACGACAAGATCATGGCAAACTAGTTCATGATGGCCCTCAAGGATGGTGCTCATTCTTGGCTCCTGAACCTGACCGAGGGGTCAGTTTTTCCCTAGGAGAAGATGCGCAGCTGCTTCATCGCCAACTTGCAGGGCACTCGCGGCCGTCCGCCGGCCGCGGGTGACCTGCGCCGCATCAAGCAGCAACCTGGAGAGACCCTGCAGAAGTATATCCAGTGCTTTAACAACGTTCACCTCAAGATTCCCAAGGTGTCGGACGAGGCCATCATCTCCGCGTTCATCGATGGCGTCCGTGATGTCAAGATGTAGGAGGAGCTTGCCATCCACGAGGATCTCTGCACCACTCTAGAGATGTTCAACATGGCGAACAAGTGTGCATGGGCTGAGGATGGACGCCTCTCCCTCCTCGAGCTCACCGAAGCTGATCCAGAAGACAAGAAGACCAAGACCAAGGACGTGAAGTGCAAGGGGCCAGCCGTGCTTGCGGCCGATCCAGAGATGAAGCGCGGCTGCGACCACCCTAAGTCATCCAAGAGCAACCGACCATTCTGCATCTTCCACAACATCCACAGCCACAACACCAACGACTACCAGGAGCTCAGGGCCCTCCGTCACGGGCGCCTCGGTCCACGCCCCGAGCGCAATGATCGAGGCTACGGTCGTGGAGGCGGCCGAGGTGGAGGACGCTAGGACGAGCGCGACCATCATCAGGAGTAGCGCGACCAGCCTCATGAGGACCGCTAGCAGGGCCAACCTCGCGAGGGTAACTGGAGGGAGCAGCCTCGTGAAGATCTCCCTCAGGGCAACGCAGCTTTGCCTCCTCTACCTCCACCGCCAAGAAGGAATGAAGATCACCACCAGGACAAGGGGGTTGGGGGCTTCCAGGAGCGTCGGGCCATTGCCTGCATCTTGGGCGGCTCAAAGGCCCCAGCTTCCCACGCGTCTTCAAGCAGTTCGCGCGCGAGGTGAATGCAGCGCTCCCCAAGCCTGAAGAAACTCACCCTCTCAAGTGGTCCAAGTGCGCCATCACCTTCAACTCCTCAGACCAGCTCAAGTGTGTGGCCACCGCTGGCGCGCTTCCCATGCTCTGCTCCCCCGTCATCAGCAACGTGGTTGCCACCAAAACTCTCATCGACGGCGGAGCGGGGCTCGATGTTCTATCTGTTCAGACGTTCGACAGGCTCCAGGTGCCATACTACCAGCTTCACCACCACCAAGCCATTCTCAGGAGTGATGTCAGGACCCCGACTCAATGCCACACCAATCTAGCATGTACACCTCATATCACTTTGCGGCCTCACGCATGGTATTCCCACGGGTCTCGCCTTACCAGGCCCAGGACCATTTGCGCCTTTTGGCACACAAATATGATAGCATTGCTAGCATCCATATGACAGATCCCAGGCTTACATGACTAGTCGTGAACCCAAAGTGGCGCTAACTTATAGGGACAGGCATACATGACCCAGCAACGAACGTGTCGGTCATCAGCGAGTGAATCCGGGCTATAGCAACTGGGCTAGCTGGACTCTGGTAAACCAGACTGTAGCAGGCTAACAGGACTCCGGTAGACACCGAGTGACATTTCCCCGAAGGGACAGACACAGGAACGAAGAAGGACACATGTCGGCCAGCCTAAGTGTTCCGGAGCAGTAGCAAGCTACCATGGCTCAGTGGAAGCACTAGGAGACATTTCCCGGTAAGAGAGGCTACCAAGGACAAACAACTAGATAGTTAGATCCCACACATACCAAGCATTTCAATAACATGCACACAATATGCTCGATATGTGCAAATACAACATGGCATCACAACACGACTCTACAACTCAAGTATTTTATTCAATAGGCTCCGAGGAGCGAGATATTACAAACATCAGTCTCATGACCCAACACTCAGAGCATACAAGTCAAAGCACAAGCAGAATCTTAACATGTCTGAGTACAGACATCTACAAATGAAAAAGGCTGAGAAACCTGACTATCTACCAGATCCTGCCGAGGGCACAAGATCGTAGCTGAGGTAACAAGCTAAACGTCGAAGTCCACGTGAAACTACTAGTGAGACTGAAGTCTCTTTGCAAAAACATAAAATAGGCAAACGTGAGTACAAATGTACCCAGCAAGACTTACATCAGAACTAACTACATATCCATCATTATCAACATAGGGGTGGTGGGGTTTAACTGCAGCAAGCCAGCTTTGACTCGGTGGCTATCCTCAACTATGACTACAAGTAACTCCTTTGAGGTGGCGCACACGAGTCCACATATTCACCATATCAATACACCACTTTGGATCCGCTCCCGTCTCCCTAAGAGAACACCATCCATAGCACTCACGCTTATCTTGCGTATTTTAGAGTATCCACTTTCACTTGTCTATGAACTGCACAGGCAACCCAGAAGTCCTTTACCGCGGACACGGCTATTCGAATAGATGATGTTAACCCTGCAGGGGTGTACTTCTTCACACACGCTCTCGCCACTTACCACCATGTACACATCATGTATCTCGGCAACATTCAAGCGGAAGCCTGGCGAGGGTGTCGGCCACGACCTGACTAACCACGCAAGTCTCTAGTCCAGGTTTATCGCCTATTCGGGTTCCATCCGCAAGTAGATCCGGCCGGGGTGTCGCTCACGGCCCCAAACGATGTGTGCAGGGTTCCCAAGCCCACCATCCGGGTGCCACTTGGTACACCGGGCCACTGTGCCTAGTCTGTCCCAAGCCCACCTATACCAGGTGCCACTTGGTAGACTACTAACACTACCTACAAACACCAGAAACTAGTTGCAACTCCTGGACAAAGATCGAGTTGATTAATAAGTCGAGAGGGGCTGAGTTACCGGAACCCAATGTGTGGTAGTAGCTGTTCATGGATCACAAACACAGAACTCAGTTCCTGAGGACGGCTGCAATGAGACAACCCACCAAGTACTCCTACATGGCCTCTCACCGCTACCTTTACCAAATCATGTTCACACACTTAGCTCTCAACAGTAGGACATGTTCACACACCATTCCAATTCATCCCCGATGAATCAGACCTGACACAACTCTAAGCAATAGCAGACATGACAACAAGCATGAATGAGTAGGCACATCAGGGCTCAAACAACTCCTACTCATGCTAGTGGGTTTCATCTATTTACTGTGGCAATGACAGGTCATGTAGAGGATAAAGGGGTTTAACTACCGCAGCAAGTAATAGATGAATTGTTGTTGTCCTAATACAGTAAAAGAGAGCAGGAGCGAGAGAGTGGGATTGTATCAGAATGAACAAGGGGGTTTTGCTTGCCTGGCACTTCAGAAGATAATATAGTTTCTTCATCGGTGTCATCGAACTCATCGTCGAAACAACGTCTACTGAGGGGGGACAAACACCGGCAACACAGAAAGAACACAATCAATGCAATGCAACAATATGATGCATGCGTGTGATATGGCAATATGTTGTGTTTTGAGCTAATGCAACTAGCAACCAGATTAAATGAAGTTGGTTTGAATCAAAGATTCAAATTCAAACTCCATATGTGATTTCTTAAATGCCATTTAATTGAATTGTCCTAAACAGTAGTCATAAGTTGTTCTAACATGCATGAAAATGGTACAGATGGATAGATTAGATTTTTCTGATAATTTTTCATACATAAATTATTTCATTTGGAGTTACGGTTGAATTTCTATGATTTTTAGAAGTTTAGGACATTTTCTGAAAATAATAAATCATTTAAGATTTATTTAAATTGCAGAAAACATTTACTACATCAGCAGTGCGTTACTGTGACGTCAGGAGGTCAACTGCGGCTGACCAGGTCAAACCTGACCAGTGGGGTCCACTGGTCAGTGACCCAGTGATGTTTAGGGTCACACACAGGTGGGCCTGGTCAACGGCCACGTCAGCATGGTCAAAAGTTACGCGTGGGCCCAGTCGGATTAGATTATCCCTAACTAATTCTGTTAGCTGCTTAGTTAAACTGGTGGGCCGAGTCTGTCAGTGGCTTAGGGCTGGTTAGTTAGCTGGTCATTAGTGGCTACTGACAGCGCCACATCAGCTCACCGGAGGCTAACCGGCGACGACCTCGGCCGACGGTGTAGGTGCACCGTGCGCTCGCTACAAAGCACCATTCGATGCGCGGTTTTCTCCTACAGGTTCCTGGGAGTTAGGCGCATCCAGAGAGACAAGCGGCAGCAGCTGGGGTGGCCGGAGCTGGCGGCGGCGAGCTCTTTTGCGGCTGCCGAAGTTCGGTTGCGCGCAGGATCGCGTTTCTGTGCGTAGAAGAGCGGGGCAAGGGGCTAGGAGCGTGCTACACATTGCGGGGAGTAGGTTGGACACTCCATCGTGACCATTTGGGCACCGGAGCATCGTCGACGGCGAGCTCAGGCAGCAGCGCTGTCGGGTGAGAGAGGCGCGACGGCTACGGTATGCTATAGAGAAAACGGAGAGGGGGAGCATGATCATGAGCTCACGTGGAGTGCAGTGGTGGCCTCGGCGTGCTCGGGGAAGCTCAGACGGCGGCGAGTCAGCGATGGAGATCCGCGGCGGCTGACGATGAAGAAGTGGTCGGGTACGGTGCGTTGGAGCTCTTCCGGCCATGTGAGCTGACGGAGAGGACGAGGGTGGCACGGCGGAGCTCGGGGGCTGGTCCATGGGTCTAGTGCTGGCCGGTGGCCGCGGTGGTGACGAACGGCGGTGACGAACCCGTTCGGGTGAGTGAGAGAGAGATATCCAGGGGAGCGGGTGAGGACGGGGGAGAGTGAGAGGAGTCCGGGGGGCGAGGGGGAGTGCGTGGCACTCGGGGCTGGCTGCAGAAGCGGCGGAAGCAGGAGGTGGCTCGGGCGTGTGCCGGCGCGAGGTGGCCACACGCCCTCATGCCCACTGACACGAGGTTGAGGATGACTGGCGCATGGGACTGGTGGGCTGGCTTCTCTCCTGGGCCAGGTAAGTAACAGGTACTCCCTCCTTCTCTGTTTTCTATTTTAATTATTGTTTTCTATTTATTTCAATCTGTTTTGATTTAGTTCAAGCACTAAACCATTTTTGTTTCTTCCAATAATTTTTGCAGGGACTGAAAGGAATATTCTAGAGCCCCTCACAAAATATCAGAATTATTTAAGCATTAAAAATATATATAACATATATTTGCTCCAACTCAAATACAATATGTGTTATTTCAAAAATCCAAAATGTCATGGAAAAATGTGCATCATCTCTCGTTACTGTTTCCAGCATTTTCCAAAAATGATGAACATTTTTGAAAGCCATTTTGGGTTCACTAAAAATATTTTAGTTGAACCTATTGAATTCCTTTGATGCTAGGGTTTGAAACAATCCCCGTTTCAAATTTAAGAGAAATTTAAACATGATGCAACACAAGACTAGCTAACCCAGAGCAGGCCAGAACTAGAGATGTGCCAACTCACCCCCACTAAACAAGAATCTCGTCCCGAGATTCAAGCGTAGGGTAAGATGATGGGGGAACGCAACTAAAGCAATCTTCATGATCCAGGTTGCACTTCATAAGAACATTGATTCGATCATCATCTTGATCTTAACATCTTTGCTTTCAAGATCTTCATCCAACACGACGACAGAAATAAACTTTACAGGATTCGATCCTCTCGAAGATTGAGCAACTCACGATCAATTCACGGAATGAGACATTGAGACATCTCTCGACCTGAGACACAAAACATACCTCCAGAGGGATGGAGTGAAACAGATGACAAAGGTTCAAATTGGTAGGCAACCATTCCACGCTTGAGGAGATGGTTAATGCTTTCAAGATAGTGATGAAATAATTGCCATGATTCCATAACGGGGCACCTTAGGGAAGGTGACTCATAGAATTATTCCCTCAGGTGGAAAAAAGAATTACTTTTGATACATAGATCATTGGAACTCTTCTCACCAGCCTGAGGCAATTTACGAACGATCGTTTGACAGAGTTCGGGAGAACGACACCCTCGGGCTAGATTGGATGATGTGGATTACCTTGTTGAAAACAACACAACGGATGAATTTAGTAACTGGGGAGAAGCTCAACAGTAGAGGGTGAGTCCACTGTTTGAAAAGGTTATAGCATAACCGAGGAAACTAAGACCAATATGGAATTAATGCCAACAATAAAGCCTAGCACTTGCGCATGCTCTCAAGAACTTGAGCATTTCCATATTCATCAAGGTTTTACCAATATCCGTGTCAAGGATCCTGGCAACACAACATACTACCATGATGAGTAGTGATGGACGATGCAGATGCAAAGGAAGATAACACTTTCTCAGATTTCACCTTAGCGAGGCCAAGGAAGCAAAATCTGGCTGATCGACCGAGAGACATTTAGCACTCCGCTTCTAATTTTCTCCTTGATGTGCTAGCGTAACCCATTTACATGGTTTGGTATCTAGAACATCAAGTAAAATGCTGGACTTCGGGAACACAAAAATCCATAAGCGACAACTAGGAAATAAATCCTACGAAATCTTTATGGGATGTGGCCAACTTCCTAAATCAAGATACTACAATAATAGGTCTTCCGGTTGGGTGCGTTGGCCACGACATCCACTTTACCGGGTTACAAGGGACCACTATTATAGTTCTTGGGAATGTTCCAACCATCATATCTGCCTGAGATTCAGATCTGGTTGGTGTCAGAATAATCCAGACTCATCGAGTCTATGTAGAAAAATAAAAGTTTGCAACACAAATCGATGTGATGGCGTTGCGAGATTCTCGGGGAGTCAACTACGATAGCAAGCTCCAAAAATGAGCTGGTTCTGCTACATACATGTGAACACGTTGTCCAAGACAAGCATGACCACATAGTAGTCTTACAATGAAACACTACCGAGTTCTGATTGGGAACCATCATTGCGGAGAGCGAAGTCCTGCGCATGTACCTTTGGGTCCTTAAGGATTAGCACTTAAGAACTTCTTTTCCTTGAACAAATCAATCGGTGGCTTGGTGTGCTAGGGAATACATATGGAGTGGAGGTAATTAATCTACCAAACCATAGAATACATTCGCACATGCATAACTGCTTGGGACGATTCCAGAGGAAGCAAAACTAACTCTCTCAAATTCACGGTGGCAACTTGCATCGAATGTGCATGAATGGGAGGAAGTCACTTCTTTCATCCAAACATATACTTCATGAATGGGGCATGAAGAAAATGCTTACACAAGTTTCCAACACTAGCTGGATGTTCAACACAAATCATGGTGGAGACAAAATGCCGCTGATGGGGTCAACAGCAACTCATTGGAATTTCCATATCACCGGACTTCCACCGTTATGTGAATAATGTGATAGTGTTGGTCAGACCAAAAGATGTAATGGTGTATGCTCAAGGAATCAACCACGAGTAAGACAACATTACGAATATCGTTGGTTCTAACTTGATTTGACGATGGCCCACACTCAAATCAAGGTTTGGGCAAGACGATAGGTTCAACAACTGATCACGAGCACCAATCAATGAAGGAATCATCTTTCTACAACAAACACACAACACAAGATATCCCTTTGGAAATGAACTAAGTTAGGCAAGCTTTTATCTTCCAACTCTCCAAGTTGTTGTTCAGCTTAACCAACTAGCTCAGGGGTATCCAACACAGATTCTTAGAGAAGGGGTGGTTTATAAGAAAACCAACTTGATCACAAGCTCAACATAACAATCAGGGGATAACCTAATAACACTTCTGAGAAGATATTCGGAAAATCACGAACCACCGATATGTTACTAAGCTCGAGATCAATCTTGCTTTTCAGGACAAGACGACGTGATCAAGAGAGTGATGGATTGACACAATCCTATCTCATTGTGCACCAGGGAAAATGGACTGGGTAGCACGAACAATCTTAGAAGGATAATTCAATACCAACACGCTAAAAATGAGATTATTGTCCATTAACTACCAAGCAATGGGGTTGCTAGCAATATTGATTTCACACATCACGATTCACTTGTCGGCATTCTGGTTACAATAACATGGGAACCGAGGAATTAACAATGATGGCAAGAAGCATTACTGCATCAAGAATTCATAAGAGGTGGTGCAATTCCCATGACATTCTTGAATAAAGATGGTAATACTCCAAGGTGGAACAGAACAAAGTTGGACTAGTATTTGATCTATGGAATACAACTGCTTTAACCCAATCCTGGATATGGATGAGGTACTGGAGTTTCTTTCTCCTAGTCATTCCGGAATAAAATGGCTTGACGGGCCACAAGAGTAGTGGCATCGATGAACACGAATGCATAACTACTCCTGACTATCAATTGATAGACGAGGCCAGAAAACAACTAAAGAGGGACAACTCAAGGAACATATGTTTTTCTGAGTTGTGGATGCATGGATTAGTATGCCGAACAAATTCAGCATATTTCTTCCGGATAACCCATGCAGAAAGGTTGAACTGGCAGAGTCGCAAGATAGAATGGAGAACCCATCGAGAGCACTCTTGTCGTGATCTCTTGGTTCAAGGAACTTCTGCCAAGAATGGTTCATGGTATTTAGAAGAGTGATGTACCATGGACCTCGAAGACTATCGCAAAGGTTACTAATATCCTAAAGGTACGAGCAACACTAACAACATGAAGTAAGTAGGGAAATCTCGGGTTCAGAAACCCAGGAGCAGAATGCCTACTAACTAGGTGGCATCACGTGATGCTTTCGAGAATGATGGACAGGATCATCACACTGGGAACACCTAGGGTCATAATAATAATTCCAACATATATGTCGAGGCAATAAAATACCTCAACTCAACAGGTAATGTGATTAACTTGGCCTAAAGGAACATCGAAACCAGAGGGAAAGGATTTTGCAAATGCATCAAAATATTTAGAAACCTGGGATGACTCAAACAACATAACGGCTGTAAATGCTCAAAAAGATTGGAGACATGATACAAAGATGGTGGCGTAGCCACTCAGAAGCACAATATCAAGGTTTCGAGATCAACTATGAATACATGAAGATAGTAGGGACTGAACTGGGGCTTGAATCCATCAATCCTATAAGTCTGCGGATTAGTAACACGTGATCCTGATAGGAAGAAGAGAAATCCTAGTTCCTTAACCCTGTAGGAAAGATAAGATGACTCGGATCACAAGGCATAAGGTATAAGGAGTAAAAAGAGCCTTACGTTCCATCCCAAAATCAATTCCCTTATATAACTAAAGAATTTCTAGACTCAACTTCGACCAGTTTGGCTTGGTAATCCTACAGGCAGTCATCCTCTGATACCAAAGCTGTCAGGACCCTGACTCAATGCCACACCAATCTAGCATGTAACACCTCATATCACTTTGCGGCCTCACGCACGGGATTCCCACGGGTGTCGCCTTACCAGGCCCGGGACCGTTCGCGCCTTTTGGCACACGTATATGATAGCGTTGCTAGCATCCATATGACAAGGAGCCCGGCCTGACATGACTAGTCGTGAACCCAAAGTGGCGCTAACTTACAGGGACAGGCATACATGACCCAGCAACGAACATGTCGGGCATCAGCGAGTGAATCCGGGCTGTAGCAACTGGGCTAGTAGGACTCCGGTAAACCGGGCTGTAGTAGGCTAACAGGACTCCGGTAGACACCGCGTGACATTTCCCTGAAGGGACAGACACAGGAACGAAGAAGGACACATGCCGGCCAACCTAAGTGTTCCGGAGCAGTAGCAAGCTACCATGGCTCAGTGGAAGCACTAGGAGACATTTCCGGTAAGAGAGGCTACCAAGGATAAACAACTAGATAGTCAGATCCCACACATACCAAGCATTTCAATAACATGCACACAATATGCTCGATATGTGCAAATACAACATGGCATCACAACACGACTCTACAACTCAAGTATTTTATTCAATAGGCTCCGAGGAGCGAGATATTAGAAACATGGGTCACATGACCCAACACTAAGAGCATACAAGTCAAAGCACAAGCGGAAGCTTAACATGTCTGAGTACAGACATCTACAAATGAAAAAGGCTGAGAAACCGGACTATCTACCAGATCCTGCCGAGGGCACAAGATCGTAGCTGAGGAAACAAGCTAAACATCGAAGTCCACGTGAAACTACTAGTGAGACTGAAGTCTCTCTGCAAAAACATAAAATAGGCAAACGTGAGTACAAATGTACCCAGCAAGACTTACATCAGAACTAACTACATATGCATCATTATCAACAGAGGGGTGGTGGGGTTTAACTGCAGCAAGCCAGCTTTGACCCGGTGGCTATCCTCAACTACGACGGCAAGTAACTCCTTTGAGGTGGCGCACACGAGTCCACATATTCACCACTATGGATACACTCCCGTCTCCCTACGATAATGCCATCCATAGCACTCATGCTTATCTTGCGTATTTTAGAGTATCCACTTTCACTTGTCTATGAACTGCACAGGCAACCCAGAAGTCCTTTACCGCGGACATGGCTATTCGAATAGATGATGTTAACCCTGCAGGGGTGTACTTCTTCACACACGCTCTCGCCACTTACCGCCATATACACGTCATGTATCTCGGCAACCTTCAAGCGGAAGCCTGGCGAGGGTGTCGGCCATGACCTGACTAACCACACAAGTCTCTAGTCCAGGTTTATCGCCTATTCGGGTTCCATCCGCAAGGAGATCCGGCCGGGGTCTCGCTCATGGACCCAAACGATGTGTGCAGGGTTCCCAAGCCCATCATCCGGGTGCCACTTGGTACACCGGGCCACTGTGCCTAGTCTGTCCCAAGCCCACCTGTACCGGGTGCCACCTGGTAGACTACTAACACTACCTACAAACACCAGAAACTAGTTGCAACTCCTGGACAGAGATCGAGATGATTAATAAGTCGAGAGGGGCCGAGTTACCAGAACCCAATGTGTGGTAGTAGTTGTTCATGGATCACAAACACAGAACTCAGTTCCTGAGGACGGCTGCAATGAGACAACCCACCATGTACTCCTACATGGCCTCTCACCGCTACCTTTACCGAATCGTGTTCACACACTTAGCTCTCAACAGTAGGACATGTTCACACACCATTCCAATTCATCCCCCATGAATCAGACCTGACACAACTCTAAGCAATAGCAGGCATGACAACAAGCATGAATGAGTAGGCACATCAGGGCTCAAACAACTCCTACTCATGCTAGTGGGTTTCATCTATTTATTGTGGCAATGACAGGTCATGCAGAGGATAAAGGGGTTCAACTACCGCAGCAAGTAACAGATGAATTGTTGTTGTCCTAATGTTGTAAAAGAGAGCAGGAGCGAGAGAGTGGGATTGTATCAGAATGAACAAGGGGGTTTTGCTTGCCTGGCACTTCAGAAGATAATATAGTTTCTTCATCGGTGTCATCGAACTCATCGTCGAAACAACGTCTATTGAGGGGGGGACAAACACCGGCAACATAGAAAGAACACAATCAATGCAATGCAACAATACGATGCATGAGTGTGACATGGCAATATGCTGTGGTTTGAGCTAATGCAACTAGCAACCAGATTAAATGAAGTTGGTTTGAATCAAAGATTCAAATTCAAACTCCATATGTGATTTCTTAAATGCCATTTAATTGAATTGTCATAAACAGTAGTCATAAGTTGTTCTAACATGCATGAAAATATTACAGATGGATAGATTGGATTTTTTTGATAATTTTTCATATATAAATTATTTCATTTGGAGTTATGGTTGAATTTCTATGATTTTTAGAAGTTTAGGACATTTTCTGAAAATAATAAATCATTTAAGATTTATTTAAATTCCAGAAAACATTTACTGCATCAGAAGTGCGTCACTGTGACGTCAGCAGGTCAACTGCGGCTCACCAGGTTAAACCTGACCAGTGGGGTCCACTGGTCAGTGACCCAGTGATGTTTAGGGTCACAGACAGGTGGGCCTGGTCAACGGCCATGTCAGCATGGTCAAAACTGACGCATGGGCCCAGTCGGATTAGATTATCCCTAACTAATTCCGTTAGCTGCTTAGTTAAACTGGTGGGGCATGTCTGTCAGTGGCTCAGGGCTGGTTAGTTAGCTAGTTATTAGTGGCTAATGACAGTTGTAGGACCTTGAGAAGAGGTGTCTAGAGGGGGGGTGATTAGACACTAAGTATCAAAGTTGCAGTTTTTAACTTCTTTAAGTTTAAGTGGAGTTTAGGCACAAGTTTAACATTCACCATACATAACAAGCAAGCATGCAAAGAGTATATGAGCAGCGAAAAGTAAAGCATGCAACTTGCAAGAATGTAAAGGGAAGGGTTTTGGAGGATTCAAACGCAATTGGAGACACGGATGTATTTGTCGTGGTTCCGATAGGTGGTGCTATTGTACATCCATGTTGATGGAGACTTCAATCCACGAAGGGTAATGGTTGCACGAGTCCACGGAGGGCTCCACCCACAAAGGGTCCATGAAGAAGCAACCTTGTCTATCCCATCATGGCCGTCGCCCACGAAGGACTTGCCTCACTAGTGGTAGATCTTCACGAAGTAGGCGATCTCCTTGCCCTTACAAACTCCTTGGTTCAACTCCACAATCTTGTCGGAGGCTCCCAAGTGACACCTAGCCAATCTAGGAGACACCACTCTCCAAGAAGTAACAAATGGTGTGTTGGTGATGAACTCCTTGCTCTTGTGCTTCAAATGATAATCTCCCCAACACTCAACTCTCTCTCATAGGATTTGGATCTGGTGGAAAGAAGATTTGAGTGGAAAGCAACTTGGGGAAGGCTAGAGATCAAGATTCATATGGTAGGAATGGAATATCTTGGCCTCAACACATGAGTAGGTGGTTCTCTCTCAGAACTGGTAAGTTGGAAGTGTAGGTTTGTTCTGATGGCTCTCTCCACGAATGAAGAGGAGGTGGACGGGTATATATAGCCTCCACACAAAATCTAACCATTACACACAATTTACCAAACTCGGTGGGACCGAATCAACAAACTCGGTCGGACCGATTTAGTAAATCTAGTGACCGTTAGGGTTTTCGGTGGGACCGACATGCAACTTGGTAGGACCGATATGGTTAGGGTTAGGGCATAACGTAATCTCGGTGAGATCGATTACACAAACTCGGCGAGACCGATTTTGGTAATTAGCTAACCAGAGAGTTGGTCAGGCAAACTCGGTGGGACCGATTACTCAAACTCGGTGGGACCGATTTTGGTAATAAGTTAACCAGAGAGTTTGCATTGTAATCTCGGTAGTACCGATTGCTCAAACTCGATGCGACCGATTTTGGTAATGGACATGCACAGAAAGATTACAATCCCATCTCGGTGAGACCGAGATCCCTATCAGTGAGACCGATTTGTCTAGGGTTTGTGGCAGTGGCTATGACATCTGAACTCGGTGGCGCCAGATAGAAAGAATCGGTGTGGCCAAGTTTGACTTTAGGTTTAGGTCATATGTGTGGAAGTGATAAAGTAGTTGAGGGTTTTGGAGCATATCACTAAGCACTGTGGAGCAAGAAACTCATTAAGCAACACCTCATCCCTTCTTGATAGTATTGGCTTTTCCTATAGACTCAATGTGATCTTGGATCACTAAAATGTAAAATGAAGAGTCGTGAGCTTGAAGCTTGAGCCAATCCTTTGTCCTTAGCATCTTGAAGGAGTTCCCACATCCTTTAGTCCATGCCACTCCATTGTTGAACTTATCTGAAACATACTAGATAAAAGTGTTAGTCCAACAAGAGATATGTTGACATTAATTACCAAAACCACCTAGGGAGCACTTGTGCTTTAAATCTCCCCCTTTTGGTAATTGATGACAACATATATCAAAGCTTTAGATAAAGATATAAAGAATAGCAAGTAAAGCTTTGGAAAGACATGTAACAAGCATAGGCTCCCCCTACATGTATGCAATCATGTGAATATGGAATACAGAAGCATGTGAGAGCATAACCATGATAGAGAAGGCAATGTGTTACATGTATCTTGGCCATATGCATCAGAGCAAAGAATATTAAAGAAAATACCTTCATGCCCATGAGTCCTTCTTGCAAACAGTATGTACATCAACCAGAATTCCTCATACACATGATTGTGATGCATATACTTACCTTGTAGTCTTGAGTTGGATTAGGATGGAATGAACCTGCGTAAACAAGGTTAGATAACACAGGTACATCTACTAGCCAGAGCAAACAGAAGAAACCACAAGAATACCAAGACTGGGATGATGTGTAGAGAGTGAGTAGTAAGTACCACATTGGATTAGACATGTCCCCAAGAGTAAAGATATGCAATGAATTTAAATGATTTCTTTCCCTTAGATGTATTGCTCCCCCTGAATCTAGCATGGGATACTGGGAGAAGATAGAGAACGGAAAATCAGAGCTGAAGGATATAAATGAATAGAGCTAATGCAAATAAGCACATATGAACATGTCTTTCCCCTCAAGAAGACAGGTGGCATCTCTCCTCTTGATCACCAAGCATCTGGGATCCTTGAGAAATACTTTCTACTTGAGTATTCTCTCCCCCTGGAGATCTCTTTCTCCCCCTGAGGAGGTGATACTCTCTCTTTCTGATGTGATCTCTCTAAGTGATAAGCTTTGATGTGATCTCTCTCTCTCCCCCTTTGACATCAATTTCCAAGAAGGGTTTGATCCTTGAGTCACAGCACAAAGCATTTATATAAATGGGATGCTTGTAGAGGACAAGATTCATTGAGTGGAGCTGGATCAGAAGAAACACAGAATAAGTGGCAAACTGTTTTTCCTGTTGTGAAATCGGTGGCACCGAGTGGTATGCTTCGGTTGTACCGAAAGGATTCGGTTGGACCAAAAACAACAAATGGTGAAACCAAGTTCATCGCAGAGAAAACACTTGTCACCTCAGCTCACTAGACTAGTAAGATCTCACAAAGATTTGCAAGGAATTTACTGAATGATATGCAATGAATTGGATGCAGAAACTGCAGAGCAAACAGAAAGAAATCTAGATGAAGTTTTTTTTGAAAGGGGAAACAAATATGCATGAGACAAATGCAAAAACACAGAAAAGAACACAAGAGAACTTCATCTAGAGATGGTCGGCGACAAAGTCACCTATGTTAGAGTATACTGACTTAGGAGTCAAGTGAGATCACTTGATCATAGGTCATACTCATCGTTTAAGCTCAAAATGGGGTTGCCATTTTTCGTTTAAGCATCTTGATGTATTCACATCTTGTTGAGTTGCTTTAGCTCATGACTTGGAGTAAAGCTTCTCTAAGATGGAATAACATACCTTGGTTGGTGGTGTTGAACATGTAGTTGAACTTGTATGGGTTGCTCAAGGTTGATGTAGCTCATCAAGAATTGGGAGCACCACTTGGAATTTGAGTCCATCTACCTACATGGGTTAGTTCTTGCAAGGAAGAGCACTTGTATATCCAAAAATGGCAATCATGAAGCTCAACATAGAATTTGTCAAAGGATATGTTTGAATGGTTCTGTGCTTCCTTGTCTTCAACCACCATAGTGTAGAGACTTGGTGATGTAGAGATTGCTCAAGATGTGAGTAGATTACAATCTCATGGAATTTGATTCAACCAAGTACCTACATGGGTTATATAACATGCAAGATGCAAATACATCCAAGACATAAGATCTTCATCATAAGAGAAATATCAAGGATTAGTCATAAGCTCATGTCTTGCATGTGTCCAATGGAGTTAATACTCCAAGTTTGAAGCATCTATGATGTTCAATTCTCCTCTCAACCTGCAAAACACTTTCTCATCAAGAGGTTTAGTGAATATATGTGCTAATTGCTTTTCGGTGCGAACATGCTTAAGATTAATGTCACCCTTAGCAACATGATCTCGAATGAAATGATGACGAACTTCAATATGCTTAGTTCGAGAATGTTGTACGGGATTATGACCAATTTTGATAGCACTTTCATTTTCACAAAGCAATGGAACATGTTTCACATATATCCCATAATCTTTAAGAGTTTGGGTCATCCAAAGTAATTGAGCACAACATGAACCAGCGGCAAAGTATTCTACTTCGGCGGTGGATAAGGATACCGAGTTTTGTTTCTTGGAGGACCAAGACACAAGAGATCTACCAAGAAATTGACAAGTACCCGAAGTGGACTTTCTATCAACCTTGTCTCCGGCATAGTCTGAGTCGGAGTAGCCAACAAGATCGAAAGAGGCCCTCTTAGAATACCAAATGCCAAAATTTGGTGTATGGATTGAGTATCTCACTATCCTTTTCACGGCTTTAAGATGACATTCTTTAGGAGCAGCTTGATATCGTGCACACATGCACACACTTAGCATGATATCGGGACGTGGAGCACATAGATATAACAATGAACCAATCATAGAGCGATAAACCTTTTGATGAACCAGCTCACCATCTTTGGTCAAGTCAAGATGTCCACTAGTAGGCATGGGTGTAGTCATACCTTTGCATTCTTGCATACTGAACTTCTTGAATAGGTCCTTGGTGTACTTTGTTTGAGAGACAAAGGTACCTTCCTTAGTTTTCTTGATTTGCAAACCAAGAAAGAATTTCAGTTCACTCATCATAGACATCTCAAACTTCTCCGACATTAGCTTCCCAAACTTTTTACTAAAATGAGGGTTAGTTGAACCAAATATAATATCATCAACATAGATTTGGCACACAAATAGTTCTCCATTAACCCTTTTAGTAAAAAGTGTGGAATCAATTTTCCCAATTTCAAAGCCTTTTTCAATGAGGAACTTGGTCAAGCATTTATACCACGCTCTAGGAGCTTGTTTAAGACCATAAAGGGCTTTGTAAGTTTGTAAACATGATTTGGTTTCTTAGGATTGACAAAGCCGGGAGGTTTCTTAACATAAACTTCCTCCTCTATTTCACCATTTCGAAAAGCACTTTTAATGTCCATTTGGTACAAGGTGATATCATGGTGATTAGCATAGGCAAGTAAGATGCGAATGGACTCAAGTCTAGCAACGGGAGCGTAAGTCTCACCATAGTCCATACCTTCGACTTGTGTGTAGCCTTGGGCGACGAGACGTGCTTTGTTGCGAACTACTTGTCCATCTTCATCTTGCTTGTTGCGAAACACCCATTTGTTACCGATGATGTTGTGGTTGTTGTCGGGCTTCTCAACCAATGTCCAAACTTGGTTCCTCTCAAAGTTGTGTAGCTCTTCATGCATAGCATTTATCCAATCCGGATCATCCAATGCTTCTTCGACCTTCATAGGTTCAATGCTAGACATGAAAGAATAGTTTTCACAAAAGTTAGCTAAACAAGTTTTAGAGCGAGTGATTCTCCCGCATTGAATATCATTGTAGATTTGCTCGATGGGATGGTCTTTAGCAATTCTTGCTCAAACTCATGAAAGCTTTTGCTTGGTTCTTGGTTGAACTTCTTCTTCATCTTGTTCTTCTTCTTGGCCTTCTTCATTGTTGGCGTTGTCGTTCTCTTGTCGTGGTGGAGAAGGAGGTTGTTGATGTTCATCTTGATGCACTTCCTCATTTTCTTCATCTTGGTGTGTCCCACTTGTGGATGCTTCCATATCAACTCTTGGTTCACCTTGTCATGAAGTAGAAGCTTCCACTTGGATGGACGAGGTACTCTCCTTCACCTCCGTTGGACGGACCTTGCCAATAGACAAGTCTTGGATTACTTCCAAAGGATCTTTGTCTCCTACATCAATTGGCAATTGCTCTACTTGCGAACCGTTAGATTCATCAAACTTCACATCTACCATCTCTTCAACCTTTCAGGTGAAATTGTTGTAGACACGGTAAGTGTGAGAGTTTGAGCGATAACCTAGTAGGAAACCTTCATGAGACTTAGGAGCAAATTTAGAACGACGATGTTTATCAAGAATGTGGCACTTTGAGCCGAATACTCGAAAGTATCCAACTTGGGGTTTGTTACCGGTGAGGAGCTCGTATGCCGTCTTGCCGAGTAGCTTGTGAAGATACAAGCGATTTGTTGCATGGCAAGCTGTCTCAACCGCTTCTGCCCAAAAGTGCTTCGGTGTCTTGTACTCATCAAGCATCATTCTCGCCATTTCGATGAGCGTCCGGTTCTTCCTCTAAACAACTCCATTTTGTTGAGGTGTGTACATAGCCGATAACTCGTGTGAAATCCCTTCTTCGTCAAGAAAGGTGGCCATGTTTGCGTTCTTGAACTCGGTTCCGTTGTCGCCGCGAACCTTCTTGATCTTCACTTCAAACTGATTTTGAGACTTCCTGGCGAAGTTTTTGAAGATCTTTTGGACCTGCGATTTATCATCAAGAAAGAACACCCACGTAAATATTGAAAAATCATCAACTATAACTAGACCAAAAGAATTTCCACCGAGACTCTTGTAAGCGTTGGGACCAAAAAGATCCATGTGAAGTAGCTCAAGTGGCCTCCTTGTGGTCATGATGTTTTTCACGGGATGCCTTCCTCCAACCTGTTTACCTGCTTGACAAGCACTACAAAGTCTATCCTTATCAAATATGACATAGTTAACACCAAGGATATGATTCCCTTTAATAAGCTTGTCAAGGTTTCTCATGCCAACATGACCTAGTCGTCTATGCCATAACCAACCTTTTGAGGATTTAGCAATGAAGCAAGTTTTAGGTTGAGCCTTTTTAGAGAAATCAACAATGTAAAGATCACCTCTACGTATACCGGTAAAGACCATTTTATGATTGTCTCGACAAAACACTTGGCAATCTACTTCAGTAAATAGGACATTGAAACCGAAATCAGCAAGTCTTGATACTGAAAGTAAGTTGTAGCCAAGAGATTCAACGAGCATAACATTCTGAATGGAGCTATCATGTGAGATGGACACCTTACCGAGGGCAACCACCTTACCCTTTGAGTTGTCACTGAAGTGATATACTTTCGAGGACTATCATTTTCAGCAAGCTCACGAAACATGTCTTTATCTCCGGTCATGTGATCGGTACATCCACTGTCAAGAACCCATTCCTTTCCTCCTGACATATATCCCCGAAGATTTGCCATAAGACCAAAATGTCTCATTGCATCGTCAAGATCGAAGTCACTATCATCATCCTCATCATAGTATCCATGTTCAACATCGTCATGTGGTGGATCAAGTCCTAGAGAGGGTAATTCGTTAGAGTGAGTTTGACAATGATCTTTCTTATGAATTCTTATAGCTTCGGAAATAATATCACCAATAATTCCAACATCTCCTTTGGCATGCATAAGGTTTGTAAGTTCAAATAAACGATCACCAAATATAGGATCACTAGTATTTATCTTACTCAAGGCAATAGACTTATGGAGAATTTCATCTAGATTTTTCAAGGAATAATTTGCAGAGCGTTCCTCAAGAAATTTCCATATAGTGTAGGCACACTCAAGAGTAGGCAAGTTTCTAATTAAGTTTCTAGGCAAGCCTCTAGTGATAAGATTAACATTTCTAAGATTCCTAATCATGTCAATTGACTCATCAAGAGTAGGATGCATAGGATCAACATGAGGTGCGCAAGGGCTAGAAATGTACTTGTTCAAATGATATTGATTGAAAATTACAAGCATCTCATTTTTCCACTCATGAAAATACTCTCCATCAAGTATAGGCACTCTATGTATAAGACTCCCCAAAGTAGACTCATCCATCTTCCTCCAATGGTGATGAAACCAAGACAACGGAGACCAATGCTCTGATACCACTTGTAGGACCTTGAGAAGAGGTGTCTAGAGGGGGGTGATTAGACACTAAGTATCAAAGTTGCAGTTTTTAACTTCTTTAAGTTTAAGTGGAGTTTAGGCACAAGTTTAACATTCACCATACATAACAAGCAAGCATGCAAAGAGTATATGAGCAGCGAAAAGTAAAGCATGCAACTTGCAAGAATGTAAAGGGAAGGGTTTTGGAGGATTCAAACGCAATTGGAGACACGGATGTTTTTGTCGTGGTTCCGATAGGTGGTGCTATCGTACATCCACGTTGATGGAGACTTCAACCCACGAAGGGTAACGGTTGCGCGAGTCCACGGAGGGCTCCACCCACGAAGGGTCCACGAAGAAGCAACCTTGTCTATCCCACCATGGTCGTCGCCCACGAAGGACTTGCCTCACTAGCGGTAGATCTTCACGAAGTAGGCGATCTCCTTGCCCTTACAAACTCCTTGGTTCAACTCCACAATCTTGTCGGAGGCTCCTAAGTGACACCTAGGCAAGCTAGGAGACACCACTCTCCAAGAAGTAACAAATGGTGTGTTGGTGACGAACTCCTTGCTCTTGTGCCTCAAATGATAGTCTCCCCAACACTCAACTCTCTCTCATAGGATTTGGATCTGGTGGAAAGAAGATTTGAGTGGAAAGCAACTTGGGGAAGGCTAGAGATCTAGATTCATATGGTAGGAATGGAATATCTTGGCCTCAACACATGAGTAGGTGGTTCTCTCTCAGAACTGGTAAGTTTGAAGTGTAGGTTTGTTCTGATGGCTCTCTCCACGAATGAAGAGGAGGTGGAGGGGTATATATAGCCTCCACACAAAATCAAACCGTTACACGCAATTTACCAAACTCGGTGGGACCGAATCAACAAACTCGGTCGGACCGATTTAGTAAATCTAGTGACCGTTAGGGTTTTCGGTGGGACCGACATGCAACTCGGTAGGACCGATATGGTTAGGTTAGGGCATAACGTAATCTCGGTGAGACCGATTACACAAACTCGGTGAGACCGATTTTGGTAGTTAGCTAACCACAGAGTTGGTTAGGCAAACTCGGTGGGACCGGTTACTCAAACTCGGTGGGACCGATTTTGGTAATAAGTTAACCAGAGAGTTTGCATTGTAATCTCGGTAGTACCGATTGCTCAAACTCAGTGAGACTGATTTTGGTAATGGACATACACAGAGAGATTAGAATCCCATCTCGGTGAGACCGAGATACCTATCGGTGAGACCGATTTGTCTAGGGTTTGTGGCAGTGGCTATGACATCTGAACTCGGTGGCGCCGGATAGAAAGAATCGGTATGGCCGAGTTTCACTTTAGGTTTAGGTCATATGTGTGGAAGTGGGAAAGTAGTTGTAACGCCCCAAGACCGACGCTTCAGAAGACTTCCAGCTATTCCGAGTTTTGCCATGTGTTTCTTTTGTGCTTGCTCTTTTATTTTTGCATTGCATCATGTCATCATGCCAGCATGTCATTTAATTTTTAAAACCTCAACTAAATAAATTGCATTGATCTTTTGATCTATTTAAATTGAGGGATATTCACATGGTGATTTCTCTTTATTACATATCCTCCCAATATTTTAGGGAGCTACAATAAATATTCCATTCGTATGGAATCATCCCAAACAAACTGGCATTCAAAACCGCTCTCGTTTCCGAATATTCTAACCTTGATCTTTCTCCATTTTGCTCCGTTTCAAGTTGTCATGCTTTGAAATATGTCAAAGTAGATCCATGTCAGTTTTGAGCTCAACTTGTATTTATTTGCCTTACCAAATAAATATAGCTACACTTCCCTTTTTTATATAAAAGGAAATAACCCGTTTCTTTTCCTTTTAAAGCCGATCAGGCCCCTGGCCATTTTCCTCCCCACCGGACTGGCCCAGCCAGCTTTGCAGCCCAACTGGCCGGTTCGGCCCACCTAATCCTCAGCCCATCTAATCCCTATAACCCTGGCCCGATCGATTCCACCTCTGGACCCTCGTCTCCCTCTCCTCGATCCCCTCCGCCGCCAACCACGCGCAGCCCTCGACCCCCCTCGCTCCACCACGCCAGTGACCCCTCCAACCACCTTGCCGCCTTCCCTGCACCCCTTCTCCTCCCCGACTTCTCCTCGCCTGCCTCCTCGTCTGCCCAGTGCTGCTGCCTCGCCCGCTCCTCCGCCGCATCTCACCTCCGTCAGAGCCGGCAGCAGCAACAGCTGCACCTTCACCTCGTCGCCTCCTCCCACCGCTGCGCGCGAGGCCATTCAGCCCCGTGCCCCTGCTGACCCTGTCGTCTCCCGGTCATCTGTCCTCCCTCCGTTTGTTCCTGCTCCACCGCCGGAGATTGCCAGGTCCGGCGACCCCTCGTCCAACGCGCCCTTCCTCGCCGCTCCCCTCGGCCTCCCACGGCTGCTCTATTGTTGTCGCCTTGCTGCCCGCGCTTCTCCTCTGCTGCACCTCCAACGACGGTCCTCGGGAACGAGCAGCTTACTCGGCCTTCTCTCGTGCCGGCCTCCTTGCCGCTGCCTGGACCAGGTGCCCCGCCTCCTGCTCCGGCCATGGTTCCTTCGCCTCCAAGCCGCTGCTCTACTTCTCGAGCTGCCGCTCGAGGCTTTAACCCTGTGTGTGCGACAAAACCACCTAGTAATTGTTGGACTCAAGGACCATCAAGACCGAGACCGCCCCGAACCACGTCGTCTCGCTGGATCGTCAAGACCATCTCGGTTTTTTTTGCAAGTTCCTCTACGTCCGAAGACGTTGGATGCGCCAAGTTCGACTACGACATGCACCACTACTGTCGCTGAGGGTTTCATCAAGTTCAACTACATCGACTACGAATGGTGACGACCCCGAACATCTACGGAGGGTGTACGTCTCCGAAAACATGTTCCACTACCGTCGCCGTGAACGAGTACTTCCACAACGTCCGTGAACCACTACTTCCACTACCGCCGCGAGAACGACTACTTCCCCTACGACCCGTGAACGACTACTTCCCTCGACTATTTTGAACCGCCCCGAAATGCACGCTTCAAAGATATAATGACGAGATGACCGCCCGTGTATGAATGTGTGTTGTATGAGATGCTCAAGTTGCACCGTGTCCGAATTGTCATTGCAAGTTCCTCCTCGTTTGCCATGCCGTCGACCCGTGGGAACCCGGTAATCCGGGATCACCCCACCATCTTGCATGACTCGCTCACGTCACACTTCCTTTTGCACCGGCACCTCCATGAGTTACCGGGACCGGAATGTTGTCGTGGCACCATTTCCGTTTCACCGTCGTGGCACCTTTTTCCTTCCGCCATGGCAACAAATGCCTCGTATCATGCTCATGTTAACATTTTCATAAAATTGCATAAACCTTGATTATGTCATCCGCATCATGTTAACAACATTTAAATGGTTAAAACTGTGTTTGCATTATATTGCTAAATGACATACGGGGATTTTCCGGAATTGTTGTTTGTTGTTTCCGGCCTTTTTTTAAACTTTCCTAAATAGTTAGTTTACTTATGTTTCACCTCTTGCCATGTTTAACAACATTTAATATTGTTGAGTACCTAAACGAGTGTGAACTAAATAACTCGATGTGGTGTTTCGTCAATATGCAACTCGTTGCATATTGAGCTCCACTTAATTTGTAGTATTGTTTGTTGCACTTTGCCATGCCATGCCTCATTAAACCGGACATGCATCATACTTGATTGTGCATCATGCCATGATTATGCTTGTGTGTTTACCATGTTGCTTGCTTCTTTCCGGTTTGCTTCTCTCGTTAGCTTCGGTTTCGTTCCGGAGTTGTGAGTATTCGTTCGGCTACGTCCGTTTGTCTTCTTCTTGGACTCGTTCTTCTTCCTTGCGGGATTTCAGGCAAGATGACCATTACCCTCGATATCACTTCTATCTTTGCTTGCTAGTTGCTTCGTTCTATCGCTATGATGCGCTACCTATCACTTGTTTACTGTGCCTCCCATATTGCCATGTCAGCCTCTAACCTTTTCACCCTTCCTAGCAAACCGTTGCTTGGCTATGTTACTGCTTTGTTCAGCCCCTCTTATAGCATTGTTAGTTGCAGGTGAAGTTGGAGATTTCTCCATGATGGACAGGGTTATGTTGGGATATCACAATATCTCTTATTTAATTAATGCATCTATATACTTGGTAAAGGGTGGAAGACTCGGCCTAATGCCTGGTGTTTTGTTCCACTCTTGCCGCCCTAGTTTCCGTCATATCGGTGTTATGTTCCTTGATTTTGTGTTCCTTACACGGTTGGGTGATTTATGGGACCCCCTTGACAGTTTGCTTTGAATAAAACTCCTCCAGCAAGGCCCAACCTTGGTTTTACCATTTGCCTACCTAAGCCTTTTCCCTTGGGTTCTGCAGACTCAAGGGTCATCTTTATTTTACCCCCCCCCCCGGGCCAGTGCTCCTCCGAGTGTTGGTCCGAACTAGAGCCACTTGCAGTGCCACGTCAGGGAAACTTGAGGTCTGGTTTTAGTTGTACATAGTGTTCATCCGGTGTGCCCTGAGAACGAGATATGTGCAGCTCCTATCGGGATTTGTCGGCACAGCGGGTGGTCTTGCTGGTCTTGTTTTACCATTGTCGAAATGTCTTGTAAACCGGGATTCCGAGTCTGATCAGGTCTTCCTGGGAGAAGGAATATCCTTCGTTGACCGTGAGACTTTGTGATGGGCTAAGTTGGGACACCCCTGCAGGGTTTAAACTTTCGAAAGTCATGCCCGCGGTTATGTGGCAAATGGGAATTTGTTAATCTCCGGTTGTAGATAACTTGACACCAGATCTGATTTAAAACGCATCAACCGCGTGTGTAGCCGTGATGGTCTCTTTTCGGCGGAGTTCGGGAAGTGAACACGGTTTTTGGTTATGTTTGACGTAAGTAGGAGTTCAGGATCACTTCTTGATCACTTCTACCTTCACGACCGTTCTGTTGCTTCTCTTCTCGCTCTTATTTGTGTATGTTGGACACCATATTGCTTAGTGCTTGCTGCAACTCCACCTCATTACCACTTCCTACCCATAAGCTTAAATAGTCTTGATCCCGCGGGTTTTGAGATTGCTGAGTCCTCGTCACTCACCAGATACTATCACAACAGTTGCAGGTTCCGATGATACCAATGCAGGTGATGCAACCGAGCTCAGATGGGAGCTCAACAAAGATCTTGGTCGTTGCCATGTTTCGTCTCATGTTGATCAGTAGTGGAGCCCAGTTGGGACGATCGGGGATCTCGCAGTTGGGTTATCTTCTTCTCTTTTGGCTTCGTCCGTAGTCGGACTATGTGTGTACTCTGAATGATGTATGATTTATTTAAGTACTTGTGTGAAGTGGTGGTTGTAAGCCAACTCTTTATCCCATTCTTATTCATTACATGGGATTGTGTGAAGATGACCCTTCTTGCGACAAAACCACAATGCGGTTATGCCTCTAAGTCGTGCTTCGACATGTGGGAGATATAGCCGCATCGTGGGTGTTATAGTAGTTGAGGGTTTTGGAGCATATCACTAAGCACTGTGGAGCAAGAAACTCATTAAGCAACACATCATCCCTTCTTGATAGTATTGGCTTTTCCTATAGACTCAATGTGATCTTGGATCACTAAAATGTAAAATGAAGAGTCTTGAGCTTGAAGCTTGAGCCAATCCTTTGTCCTTAGCATCTTGAAGGAGTTCCCACATCCTTTAGTCCATGCCACTCCATTGTTGAACTTATCTGAAACATACTAGATAAAAGTGTTAGTCCAACAAGAGATATGTCGACATTAATTACCAAAACCACCTAGGGAGCACTTGTGCTTTCAACAGCACCACGTCAGCTCACCGGAGGCTAACCGGCGACGACCACGGCCGACGGCAGAGGTGCACCATGCGCTCGCTACGAAGCACCATTCGATGCCTGGTTTTCTCCTACGGGTTCCTAGGAGTGAGGCCCATCCAGAGAGACAAGCGGCAGCAGCTGGGGTGGCCGGAGCTGACGGCGGCGAGCTCTTTTGCGGCCGCCGGAGTTCGGTTGCACGCGGGATCGTGTTTCAGTGCGTAGAAGAGCGGGGCAAGGGGCTAGGAGGGCGCTACGCATTGCAGGGAGTAGGTTGGACACTCCAGGGTGACCATTTGGTCACCGGAGCATCGTCAACGGCGAGCTCAGGCGGCGGCGCTGTCGGGTGAGAGAGCCGCAGCTGCTACGGCATGCTATAGAGAAAACGGAGAGGGGGAGGATGATGAAGAGCTCACGTGGAGTGCAGTGGTGGCCTCGGCGTGCTCGGGGAAGCTCGGACGGCGGCGAGTCGGCGATGGAGATCCGCAGCGGCCGACGATGAAGAAGTGGTCGGGGACGGCGCGTTGAAGCTCTTCCGGCCATGTGAGCTGACGGAGAGGACGAGGGTGGCACGGCGGAGCTCGGGGGCTGGTCCATGGGTCTAGTGATGGCCGGTGGCCGCGGTGGTGACGAACGGCGACGACGAACCGGTTCGGGTGAGTGAGAGAGAGATATCCAGGGGAGAGGGTGAGGACGGGGGAGAGTGAGAGGAGTCTGGGGGCGAGGGGGAGTGTGTGGCACTCGGGGCTGGATCCAGAAGCGGCGGAAGCAGGAGGTGGCTCGGGCGCGTGCCGGCGCGAGGTGGCTACACGCCCTTGTGCCCACTGGCACGAGGTTGAGGATGACTGGCGCATGGGCCTGGTGGGCTGGCTTCTCTCCTGGGCCAGGTAAGTAACAGGTACTCCCTCCTTCTCTGTTTTCTATTTTAATTACTGTTTTCTATTTATTTCAATCTGTTTTGATTTAGCTCAAGCACTAAACCATTTTTGTTTCTTCCAATAATTTTTGCAAGGACTGAAAGGAATATTCTAGAGCCCCTCACAAAATATCAGAATTATTGAAGCATTAAAAATATATATAACATATATTTGCTCCAACTCAAATACAATATGTGTTATTTCAAAAATCCAAAATGTCATGGAAAAATGTGCATCATCTCTGGTTACTGTTTCTAACATTTTCCAAAAATGATGAACATTTTTGAAAGCCATTTTGGGTTCACTAAAAATATTTTAGTTGAACCTATTGAATTCCTTTGATGCTAGGGTTTGAAACAATCCCCATTTCAAATTTACGAGAAATTTAAACATAATGCAACACAAGACTAGCTAACCCAGAGCAGGAGAGAACTAGGGATGTGACAAGTGACCGATGGTTCGACACACCCGATTGGCCAGGTTCGCCTCCTTGTCACCTTCGACGAGCACAACAACTACCACACAGAGCTCATCGACTTCGACATCGCCGACATCCGCCTGCCCTACAACACCATCCTACAGTACCCATCACTGGCCAAGTTCATGGCGGCCACGCACCACGGCTACAACGTCCTCAAGATGCCAGGAAGCGGCGGTGTCATCACGGTCACCTGTTAAGAGAAGGATGAAGTGTGCTCCCTCGAGCACGCCTTCCAGGCTGTAGCAGTCGAGAACCCCGAAGATGAGGACGGCGCCCTCCCTCCTGAGGTCTCCCCCAAGACGAAGAAGCTGCAGCTGGGACAGGGGTCTCGTGAGGAAGCTTCACTCGATGACGCAGCACTGAGCCTTGCATCTCTGGACGCGGCACCTTCACCCATCGCATAGGAAGGCGTGCCCAGCGCTCCTCTCAGGCTGGGCTCGGGGGATCTCCTTTGGAGGGCCTTTGATCTAGCCAATGTCGCGAGAGAGGCGCTCGGGCACCATGTGAAGGCGCTTTTCAGAGCACGCTTCCCAGGAGAAGGCAGCAGGCGTGAGGCACTAGGCGTTCAGGAGTTCATCAGCAAGGCAATCGAGGAGATTCATGAAGGAAGGGTTCTACAAGGCGATCATCGCCTGCTGCGTGGCACATCTCACTGCCCTGGCGAGGGTAAGTAGTTCCGCGTCTACATCGACATCCCCGGGCTCAACAGGTCCGCATCTCGGCAGCTCATGTGGCCGTCTCGGGTCGGCCAATACGAGGGACCGCCTCACAGCTACGTCTGCATGCCATTCGGCCTGGCAGGGGTGGCTGAGGCGTTCTAGCGTTGCACGAGGGACGCTCAGACGGCCTATGAGGCCAGGCACCAGGCGGTCCTGGCAGAGATGGAGGAGCACCTTCAGGAGCCTCTTGGTCCCTCTGAGTCTCCCGAGTCTCGGCACTAGAGCGGCTCATGAGGAACGGCTCTAGTGGCGCGTGTTTTTTGGCTACTTCAACACCTCTTCAGCAACGATGCCAGGTGACATCTTTCTAGTTCGTTCAGTTTGGGGGCGCCCCTCGGGCTGCATCATGCCCAGTCCGTATGGATCTGGCCCTATGTCATGTATTGTTTTGCACTCACCAGGACTATCTAATCATTTCTGTGAGTTTATCTATGATTGTCACTTCGTGACCACCGCCTCACGACCCTTCATATGTGCTGGCTAGTACCATTCCTGCATTGCTGCACAATACTCACATCGGCATGGCGCTTGTGCTCGGGTCCGTCCCTGCAATGCTGATAAACCTGGGGATCAAGCTCTGGTCCGCGGCCTGCTTCGCGTACACCACCTCGCCAGGTCCTCGGTGCCTTTGTCTCACGCCCCTTACTACAAGCCCACTCCACAGGGGTCCCGGTCTTTCCTGTCATCCAACCTGCAGGCTCATCTGGCGGTTAGGGCCACAGGTCAGCTTGAACAACCACCATCTGGCCTCACGAGTCGCTTGCGCATTAAAGGGGGCCTCCCGAGCACCCCATCTCGGGAGCTCCTACTGGCTCTCCAGCCCTCACCCCTTGGCCTTGACCACGGCATCACAACCTGTCATACCAACGGCGGCTGAGCTTGCTCGAGGGCCGAGTCCCGAGGACTTAGAGCACCTAGGAGAGCGAGGCAAGAAGGTGGCCAAGGCAAGCTGCGCCCAATGATATTCTAGGCATGAGGGCAAGCGTCATCTCCCTAATGGACCTAGACACAAAAAAGATAAGTCTCGGCTCGTTACAGCACCAATTTCGCTTCCCGTACGCCCTGCCTCGCAGTTCCACTGTGGCAGTTCTACTCCCCTTTTCGATTTTCTGTGCAGCTGCTTGCACGCCAAAGGGAACCTCGTGAGCATCGCATCTCATGATCTCTTACCGGACACTTGGCCGTTCACCTCCTAGCCTTGACCACGGCATCGCGACCTGGCATACTAGCGACGGCTGAAGCCTGCCTGGGGACTGGGTCCTGTCGGCGTAGAGAACCATGTTGTCTAGGGAAAAGAAAAGGGAGGAACCTAGCCGAACTCGAATACGCGTATCCATCACGAAATCAAAAGAAACAACATTGATATTAAGTGCATTCCAATCCTTACAAACCCCACGGGGGCTGATCTTCATTTCGCACAGGAAAAGCAACTACAAGGCCCTACGGTATTGCCGACGACACCGGGCGGCGGCCGCAACTGCGCTGCGGCCTCGGCGGGAGCTCGGCGGCACGCAGCTGTCGTCGCTCAACTCCGAAGAATCACTGGGCTCAGGAGAGTCGCTGCATTCCCAGGAGTCGCCACTGCTGCTGGACGAAGCGCCGAAGGGGACGACAGCAGGTCCAGCACCCGTTGCGGCGTCCCTCGAGCTGCCTCCTCTGGGGCAGCACTCCAGTCATTCGCCCTCCTTGTTGAAAACCTTGAAGAATAGGGTGGCCGCGCCATCGTACTCGAAGTGGATTGCCAGGGCTCCCTCTGCGCGGCAAGCCCGGGCGATCTCGCCCCATCCTCGAGTCATGAAGACATCTCCGGGCGGCACCACCTCGACTTCGTCTCCGGTTGCCGAGCTGTGCCACCCAGCATGCTGCAGCCACAGTTCGACCGGCCCCCTCAGAGGCAACTCGTTGGAGAAGAACTGCGGGAGTCGGATCTAGGTGTCGAGGGGCATCGCTACCCACACCATAAACTCACGCGAGCTACCCTCGGCATGGGTCCGTGGTGCGGACAGTAGGGTAATGGCGGCCCTGCCACCTCTGTGAGGTGCCACTTGTCGGCACCCTCCTTCATCCTGAGTGCGAGCGTATATGGGAAGAGGGATGCTAGGCGGGGGCCTCGATTGCCAAGGCCTGGTCATCTCTCGCCCCGCGCCGATGTTGTGTGGAAGGCGGAGCCGTTTCTTCGGCGGGAGAGGATCGGGCCCCTCCCGAGGGGCCTTCCCCTTCTCAGCCGCGGAATACCTTCTGATCGGCGCAATGGAGGCAAGATGGAGAAGAAGAGAAGTAGACGGGAGCAAGACGAAATAGAGATGGGCATGGGCTCCGCTTGCCCGCACATTTATAGCCGGGAGAAGGTAAGTCAGCGGCCTCCCATGATCTCCAGTAATGATGATTCTACCTGCATGCAGCATGCAGTTGTCAAGTCGAGCGGTTGCCGAGGCAACGCGGGGAAGCGGAGTCGCCCACGTCCCATCAATCGCCATGTGTCATCAAGGCCACAGGCGGTTAAGGCCCGCGGTGCTCTGCACTTGCCCTTTGGCTTCGCCTCGAAGCCAAGTCCGAGCACGCCTTGGGCCCGGGGGCTACTCTCAGTGTCCTGGATTTGGGGGTATCCCAGCCCTGCCTGCCTGCAGCCCACCACGTGGCTTCATCGACGGCCTGGTGCGGCCCAGCATCAACACCAACACCACAAGACCCTCGCGAGGGGCAAAGCCGCGCAAGGCGGGCAGCGCCAAGACCCCCGAGGGGACCGGCCTCCTCAGGCTGGCTCCTGAGGGGCGGAGAGTTCTATGTAGGCTACCTCAAGAGGCTCAGCTGACGTGAGCCATGACGACCAAGGCCAGGCGAGCGCTATGGGGGTGAGGGAGTCCAAGATTAGGGGTTCCTCGGACAGCCGGACTATATGCTCATGCAGGACTGTTGGACTATGAAGATACAAGACTGAAGACTTCGTCACGTGACCGGGTGGGACTCTCCTTTCCGTGGAAGGCAAGCTTGACGATTTAGATATGTAGATTTCCTTCTCTGTAACCGACTCTATGTAACCCTAGCCCCCTCCGATGTCTATATAAACCGGAGGGTTTAGTCCGTAGGACAAGGACAATCATAATCATAGGCTAGCTTGTAGGGTTTAGCCTCTACGATCTCGTGGTAGATCAACTCTTGTAATACTCATATCATCAAGATCAATCAAGCAGGAAGTAGGGTATTACCTCCATAGAGAGGGCACGAACCTGGGTAAATATTGTGTCCCCCGCCTCCTGTTACCATTAGCCTTAGCTGCATAGTTCGGGACCCCCTACCCGAGATCCGCCAGTTTTGACACCGACATTGGTGCTTTCATTGAGAGTTCCACTGTGTCGTCACCATAAGGCTTGATGGCTCCTTCAATCATCCACAACAATGCGGTCCAGGGTGAGGTTTTCCTCCCCGGACAGATCTTCGTATTCGGCGGCTTCACCCTACGGGCCAATTCGCTTGGCCACCTGGAGCAGATCAATAGCTACGCCCCTGGCCATCAGGTCAGGTTTGGAAGCCTGAATTACACTACCGACATCCGCGGAGACTTGATCTTCGACGGATTTGAGCCCACGACAGGTGCACCCTATAGTCGCGACGAGCATGACCTAGATCTGTCGTCGGACGTTGTTCGGGACATCACGCCTGCAACTGCCCTGGCTTTAGATCCAATACAGATCGCGCCATCCAAGGATGGGAGGATAGACCCCGCCACGGAGGCCGCACACTCAACGGCAATAGAGCCAAACACAGATTCCACTTCCAATAAGGTCTGTGTCATCGAACCCTCGTACTCGTCTTCGGCCATAGGCTCCGAACCGTGTACATCCATGGCCATTGGATCTGACTGGGCATCGATCATGGAGTTTAGCTCCGCGGACATCTTTTAGCACTCGCCCTGGGGCGATGTGCTAAATTCATTAAAATCTCTCTCCCTGTCAGGAGACTCTTGGCCGAATTATGAGCAGCTCGAGTGGGAAGCAGACGATGAAGGAATTCGTTACCCACCACCACCCACATAATAGCCACTGTCGATGACTTACCATCATGCTTGATTTCGACTCCGAAGACATCGACGGTATGAACGATGATGCCGGAGAAGAGCAGGAACCACCGCCCAGAGGGCGCTGGATAGCCACCTCATCATATGACATATACATGGTGGATTCACCCAAAGAAAATAATGGCGAGGATCAAAAGGATGCAACGGAGGATAATCCTCTTGAGAAGCAACCAAACTGCCGACGTCAGCGGCGCCGCTCTAAATCCCGCCACAGCAAAAACAGCGATAATGACATAAGAAAGAATAACACCCCGGATGATGCCAGAGATAACGACGACCCCGTGGACCCAACGATGGAGCAGGCCGAGCAAGGGAATGGCGAACATAGTCTGGGGTCGCGGCTCGATCATAGCGATGCCGAAGACAAAACTTATAAACATGTCTCCGGAGAGGAGAACAGCCCGAACAACGATGCACACATCATCCCGGAAAAGCATTTGGAACAAGAGCACCTCCATAGAAAGCTTATTGCCACCGCGAGGAGCTTCAAGAAGCAGAAGCAACGACTTAAAGCCGCGCAGGATACGCTCAACCACAGATGGAACAAAGTGCTCGACACTGACGAAATATATGGCGGCGATCGCCACACAAAGAGCTACCCAAAATGTAAGTTGTTGCCCGAATTTGACGACGAGGCTATCGCGCGCATTCCGCCGAAGATTAATACGGCCGGTCTGCTGGACTGACCACCCCGTGGCCGAGACAGAGCGGCTAATGATGACGCACACAATTTAGCACACGATCTACATGAGCACCTGGACAAAGAGCTGGTATGGCCAGGTCCATCTATGGATCTAGGAAGCGTGCTCCTGCGCAGGATCACGGTCACCAAACGGACTATACTGATCAACTACCAGCTCGGAATCAACACCGAACACTACAGCCGTCGGACGCACGCCACGACACATCCAAATACAGGGGTGCCGCACACCCCATGTGCTTCACCGATGAGGTGCTGGATCATGAATTTCCAGAGGGGTTTAAACCCGTAAACATCGAGGCATACGACAGAACGACATACCCTGCAGTCTGGATTGAGGAATTTATTCTTCACATCCATATGGCTCGCGGAGACGATCTCCACACCATCAAATACCTGCCCCTCAAGTTGAAAGGACCAGCTCGGCACTGGTTGAAAAGCCTCCCCAAAAATTCAATTGGAAGTTGGGAGGAACTCGAGGACGCTTTCAGGGCTAATTTTCAAGGGACCTATGTCCGACCTCCGGATGCAGACGATTTAAGTCACATAATCCAACAACCCGGAGAGTCAGCCTGCAAGCTTTGGAACAGATTTCTCACCAAGAAGAACCAAATCGTTGACTGTTCGGATGCTGAAGCCATAGCATCTTTTAAACATAGTGTCCGGGACGAATGGCTTGCCAGACACCTCGGCCAGGAAAAGCCGAGGACAATGGAGCCCTAACAACTCTTATGACCTGCTTTTGCGCAGGCGAGGACAGTTGGTTGGCCCGCAGCGGCACCAGCGACCTAGGCACATCCAAAATCAGGGATGGCAATGGGAAGCCGCGACACAGTAAAAACAAGCGTCGAAATAATGAAGACAGCCCACACAACACATCGGTAAACACTGGATTCAGGGGCTCTCGACCCGGTCAACGGAAAAAGCCATTTAAAGGCAGCAGAGATGGACCGTCCAGCCTAAATAGAATTCTAGATAGATCCTGTCAGATTCATGGCACCCCCGAGAAACCTGCGAATCACACTAACAAAGAATGCTGGGTCTTCAAGCAGGCTAGCAAGCTAAATGCCGAACATAAAGGGAGGGAGCCACCAAGTGAAGATGAGGACGAACCTCGCCAGCCGAACACTGGGGGACAGAAAAATTTCCACCGAAGGTCAAAACAGTGAACATGATCTACGTCACCCACATACCAAAGAGGAAGCACAAACGTGCACTCCGAGACGTATACGCTATAGAGCCCGTCGCCCCCAAATTCAACCCATGGTCGGCCTGCTGATACGTCTCCAACGTATCTATATTTTTTGATTGCTCCACGCAATTATATTACCCCTTTTCGATGTTTATGGGCTTTATTTTACATATTTATAGCATTTTTGGGACTAACCTACTAACCGTAATACTCTAGATGCAGGCAGGAGTCAGTCTATGTGTGGAGTAATAGTAGTAGATGCAGGCAGGAGTCGGTCTAGTTGTTGTGGACGTGATCCTATATATATGATCATGCCTAGATAATCTCATAATTATTCGCTTTTCTATCAATTGCTCGACAGTAATTTGATCACCCACCGTAATACTTATGCTATCTTGAGAGAAGCCTCTAGTGAAACCTATGGCCCCCGGGTCTATCTTTTATCATCTAAGCTTTCAATCTACTTTTATTTGCATCTTTACTTTTTGCATCTATATTATAAAATACCAAAAATATATTTATCTTATCTTACTATCTCTATCAGATCTCACTTTCGCAAGTGGTCGTGAAGGGATTGACAACCCCTTTATTGCGTTGGTTGCGAGTTCTTTATTTGGTTGTGTAGGTGCGTGGGACTTTTGAGGAGCCTCCTACTGGATTGATACCTTGGTTCTCAAAAACTAAGGGAAATACTTATGCTACTATTGCTGCATCACCCTTTCCTCTTCAAGGAAAACCAACGCAAGCTCAAGACGTAGCAAGAAGGATTTATGGCGCCGTTGCCGGGGAGGTCTTCGCTCAAGTCAACACATACCAAGTACCCATCACAAACTCATCTCCCTCGCATTTACATTATTTGCCATTTGCCTCTCGTTTTCCTCTCCCCCACTTCACCCTTGCCGTTTTAGTTGCCCTCTCTTTCCCAATCTCCTCTACTCTTTCGCTTGCCTTTTTCTGTTTGCTTGTGTGTTGGATTACTTGTTGCCATGGCGCAAGATAATACCAAATTGTGTGATTTCTCTAATACCAATAATAATGATTTTCTTAGTACTCCGATTGCTCCTCTTAATGATGTTGAGTCTTGTGAAATCAATACTGCTTTGCTGAATCTTGTTATGAAAGATCAATTCGTCGGCCTTCCTAGTGAAGATGCCGCTACTCATCTAAACAACTTTGTTGATTTGTGTGATATGCAAAATAAGAAAGATACGGATAATGATATTGTTAAATTGAAGTTATTTCCGTTTTCACTTAGAGATCGTGCTAAACTTTGGTTTTCGTCTTTGCCTAAAAATAGTATTGATTCTTGGAACAAGTGCAAAGATGCTTTTATCTCTAAGTATTTTCGTCCCGCTAAGATTATCACTCTTAGGAACGATATTATGAATTTTAAACAACTTGATCATGAGCATGTTGCCCAATCTTGGGAAATAATGAAATTGATGATTCGCAATTGCCCTACTCATGGTTTGAATTTATGGATGATCATACAAAAATTTTATGCTGGTTTGAACTTTGCTTCTAGATATCTTTTAGATTCGGACGCGGGAGGCACGTTTATGGAAATCACGTTAGGAGATGCTACAAAACTTCTTGATAATATTATGGCTAATTATTCTCAATGGCACACCGAAAGATCTTCTAGTAAAAAAGTGCATTCTATAGAAGAAATCAATGTTTTGAGTGGAAAGATGGATGAACTTATGAAGTTGTTTTCTACAAGAAATACTCCTCTTGATACCAATGATATGCCTTTGTCTACTTTGATTGAGAATAATAATGAATCTATGGATGTGAATTTTGTTGGTAGGAATAGTTTCGGTAACAATGCTTATAGAGGAAACTTTAATTCTAGACCGTTCCCTAGAAATTCCTCTAATAATTATGGAAATTCCTACAGTAATTCTTATGCTAATTTTAATAAGATGCCCTCTGATTTTGAGAATAGTGTGAAAGAATTTATGATCTCTCAAAAGAATTTTAATGCTTTGCTTGAAGAAAAATTGCTCAAAGTTGATGATTTGGCTAGGAACATTGATAGACTTTTGCTTGATGTTGATTCTCTTAAACTTAGATATTCTCCTCCTAAGCATGATATCAATTAGTCTCTCAAAGCAATGAGAATTTCCATTGATGAGTGCAAGGAAAGAACCGCTATATTGCGTGCTAAGAAAGATTGCTTTATAAAGGCGTGTTCTTCTAGTTTCCATGAAAATAATGATGAAGATCTTAAAGTTATTGATGCATCAGCTATTAGATCTTTGTTTTGCAATATTAATCTTGATAATAATGGGACTGGAGATGAGTCAACTTTAGTTAGAAGGCATCCCAAGAATTCGGAGTTTTTAGATCTTGATACTAAATTTGGTAAAAGTGGGATTGGAGAGGTCATGACTTTAAATAGCATTGAACCCACTATCTCGGATTTCAAGGAATTTGATTATGATAATTGTTCTCTGGAAGGTTGTATTTCCTTGTTGCAATCCGTTGTTAATTCTCCTCATGCTTATAGTCAAAAAAAGCTTTTACCAAACATATCGTTGATGCCTTGATGCAATCTTATGATGAAAAACTGGAAGTTTCTATACCTAGAAAACTTAATGATGAGTGGGAACCTACTATAAAGATTAGAATTAAAGATCATGAGTGTTTTGCTTTGTGTGATTTGGGTGCTAGTGTTTCCATGATTCCGAAAACTTTATGTGATATTCTAGGTTTCCATGATATTGATGATTGCTCTTTAAATTTGCACCTTGCGGATTCCACCATTAAAAAGCCAATGGGAAGGATCAATGATGTTCTCATTGTTGCAAATAGAAATTTGGTGCCTGTAGATTTTATCGCTCTTGACATAGATTGCAATCTTTCTTGCCCTATTATTCTTGGTAGACCTTTCCTTAGAATGATTGGCACGATTATTGATATGAACGAAGGGAATATTAGATTACAATTTCCATTAAAGAAAGGCATGGAGCACTTTCCAAGAAAGAAAGTCAAATTACCTTATGAATCTATCATGCAGTCTACTTATGAATTAGTGCCAAAGATGGCACTACTTAGATCTATCTTCGCTTTTATGCCTAGCTAGGGGCGTTAAACGATAGCGCTAGTTGGGAGGCAACCCAATTTTATTTGTGTTTTTTGTTTTTGTTCCTGTTTAGTAATAAATTTTGCATCTACCTTCTCTTTAGATGTGTTTTTATCTTTTAATTAGTGTAACCTATGATGATAGTTGATTTGATTCTGCTGAAAAACAGAAACTTTGCACGCACGAATTTAGTTTTGTTAAATCACAGAAACGTGATTTTGTGTTGATTCTTTTTTCTGCTGATCAATAGACAAATTTTCTAGTACTTCCTATTTTGGTAGGAGTTTTAGAGTTCCAGAATTTTGCGTTAGTTACATATTGCTACGCACTGTTCTGTTTTTGACAGATTCTGTTTTTCGTGTGTTGTTTGCTTATTTTGATGCATCTATGGATAGTAAAATAGTTTATAAACCATAGAGAAGTTGGAATACAGTAGGTTTAACACCAAAATAAAAAGACTGAGTTCATTACAGTACCTTATCTGGTGGTTTTATTTTCTTTCACTAACGGAGCTTATAAGATTTCCTGTTGAGTTTTGTGTTGTGAAGTTTTCAAGTTTTGGGTAGAGCTTTGATGGACTATGGAATAAGGAGTGGCAAGAGCCTAAGCTTGGGGATGCCCATGGAACCCCAAGAAATTCAAGGATAGCCAAAAGCCTAAGCTTGGGGATGTCCCGGGAAGGCATCCCCACTTTCGTTTTCGTTCATTGGTAACTTTACTTGGAGCTATATTTTTATTCGCCACATGATATGTGTTTTGCTTGGAGCGTCGTGTATTATATTAGTCTTTGATTTTTAGTTTACCACAATCATCCTTGCTGTACACACCTTTTGGGAGAAGCCTACTTGATTAGAATTTGCTAGAATACTCTATGTGCTTCACTTATATCTTTTGAGCTTGATAGTTTTTAGAGCACGGCGGTGGCTTAATTTTTTAGAGCACGGCGGTGGCTTAATTTTGAAGAAATTGCTAGTCTCTCATGCTTCACTTATATTATTTTGAGAGTCTTTTAGAACAGCATGGTATTTGCTTTGATTACAAATTTGGTCCTAGAATGATGAGCTTCCAAGTTGGGTATAATAAAAACTATAATAGAAAGTGAATTGGATGCTATGATTAATTTGATACTTGATAATTGTTTTGAGATATGGAGGTAGTGATATTAAAGTCATGCTAGTTGGGTGATTATGAAAAATGTTTGTGTTGAAGTTTGTGATTCTCGTAGCATGCACGTATGGTGAACCGCTTTGTGATGAAGTTGGAGCACAATTTTATTTATTTATTGTCTTCCTTATGAGTGGCGGTCGGGGACGAGCGATGGTCTTTTCCTACCAATCTATCCCTCTAGGAGCATGTGTGTAGTGCTTGGTTTTTGATGACTTCTAAATTTTTGCAATAAGTATATGAGTTCTTTTAACTAATGTTGAGTCCATGGATTATACGAACCCTCACCCTTCCACCGTTGCTAGCCTCTCTTGTGCCGCGCAATTTTCGCCGGCACCATACACCCACCATTTACCTTCCTCAAACAGCCACCATACCTACCTATTATGGCATTTCCATAGCCATTCCGAGATATATTGTCATGGAACTTTCCACCGTTCTGTTCATATGACACACATTACTTTTGTCATATTACTCTTTGCATGATCATGTAGTTGACATTGTATTTGTGGCAAGGCCACCTTCACAATCTTCATACATGTCGCTCTTGATTCATTGCATATCTCGGTACACCGCCAGAGGCATTCATATAGAGTCATATCTTGTTCTAGCTTTGAGTTGTAAATCCATAAAAGTGGGATGACCTTCATTATTAGAGCATTGTCCCAGTGAGGAAAGGATGATGGAGACTATGATTACCCCACAAGTCGGGATGAGACTTCGGACTTTACAAAAAGAAAAAAAGAGAAAGGGAAAAAAGAAGAAGAAAAAAAGAAAGGCCAAAGAAAAAAAGAAAAAAAAGAAAAAGAAAAAGAAAAGAAAAAATAAAATGAGAGAAAAAGAGAGAAGGGACAATGCTACTATCTCTTTTTCCACACTTGTGCTTCAAAGTAGCACCATGATCTTCATGATAGAGAGTCTCCTATGTTGTCACTTGCATATACTGGTGGGAATTTTTCATTATAGAACTTGGCTTGTATATTCCAATGATGGGCTTCCTCAAAATGCCCTAGGTCTTCGTGAGCAAGCGAGTTGGATGCACACCCACTTAGTTTCTTTTATTGAGCTTTCATAAATTTATAGCTCTAGTGCATCCGTTGCATGGCAATCCCTACTCACTCACATTGATATCTATTAATGGGCATCTCCATAGCCCGTTGATATGCCTAGTTGATGTGAGACTATCTTCTCCTTTTTGTCTTCTACACAACCACCATTCTATTCCACATATAGTGCTATGTCCATGGCTCACGCTCATGTATTGCGTGAAAGTTGAAAAAGTTTGAGATTACTAAAGTATGAAACAATTGCTTGGCTTGTCATCAGGGTTGTGCATGATTAAATACTTTGTGTGATGAAGATAGAGAAACAGCCAAACTATATGATTTTGTAGGGATAACTTTCTTTGGCCATGTTATTTTGAGAATACATGATTACTTTGATTAGTATGCTTGAAGTATCACTATTTCTTATGTCAATATGAACTTTTATCTTGAAACATTTGGATCTGAACATTCATGCCACAATAAAGAAAATTACATTGAGAATTATGCTAGGTAGCATTCCACATCAAAAATTCTATTTTTATCATTTACCTACTCGAGGACGAGCAGGAATTAAGCTTGGGGATGCTTGATACGTCTCCAACGTATCTATAACTTTTGATTTCTCCATACTATTATATTACCCCTTTTGATGTTTATGGGCTTTATTTTACACATTTATATCATTTTGGGGACTAACCTACTAATCGGAGGCCCAGCCCGTATTACTGTTTTTTTTGCCTATTTCAGTATTTCGAAGAAAAGGAATATCAAACGGAGTCCACACGGAATGAAACCTTCGGGAGCGTGATTTTTGGAACGAACATGATCCACAGGACTTGGAGTGCAAGTCAAGAAGCAGTCGAGGCGGCCACGAGAGGGGAGGGTCCACCCACCCCTACAGGGCGTGCCCCCCTGTCTCGTGGGCGCCTCGGGCGGCCACCGACGTACTTCTTCCTCCTATATATACCCACGTACCCTGAAAACATCCAGGGAGCCAATGAAACACAATTGCCACTGCCGTAACCTTCTGTATCCGCGAGATCCAATCTTGGAGCCTTCGTCGACGCTCCGCCGTAGGGGGAATCGACCATGGAGGGCTTCTACATCAACACCTTAGCCCCTCCGATGAGTTGTGAGTAGTTTACAACAGACCTTCAGGTCCATAGTTATTAGCTAGATGGCTTCTTCTCTCTTTCTGGATCTCAATACAATGTTCTCCCCCTCTCTTGTGGAGATCTATTCGATGTAAACTCTTTTTGCGGTGTGTTTGTCGAGATCCGATGAATTGTGGGTTTATGATCAAGTTTATCTATGAGAAATATTTGAATCTCCTCTGAATTCTTTTATGTATGATTGAGTTATCTTTGCACGTCTCTTCGAATTATCAGTCTGGTTTGGCCTACTAGATTGATCTTTCTTGCCATGGGAGAAGTGCTTAGCTTTGGGTTCAATCTTGCGGTGTCCTTTCCCAGTGATAGCAGGGGCAGCAAGGCACGTATTGTGTTGTTGCCATCGAGGATAAAAAGATGGGGTTTATATCATATTTCTTGAGTTTATCCCTCTACATCATGTCATCTTGCTTAATGCTTTACTCTGTTCTTTATGAACTTAATACTCTAGATGCAGGCAGGAGTCAGTCGATGTGTGGAGTAATAGTAGTAGATGCAGGCAGGAGTCGGTCTACTTGTTGTGGACGTGATCCTATATATATGATCATGCCTAGATAATCTCATAATTATTCGCTTTTCTATCAATTGCTCGACAGTAATTTGTTCACCCACCGTAATACTTATGCTATCTTGAGAGAAGCCTCTAGTGAAACCTATGGCCCCCGGGTCTATCTTTTATCATATAAGCTTTCAATCTAATTTTATTTGCATCTTTACTTTTTGCATCTATATTATAAAATACCAAAAATATATTTATCTTATCTTACTATCTCTATCAGATCTCACTTTCGCAAGTGGCTGTGAAGGGATTGACAACCCCTTTATTGCGTTGGTTGCGAGTTCTTTGTTTGTTTGTGTAGGTGCATGGGACTTTTGAGGAGCCTCCTACTGGATTGATACCTTGGTTCTCAAAAACTGAGGGAAATACTTACGCTACTATTGTTGCATCACCCTTTCCTCTTCAAGGAAAACCAACGCCAGCTCAAGACGTAGCACCTGCCCGATCACTTTTGATCGCAGGGTTCATCCGACTAGTATGCGGCATGGAGGTTCGGCTGCCTTGGTACTTGACCCAATAATTGACAGATACCATCTCACCCGAGTCCTTGTGGACGGCGCAGCAGTCTTAATCTGATATATTAGGACACTGTCCGCAAGATGGGGATAGACCCATCAAGAATCGGACAAAGCAGTAGTACCTTTAAAGGAGTAATACCAGGCGTAGAGGCCCGCTGTATGGGCTCTTTAACATTAGAGGTTGTATTCGGTTCTCCTAACAACTTTCGAAGCAAAGAACTAATCTTCGACATCGCTCCATTCCGAGGCAGCTATCATGCACTACTCGGAAGAACGGCCTTCGCTCGTTTCAATGCAGTACCACATTACGCTTATCTCAAACTGAAGATGCCCGGTCCATGCAGCGTCATCACTATCAGCGGAAACACAGAGCATTCTGTTCGCGTGGAAGACTACGTGGCGGCTCTAGCAGCCGAACCAACGAAAGGCCTTTCCAACCCGAGCAACTGATCGGTCTTCGAGACCACGGACACGCCCAGAAGTGTCCGGCGCACCACAAGTTGTAATAGCCCAGATAAACTGAGCTTGATTAACGGCCATGCCCCCATATGTGGTGTTGGGGGCTGCCCGCATGTAAAGGGTCCATAGTTCGTCTTGATCATATTTACACTCAAGAAATTGAATTTTCACGGTTCATTAAGTTTAACCGACTTTACGCACGGTCACACCAGAATCTTTCACCTAGGTTTCTTTTTTTTACAGGTGACCATTGTGCTACACCCATCAAGGATACGACACAACAGAGACAAAGGCGCAGACGTGCAGTAGGGCCCCTCCAAAGGTTTCTTTTTAGATTAAGACCCTGTGTAAAACTTTTTTATTGTCTCTTGTTGTTTCACACCCTCTTGGCACTTAAAATGACCAAGAGGAATACCGGCGCTACTGGCGAGCTCATGATTTGCCATTCTAAAATAGATGCTACAGAGACAGCAGCAAGTGTGTTTTTGAGATCTATGCTCTCACCACAAGCGCTCTTTCGCCATGCCGGATTGATGCACGTACCTTGAAATTCTGGGTTCATTATCGAGGGCGGTACTCAGCCCAGTATATGTTTTAAAGTCCGAATACCTTCAGGAGTGTTCGGCGTCGCGAGTTTGGCCTTATATGCATCAGCTTCGAATCATGTCTTTGGTCAATAGTTGGGTTTGCCCGGCTCCCGTGTTTTGCTACCTTACGTTCCACTCTATCGGCTAAGGTGGCACCGGGAGAACTACTGCGATTGTGCCCTGGTTCATCCGGATGAGCACCTCAGTAGAGAAAGCCGAAAACTGACTGTCATGGTAAAGCGAGAGACTGGTCAACCACTCGATGACTCAGCGGAATCTTCGCAATTCCTCCGCGTTAACGAAGGACCGGTTTCCCGGTCACTTATGGACACGCACCGTATTCGGATGAACGCGGACATACCAGGGGCTACATAGTAGCCCCACCGTCAAACTCCTATGGCTAAGTGAAAGTGTTAAAGCTATATAATCCAATTGCCTCGTTCGGCGCGCTATCACCTCCTTAACGGACCAAGATGTTGGATCAAGTGTGGTTACGCACTTTGTCGAACACCCCCTCATTATATGCGAGGGGGCTGAAGCCGACGACTGCAAACTTTCAGGTTATATACATATATACACAAGCGGCCGCACAGGAGGCACTACAGTACTTTATGGGCAAAACTATAAATATAGCCTTTATTACCAAAAGCATTGTTTTTGCAATCAAGATACATGTCACTCGAACATGGTATTCTTTGAGCACCGAGCCTCTATTAAACGGGCACCTTCTAAGACTTCTTTAAAATAGTGCTCGGGCGAGTCCTGGCCCCCGGGTGGACCCATGGTTGCAATATCGGTGGCCTCCATCTTCGCCCAATATGTCTTAACACGGGAAAGGGCCATTCGCGCACCCTCTATGCACGCCGACCTCTTGAGAGCATCGATTTGCGGCACAGCATGAATAAACCGTTGCACCAAACCAAAATAACTATCCGGACTTGGTTCCTTCAGCCACAGGTGATCCATGACGGCCTTCATGGCAAGCCCTTATAATCTGTGGAGCTCGGCCCATTCGGCCATTTGCTCATTCAATAGCAGTGGAGGCCTTGGAGTACTAAACTGCGACTAGAACTATCTTTCCACCTCATGATCTTCTCGATCTTTGAAATACTACGTCGCATCAGCAGCACTCTTTGCCAAATCCAAGCATGCGTCTGAAGAACTCCAAAATTGATCAAGAGGGGCATACTTCGGATCACCAAATTTTGTTCGCAATAAAAAGGGCTTCCCAGCCGCGATATCACCGGCTTGCCGAAGCTCCTCCCGTGCCGCTCTAATCTCAGAGCGACTTTCCTTTGCTGCTTGTAAGGCCTTCTCCAGGTCAGTTGTTTTCGTTTGGTTTTCCCTTTCGAGAAGCTCATATCGGCTGGCGGAATTTTGTAGCTCAAGAGTCATGTTGGCTATTTTATCCTCACTTCGGTGATGAGCAGCTTGTTCAGCTTTTAATTCATCAGCTGCCTTCACGGCGGCTGCATTGCTTCTCCTGACTTGCTTCTTGGCCCGGGCAAGCACTGCCCAAAGGGTCTCCATGGCGGCAGCACCATCTGTAGTCAAAGCATATTATAAATCCTAGCATCATGCTCTTATTAATATCTGCTGACCACCCAAATATACATACCCTATGCCTCGTCAAGCCGCTTGTTCACAAGCGTGATGTGTGCACCTGCCACGTCAAGCTGCCACTTCAGTTCAGCAAATTCAGTAGTCCAGTCAGCCGCCGGATCTGCAGCCGCCTGCACAAAAATTGGCACCATCATTACCAGAGACTATGATCCTCTACTCGCCTCGTTCGGATGGCAACCAGAGTCTCAGGGGCTACTACCTATACAAAGTGCACCTTGCGCATACGGTACAATCAAAGAATATCACTTTGCATACCTCAAAGCCTCTTAGCAGGCTTGTAAAAGCCTCGTTGAACCCGCTTTTTGCGGACGATGTCTTCTCAACCACCGTACCCATTAAGGTATGATGTGTCTCTGAAATAGCCGCTTGCTGCAGAAGACCCGTCAATGTGTCCGGTTGTATATCAGACAGTTCGGGGCTTTTTCTTTTGGTCTCTCTAGGAGCCAAAAACCCCAAACCTCGGGCGGCCCAAGAGTTACCTTCCGGCCTTTGCGGACCGGGAGAGATCCTCCGGGATGACACCTCAGGATCGTCCGCCTCATGAGGAGGAGAAGTATGAGGAGGCGTTTCGCTCTCCATCATCTCCCAAAGAAGATCCCCCGAGGACGAACATTGTGGAGGGAGGCTATGAGCCGAACTGCAAAACATATGTCTTGGTTGTTATTCTGAGGAAAAGAACCGGGTATGCTTATTAAGTACCCTTGTTCACTTACGGCTCGGTTAACGGCTGGCCCCCCTGTGGGCATTGTGCAGCAATGTTACCCTCCGGGGCAAGGCCCCCTGATGAAGGTTTCTTCCCTCGCTTGGAGACCTATGCTTCCAAGTCTTCAGGGGCGGTCCTTTTCTTCCCGTGGGGAGAGGGGACGCTAGATTCTCCTCCCCTTTCATCCTCCGACACGGGGATATTAATTCCCCCAGTTGGGATGCGTGACGTACCTCCAGCATGAAGTCCACCTTTGGCTTCCCCTTTACTCTCCTTGTCCTCCCCTGGTGGCACTTGATAAGGTGCGCGAGCCAACATCCTGGTTAGTACAGGATCCGGCGTATCTTTGGGAAGAGGGGCCGAACACCTGATCCTCTCCGCCTTTCTTATCCAGTCCTGGCCGAGGGTGGTTTTTCAGAGTAATGTTGTGACGAAGTATAATGACAGCATGTTCGGTCGCGGAATTACTTACCTAGGAATCTGGACGGTGTAGTCGAGGCCCGCATCCTCTGTGCTTACCAGACACTTTATTTGTGGTCCGAAGAATAACTGATACATTCCTTCAGGCGTCCTGTCGAAGAAGTGCTGAATAGTAAGAAGCCCTTCCAGGTAGAACTCCCACATACGGAGAGATCGATGTTGACACGGCAAGGCCCGACGAACTAGCATTACTTGAATTACTTTGACAAGACTAATATCCTTCTTGAGGAGATCCAGAATGCAGCTTTGCAATATCGGCACTGTCGGTGTACCAGAGTAGGGGTACCCTAGTATCCCGAACTTGTGCACGGGCAGTTGCAGCGCCCCGCGGCAAGGCTTGCCGGGTGACCGCCAAGGTCCTCCGTGGTTCCCTTGGAGCCATTCAAGAACAAAGTATTTAAGCTCAGGAGACAAGGCCCCGGCAAGAGGAGCTTGCCGGGAAGGCCAGCCAAGGCATTTCAAGGAACTTGCTGCGACACGCCGCGCGTCCCGGCAAGGCCCGGTGAGCGACAAGCTCCCGGACCCGACAAGACAACGACCGCGGCAAGGCACTTGCCGCGACAAGCGGCCACTCTGTGCCCACACTCCAACGCATCCACCAACGTGTCGCTCTGGGGGCCTTTCCAGGCGCGTGGCAGGAGGCCGTGCAGCCAGCGGTGCGCGGTGGCATGCGAAGCTGACAAGATCGCCATCGTGGCGAGCGGTGGCGCCCCTGACGGTCCTTTTCTGCACTGTTTGGGCTACACAGACGGGCATTTAATGCCCTTGCCCCCTGCAGTCCGGGTTAGGTAGGAAACACTGTACAGGCAGCTGTACCAACCACCTCTCTTTATACATTTGTACCCTTGTCTACGTTGCCACCTATCGGTGACTCCATTAGCGTATAAAAGGAGGCCCACGCGCAACATAGAAGGGGTTCGGATCATTTGGAAGCCAGAAAAACACTTAGCTCTCTCTCGAGCAAGAACACAATACAATCAAACAAGCAGCAGTAGGAGTATTATCTCTTCGGAGAGCTCCGAAGCTGGGTAAACTGCTCGTGTGCTTCGCCTCGATCCGCTCTTCGTGCGACCTCCGCCCCCCGCCGAACCGAAAGGGGCCACGGTCCGCCGGCCCCATAGGTGTTCGTGGATCAGTTTCCCCGACATCTTTGGCGCGCTAGGTAGGGGGCGTCGAGGTTGTGTGAACCTGATCCGGCGTTCACACGAGCTAGATCTTCATTTTCTTCATCAACATGCCACCGAAGAAGAAGGCTTCGGAGGCAGCTGTTCCGTCCACGTCGATCCCACCGCCACCAGAGCAAATGGGCGGTGGGGTAGACGTCGGCGGAAGGACGGACGTCGACGAGGAATCTCACGACGCTGCCAGGTCCAAGGGCAAGGCAGTGCAGACCTCGACGTCCGCGCTTGTTCCACGCCCATCTCAGGAGGCGCAGGACCGACAGCGTCATGGTACTCGCAGTACCATACGTTTGTTGGGCCAAGATCAAGCTGGTGGATCTCGGGGCGCTCGAGACCAGCATGCACACCAACGTACAAGCACGAGCGAGACACGGTCGCCCGGACGGGATAATGCTCCTTCTAACATAGTTAGAAGTCTGAGCACATCCTGCTCCTCGCGCCGCCCGCCACTGCCACCCACCACTCCGGCAGAAGCTTTGGCACGAGCTCAACTGCTCCTGGATTACCCTCCCACGTCGGACAAGATCGACGAATGGAGGGCCACCATTCAGAGTCTCATCGGCTACGCCAACGGCGACACTCCGCGGCAGCCGAGCGCGTCGCTACTGCGGCAGGGTTGCCAGGCGCGAGCCGGTGGCGACGAAACTAGTGGAGGTGCAACCACCATGCAATCACCACCCCGAAGGCCAAGATTGCCGACTCGCCGGATCCACCTCGACAGCGACTCCACCGCATCGTCGGATCCACGAGCTCGTCGCGATCAGCGCCAAGTTCTTCGCGATCGACAGCAAGAAGACGCTCGTACTCGCATCGAGCGCCGAAGAGAAGCACGACGTCAATCCGACAAGCGCGTTGGGCCCTCTGTCGACATGCATGCGCTAGGGGAACCAGGCGACTTGCCGTACGTGGTAGGTTGCCCTGCGTTCACTCGTGAGCTGCGGCAAGTCCAGTGGCCCAGCACGAAGAACTTCAAGCCAGACGTACCGGAGAAGTACGACGGCAAGGCGCATCCGTCAGAGTTCCTCAGCATCTACACCATTGCGGTGCAGGCTGCCGGGGGACGGGACGACAAGATCCTTACCAACTACTTCCCGCTGGTGCTCAAGCCCAACGTCAGATCCTGGCTCATGCACTTGCCGGACAACTCCATATCCTCTTGGGCCGATCTATGCCATCAGTTTGTCGGCGCCTTCACAGGCGGCCACAAGCCTCATGGCCAAGAGAGTGACCTTCACCTGCTCGCCCAGAAGGAAGGAGAGCCCCTGCGCAAGTACATTCAGAGATTCAGCAGCGTACAGCACAACATCCCAGACGTCCACCCTGCCGCGGTGATCAGCGCGTTCCATCAGAACGTGCGAAACCGCAGGATGCGGGAGGAAATGGCGATGTGCAAGATCAGAGACGTCAGTGAGCTATATGCCCTGGCCGACAAGTGTGCACGTGCTGAGGAAGGGAGGAGACTCCCCGGAGAGAACATAGGAGCAGGAGGATCTGACAGTGAGGATGCAGCCCCGGCAAGGAAAAGCCGGCGGCGGAACAACAGGAAGAAGAAAGGCAAAGATGTGCTAGTTGTTGAGCAATCCGGCAAGAAAGCCGAAGCTGGTAGCTCCGGCAAGGAGGTTGCCGCAGCTGCGACGGTCGCCGACAAGCAGGACGGTACCAGCAAGCAGTACTGCAAGATCCACCGCACCAAGGGCCATGACCTCCAGAGCTGCAAGAAAGTCGAGCAGCTTGTTGAGCAACAGAAAGCTGAATATGAGCGGCACGACAAGGAGAAAGCCCAGGAAGGTGCTGGAGGATCCGGCAAGAAACGTCCCGGCCGAGGAGGGCGCCGCGGCAAGGCCAAGCAGCAGCAAGGAGACAGACCTCCTCGCGGCCGCGACAAGGATGAGGATGACGATGACGACGAAGACATGGATGAAGATGAGACCGATGAGCTGGAGTTCCAGAAAGCCACAGAGGTCCTATGCGTTGACGGTGGTGCTTCTCTGCATACTTCACACCGCCAGCTCAAGCAGTGGGTGCGGGAAGTTAATGCAGCAGAACCACCCGTCGGGTCACGCAAGCCTCTGAAATGGTCCAGCACGCCTATCATCTTTGATATTGAGGACCACCCTGATCGCATAACTGCGGTCGCGTGCTTGCCGATGTTGGTTTCACCAACTATCCGCAACCTCAAGGTCACTAAGATGTTAGTTGACGGCGGGGCCGGCTTGAACCTGATCTCCTCCGCGGTGCTCCAGAAACTCCAGATCCCTGACAGCGAGCTCGAAGAAACCGGTACGTTCCAAGGAATCAATCCGGGAAGGAGCAAGCCAAAGGGAAAGATCACGTTGTCGGTAACATTTGGCAGCAAGTTGAACTTCAGGACTGAGAGGGTTACTTTCGACGTTGCTGACTTTCCATTGCCATACAATGGGATACTCGGCCGTCCAGCACTCGCCAAGTTCATGGCAGCCTCTCATTATGCATACAACGTACTGAAGATGCCAGGCCCGATAAGTGTCATCTCTGTCCCTGGCGACAAGAAGGATGCTCTTATCTGCGCCGACAAGATCTACCGGGAAGCAGTAGCCGCAGCAGATCGCAAGTCACTTGCCGCTGAAGCTCCCGGGGGGAAGAAGAAGACCAAGTCCGGCAAGAGTTCTGATGCCCACTCCGGCAAGCGCACCTCTTCGGAGTGCTGCGCTACCGTCGAGGACGCACCATCGAGCTCCACCGGCAAGTGTAAGAAGGCAATGGCAGCTCCACCTGAAACCAAGAAGGTGTCCGCCAAGGAGGACGGCACTGGTGGTACCTTCACCATCAGTGCCACTCTCGACCCTAAATAGGAAAGCGTGCTCACTGCTTTCCTGCGGGCGAACGTCAACGTGTTTGTGTGGCAACCGTCTGACATCCCCGGTGTTCCCAGGAAAGTAATTGAGCACCACCTTGCCGTCTGTCCTCATGCGCGGCCCATCAAGGCAAGAGTTCTGATGCCCACTCCGGCAAGCGCACCTCTTCGGAGTGCTGCGCTACCGTCGAGGACGCACCATCGAGCTCCACCGGCAAGTGTAAGAAGGCAATGGTAGCTCCACCTGAAACCAAGAAGGTTTCCGCCAAGGAGGACGACACTGGTGGTACCTTCACCATCAGTGCCTCTCTCGACCCTAAATAGGAAAGCGCGCTCGTTGCTTTCCTGTGGGCGAACGTCGACGTGTTTGCATGGCAACCGTCTGACATCCCCGGTGTTCCCAGGAAAGTAATTGAGCACCACCTTGCCGTCTGTCCTCATGTGCGGCCCGTCAAGCAGAAAGTCGGGAAACAGGCAGTGGAGCGCCAAGAATTCATCGCAGAAGAAATCAAGAAGTTGGAAGCAGCAGGCCTTGTCAGAGGAGTGCTCCATCCTACGTGGTTGGCCAATCCTGTAGTCGTGCGCAAGGCTAATGGGAAATGGAGGCTTTGTATCGACTTTATTGATGTTAATAAAGCTTGTCCCAAAGACCCATTTCCCTTGCCGCGCATCGACCAGATTGTTGACTCCACGGCCGGATGTGATTTGCTTTCATTTCTTGATGCATACTCAGGATACCATCAGATCTTCATGGCAGAAGAGGATGAGGAGAAAACCGCATTCATCACCCCGTGTGGCACGTACTGTTTTGTACGGATGCCTTTCGGTTTATAGAATGTTGGTTCAACATTTGCAAGGGTAGTCCACCACGCTTTTGAGCCACAAATGCATAGAAATGTGGAGGCATACATGGATGACATAGTGGTCAAAAGCAAGGACAAAGCAACTCTGATTCAAGATTTGGACGAAACATTTGCAAATCTGCGCAAGATCAACCTCAAGCTCAATCCCGAGAAGTGCGTGTTTGGAGTCCCTTCCGGCAAGCTTCTCGGGTTCTTCGTGTCTCAGCGGGGAATTGAAGCCAATCCCGACAATATCAAGGCCATTGAGCAGATCGAAGCACCAAAGCGCGTCAAGGATGTACGAAGGCTTGCCGGTTGCGTGGTTGCTCTCAGCAAGTTTATCTCTAGATCTGCTGAGCGCGCCCTACCATTTTTCAAAATATTGAAATAGGCAGGTCCAATGAAATGGACTCCGGAGGCGGAGGCTGCGCTGCAGGACTTGAAGAAATACCTGTCCTCCGCTCCAACACTTGTCGCACCTAAGCCACAAGAGAAGTTGCTGCTGTATATAGCGGCAACCAATCAAGTGGTTAGTGCTGCGTTAGTGGCAGAGAGGGAGGCAGATGACGAGCCAGCAACCACGGCAGATGCATCCAGCGACAAACAGGGGGCTTCGCCGGCAAGCTCTGGTCCCGACAAGGATGGATCTGCGCAAGAGCATGAGAAGATGCAGAAGAGAATGGTGCAGCGCCCAGTTTACTTTGTCAGCTCCCTTCTACAGGGGGCTAGGTCAAGGTACTCTGGTGTGCAGAAATTGCTTTTCGGCCTCCTCATGGCCTCGAGAAAGCTGCGCCATTACTTCCAAGCACATGAGATCACAGTCGTCACTCGTTTTCCGCTGAAGAGGATACTACAAAATCCCGAAGCAACAGGCAGGATTGTAGAGTGAGCACTGGAACTGTCAAGCTTTGGCCTCAAGTTTGAGAGCACTTCAACTATCCAAAGCAGAGCCTTGGCAGAGTTCATAGCAGAGTGGACGCCAACGCCAGATGAAGAAATTCCAGAGACGAGCATCCCCGTCAAGGAAGCGAGCAAAGAGTGGCTGATGTACTTTGATGGTGCCTTCTCGCTGCAAGGCGCCGGTGCGGGCGTGCTGCTTGTCGCACCCACCGGAGAGCACCTCAAGTATGTAGTCCAGATGCACTTTCCCAAGGAGCAAGCAACTAACAATACTGCAGAGTATGAAGGATTGCTTGCCGGTCTTAGGATCGCAACAAACCTTGGGATCAAGAAGCTCATTGTCAGGGGTGACTCACCGCTTGTCGTCCGCCAAGTGAACAAGAACTATCAGAGTCCGTTGATGGAAGCATATGTTGATGAAGTGAGAAAGCTGGAAGAGCACTGTGACGGCCTAAAGATGGAGCATGTCCCGAGAGCTCAGAATGACATCGCTGATGGCCTGTCAAAGTGCGCCGCACTTAAGTTACCTGTGGAACTAGGGATCTTTGTGCTCAAGCTAACTCAACCGTCCGTAACGCCATCAACTGGACAGAACAAGAAGAGGAAGTTGATTTCTGGTGACTATTTTCCGGCAGAGCTCCCTGAAGCCGCCGCCAAGAAGGTCCCCAAGATCAACGCCAATGATGCTGAGGAGCAGTCTGCTCCGGCAAGCTTGCCGGGGAACATCAAGCTCCGGCAGAGCCGCAAGTTCTCGCCGTAGAAGCGGATGCTCCCGCAGCAGCAGATGTGCCTTTAGTCCTTGTTGTCGAGCCACAAGCTCCAGCATGGGCACAGCAGATTGTCCATTTCCTTCAGACAGGAGAACTTCCTGAAGAGCAAGAAGAAGCGGAAAAAGTAGCCCGGCAGTCAAGTATGTACCAGTTTGTCGACAGCACACTGTACAGAAGGAGACTCAACGGTGTGAAATTGAAGTGTATTCACCGGGAAGACGGACAAAAGTTGTTGGCAGAGATACATGGAGGCATATGTGGTCACCACATTGGCGCAAGAGCACTTGCCGGCAAAGCGTTCCGGCAAGATTTCTTTTGGCCGACAGCCCTCCAGGATGCAACTGCACAAGTAACCAAGTGTGAAGCGTGCCAGTTCCATTCCAAGCAGATACACCAGCCAACTCAAGCTCTCCAGACGATCCCTTTATCCTGGCCATTTTCGGTCTGGGGGCTCGACATCCTCGGCCCCTTCCCCCGAGCTGTCGGGGGCTTTGAGTACTTGTACGTTGCAATCGACAAGTTCACAAAGTGGCCGGAGGTGGAAGCAGTGAGGAAGGTGACAGCATAGTCAGCAGTCAAGTTCTTAAGGTCGATTGTTTGCCGTTTTGGGATCCCTAACAGGATCATCACCGACAATGGCACGCAATTCACGAGCCGCACCTTCATGCAGTACGTCCAAGATCTTGGTGCCAAGGTCTGCTTCACTTCTGTTGCTCATCCGAGGAACAACGGTCAAGCAGAGAGGGCAAATGCTGAAGTGCTGCGCGGGCTCAAGACCAGGACTTTCGACAGGATACGCAAGTGCGGAAGGAACTGGATCGAGGAGCTGCCAGTGGTTCTTTGGTCGATCAGGACGACGTCAAATCGAGCCACTGGCCAGACACCTTTCGCTCTAGTCTAGGGAGCAGAGGAAGTTCTCCCCACGGAACTCGTATACGGAGCACCTCGACTGCTCGCTTATGATGAGCTTGAGCAAGAGCAGCTGCGACAAGATGACGCGCTGCTCCTTGAGGAAGATCGTCTTCAGGCTGCTGTACGAGCTGCTCAATACCAGCAAGCTTTGCGCCGCTACCATAGCCGCAAAGTTAATGCCAGAAGCTTCGAGGAAGGCGACCTTGTTCTTCGACGCATTCAGTCCGCCAAGAATTCCAACAAGTTGACGCCGAAGTGGGAAGGCCCTTACCGGGTGAAACGAGTCACTAGGCCTGGCGCTGTCCGCCTTGAGACCGAAGATGGCATTCCGGTGAGCAACTCCTGGAACATTGAGCATCTTCGTAAGTTTTACCCGTAGGGCGCGGTTGCCGGAACCCGTTCCAGCAACCACCTTTTGTACAAGTCTTGCCGATGTTGCATGTAATCCTTTGTGCAAAGCCGGGCGCAGATCCCGTGCATAAGTAAAGCTCATGTGCCCCGCACATCTTGTCAATTTCATGCATTATATTCTTTTTCTTGCATGTGTTATCTGACACTTTGTGCAGCACCAATCCCCGGTATGCAATAACGAGCCGAAAGGCTCCATATCTTTATTTTCTCTTCTTTCTTTTTCTCAACAAAGGAAAGGAAGGTTCCCTCGCACACAAGTTTGCCGGGGGGAAAGGAGAAGATTATGATGTGGACCAGGCGTCGTTCAAGAAAGTTTCGCCTTGACGGAAACCTTGCCGGGAAGCAAACGACAGAAAAGCTAAGTTGCCAAAGTTTGGGCAGTTAGTTTTAATTTTTAAGTTATCTTCCTCGAACGACCGTGCTTTGTATGGAAAACCTGTGCGCGGAGGAACCAACTCGTAGCTAGTTGCGCCCTTACTTTGTTTCGAGACCGCTCAACAACTTCAGTGTGCTGCAACCAGTTGCGACAAGGTTTCTTGTCGGAAGCGGCACCGCCAGTAGGCTGCTGACGTCCCGCACTCAGCGCTCGCGGCTCGGGTGCCTGCGCCGACAAGTTCCCTAAAAGCGTAGGGTAAAAACATACAAAGGAAGGAATCTAGTAAAGGAAATAACGTAGCAATCGATACCAGAAATAGAGTTATATTACAAAATAACTTGTCGCAGCTCTAACAGATTGCTCTTATAATATGGCTAGCAGCGACAAGGAGAAAGAGAAAACGGGCGGCCTAGTCTACGCGATCGCCCTCAACCCTCTTGATCTCGCTCACCTTGTCCACAATGGGTGCGACAAGGGCCTTGAGCGCATCCAGATCGGCGTCAGGCGGCAAGGATCTGAGGACGTTGGTGAGGTTGAGGCCTGGGTTGCGGAAGGCCACCTTCATCAGCACCTTCTGGAGAGCCCCCGCGCAAATCCTGCGCGACTCGTCGGTCAGCTGCTTTGGGATCCTCTCCCGGAGACACTGGAGTGCCGTCGCCACGCCTTTGAAGAACAAGCTGAGCTTGGCGCTGGGTTGGAGATGCTCGTCGGAGGGATACCCAAAGTCCTCCATCCCCAGCTGCACCAGCTCCCCGTCGATGGCAGCGGCAGCATCCACAAGACCTTCAGTCCAATGCTCCACTGTCTCCCTGAAGGCGTCGTGGGCGGCAGCAGCACTCGCCAGCAGCGCCTCGTCGGCCTTGACCTTCTCCGACAAGGTCACCTCTCGCTCCCTGGCGGCGTCCAGTGTCTGAGTCAGCGTAGCCAGCTTCAACTCGAGATCCGCGTTGGAGTCCTTGGCGGCGCTGAGCTCCTTGCTCCTCTCAGCGAGAAGACCCTGCAGCTCACCATGGGCGGCAGCATCCTTCTCGCGCTCGCGCTTGAGCGCGACAAGCTCCTCGCCGCTCTTCTTGATATTGGCCTCCAGTTGCGCCACCTTTGCCTCCAGCTCTTTCTTGGCGGCCTCAGCAGCTGCGGCAGTGTCCTTTGCTTCCTTGAGTGCCCCGCCAATTGCTTGCTCGCGCTCGGCAAGCTCCTCCTCGTGGCTGTCAAGGTTGACCTTGCACTACGCCAACTCTCCCTCCTGCGCAGATAGCTTCTCGGCAGCAAGCCACTGCTGCTCCTCAACCTCAGTCTTCACGAGGAGGAAGGCTTTCCTCTCCTCGGCGACTTGTTCCCGCTCCTCTGCCAAGCTTCGGAGAGTTTCCTGCCTGAGACCCCGGAGCTCCTCCGCGCGCTTCTCGATGGTGACTCCCGCCCTCGCGACGAGTGCTTCTCAGGACGCCAGCTTGGTTTGTCGGGCGCGGTAGAGCGACAACAGTTTCTGCAGCAGCCGCTCCTCCTCAGACTCGCCGCTGCTGCTGCTGGGCGCATCGACCAACGCCAGCTCAGCGAAGGCGAGCACCTCCTCGTCAAAAGCTTCTCCGTCGACCGGTGCCCTGGAGCTTGACGCCTAGGGAAGCTTGATGAAGATACCGTCGCCGGCCTTCAAGTAGGCACCGGGCTGGGGCTCTTCGGAGCCTGGCTCCGCGGCAGCGGCGGAGGGATCGGCGGTCGGCGCAGCGCCTGGCGCTCCTGCGGCCTCAGGGCCGTCAGTGTGATCGCCCGACCCCTCGCCAGCTTCTGCGGCGGCAGCCTTGGCGGCCTCTTCGCCGGCGGGCTCATCAGCACCGGCCCCTTCTTTGTTGGCAGCGGCGTCGTCGTTGCTGCCACGCGCGCCTTCCTCGCCGGCGTCCTCGGTCTCCATTGGCTCCGCAGCAGATGGATCTGAAGAACGAAGAAGGGAGAAAAATCAAGCAAAAATCCAAGAAAGGGAATTCAGAAGAAGAAGAGCCCAAGGGAAGATTTCGGGCAAGAAGATTACCTGTACTAGGATCTACGGTCGCGGTCTCAACCGCCGGAGGATCACTGGTGCCGTCCCTTGCCGGAGAACTGTCCCTTGCCGGGGCGTTCTCCCTTGCCGGAGAGCGCTCCCTTGCCGGGGACTCCTCCCTTGGCGGCGTAGTCGAAGCAGATGGCACTTCGGGGGCGGCTTCCGGGCCCTCCTGTTGAGGCTGTTCTGCTCCTACACAAATCAATAAGCAAGATATCAGTAGAGAAAAGAGCACCCATGCGCGCCCGACAGCAGGAAGTAAAACTACAAACTTACGCTGGGGGCTGCTTTGGGGAGTGGCTGCAGGGTCCGTCAAGGTGGTCTCAGACACACCCCCTGCTGACACGGTGGGATCATCTTCGATGACAATCACCGAGGCCTTGGCTCTCTTCGCCGCTCTCTGGGCCAGCGTCCTGAAAAGGAATGGGTTCAGATTGAAGCAAGTCAGAGACAAGATAAAAGCAACAAGATTGGAGAACTACAAGAACGCCAAAGAAACTTACTCTTCTTCCTCCTCATCGGAGCTGGGCGCGGAGAGATCGAAGTCCGGCTCCCCTCCGGTGCGGCGAGGCGGAGGAGTAGGATCCCTTGCCCACTTGGCAGGGGCGGTTGCGGTGGACCGGGAAGATCCCGCTCCAGTTGCCGCAGCAGCATGAGGCGCTCCCACGGCAACATTGCTTGCCGCGGTAGAGCGTGTCGCACGGCTTGGCGGCTGTTGGCTCGTTTGCCGCCCCACTACGTCCCCGGCCCTACGGAGACGCCTTCTTAGCGGGGCCGGGGGCTCCGCCTGCGGCAAGCTGTCTAGAGGCTCGGGCTCTTCCTCGCGGGCCTCGCTCGGCTCAGCTTCAGGGCCGGCAAGATCTTCCTCACCGGCAAACTCCTCGTGCTCGGCAAGGCTTGCCGCCTCTGCCGCCTCTGCCTCCTCTACAGTGAACCCGAACGCGCCCGCGGCAGCTGCTGCCGCAGCCTCTTCCGCCCTAGTGGCGATGCGCTGCAGCTCCGCGTCGGTAGTGTCGCGGGTGAGGCTCTTCTATTCGTCGGCGCGGACCGGCACTTCTACCAAGTCGTCGAAGAACGCTTGTACGACGTCATCCGCAGGTTCTTGCCAAGTTGGGGCGATTCCGTGCGAATCGCACAACGGCATCATCGCCCGGATCCGGTCAAGCGACGAATTGTTGCACAACGGAACGATGCTCCTCGGCAGCGTGAATGGATGTTGGGGATCTCATTTGAACAACTCCAGGAGCATCGCATCCAGCTCTAGGACGGTGAAGTTGAAGTTGAGGCCCGGGCGCAGCCTCATGATATCTGCCGAGTTCTTGAACTCCCAGGCGGGTCTCCCCCTCTCCTGCAGGGGGGCGATGCGGCGGCGAAGGAAATCTGCGCCAACGGCGCCTACGGTGAGCCCGGCAAGCCTAAGGCGAAGGATCCGGGTGACGGCAATCTTCAGCCTGTCGTCCTCCGGGGCCACATTGCTCCAATCATTGCCGCGCACTATTGGGGCTTGGCGCAGGGCAGTGAACGGCTGCGGATTCTCCTCGACGATCCAGCACCACTCCGCTCTCCACTCCTCCCACTTGCTGCGGAGCTCCCCCTCCAGATACGCCTCCTTCTTGCCGACTCTCGAGATCCAGGCGATCCCTCCGGCAAGCGGCTCTCCTCTCTCGACCCGAGGCATGAAGAAATGGCGGAAAAGGGCTACATTTGGGTGGACTCCGACAAAGTTTTCGCACAAATGTGTGAAAACTGCCATGGTCAGAACGGCGTTGGGGGTGAAGTCAAGGAGGCGGAACCCGTAGGTGTTCATGATGTCGCAGAAGAAATCAGAAAAGGGCGGGCAGAGCCCGCAATAGAAGAACAATGCAAAGAACGGGTACCCGCTTGGAGCCAGTTCCGAAGCTGCAGCCGGGAGTACCCTCGTGCACGGATGCACACGCGTCTCCGTCGACCAGAAGAGGTAGTAGTACTCCCTCAGCTCCTGCGCACCGAGCTGAGGGGGAAGAGGGCCCGCTCCTTCCGCAGCGCCGCGAGCCGCTGCGCCTCGGCCGACTTCACGCCCTTCCCCTTGTCGGCTTTTGGAGCCATGGCGGAGGTGGTGGGGAAGATCGGCCGCGTTGGCGACGCTGGTGGCAATGGGGGGCGGGGCGCTGCTCTCTTTCTGCTTCGAGAAGAGGAGGGGAGCGGCGGAGATTTCTAGAGTTGGAGCAACAAACGGCGAGATGGGCGACCTGCCTCTGTTTCCCCTGCTTATAAAGAGGGAGGGGCGGACGTTTCGCCCTTTCGAATAAAGAAACCTCCCACAATCTCTCCCACGACACCGCATTCGACGCGTGCCGTTAGGGAGGGCGCGGTGGATACGGAGTCAGATACGGCGTAACCCAGGCCGCGTGTGCCCGTGCCCTGTTTTGGGCCTGGCCCAACAGCGCTCGGCACCATGTGTGGCCCAGGCCCGGGGGCTCCTGTCAGTGTACTAGAGTAAGGGTACCCTAGTATCCCGAACTTGTGCATGGGCAGTTGCAGCGCCCCGCGACAAGGCTTGCCGGGTGACCGCCAAGGTCCTCCGTGGTTCCCTTGGAGCCATTCAAGAACAAAGTATTTAAGCTTAGGAGACAAGGCCCCGGGAAGGCCAGCCAAGGCATTTCAAGGAACTTGCTGCGAAGCGCCGCGCGTCCCGGCAAGGCCCGGTGAGCGACAAGCTCCCGGACCCGACAAGACAACGACCGCGGCAAGGAACTTGCCGCGACAAGCGGCCACTCTGTGCCCACGCTCCAGCGCATCCACCAACGTGTCGCTCTGGGGGCCTTTCCAGGCGCGCGTGGTAGGAGGCCGTGCATCCAGTGGTGCGCGGTGGCATGCGAAGCTGACAAGATCGCCATCGTGGCGAGCGGTGGCGCCCCTGACGGTCCTTTTCTGCACTGTTTGGGCTACACAGACGGGCATTTAATGCCCTTGCCCCCTGCCGTCAAGGTTAGGTAGGAAACACTGTACAGGCAGTTGTACCAACCACCTCTCTTTTTACATTTGTACCCTTGTCTACGTTGCCACCTGTCGGTGACCCCTTTAGCGTATAAAAGGAGGCCCACGTGCAACGTAGAAGGGGTTCGGATCATTCGGAAGCCAGAAAAACACTTAGCTCTCTCTCGAGCAAGAACACAATACAATCAAACAAGCAGCAGTAGGAGTATTATCTCTCCGGAGAGCTCCGAAGCTAGGTAAACTGCTCGTGTGCTTCGCCTCGATCCGCTCTTCGTGCGACCTCCGCCCCCCGCCGAACCGAAAGGGGCCACGGTCCGCCGGCCCCATAGGTGTTCGTGGATCAGTTTCCCCGATAGGCACGTCATTAACCAATCCCCAGTCCAACCCCTTGTTGACCCGTGATGCAAGCTGTGGCAGAGGGGCAGAGCGCAAGGCCGGGGCGGCCACCCACTTCCTCCCTTGAGGCGCGGTGATGTAAAACCACTCCCTTTTCCATAGGTCAGAAACTTCCGAGAAATTGCCCTTTGGTCATAAAGCATCGACACCTTTGCTTATCGTAGCACCTCCGCACTCCGCGTGTCGCCTGTCGATCATCTTTGGCTTCACACTGAAGGTCTTGAGCCATAAGCGGAAGTGTGGGGTAATGCGGAGGAAGGCCTCACACACAACGATGAATGCTGAGATGTGAAGGAAGGAATCTGGAGCTAGATCATGAAAATTTAGCCCATAATAGAACATGAGCCCTCTAACGAAGGGATGAAGACCAAAGCCTAGCCCCCCGAGGAAGTGGGATATGAATACAACGCTCTCGTTGGGTTCGGGAGTAGGGATAACCTGCCCTTGAGCAGGAAGCCTGTGAAGGATTTCGGCGCTCAGACACCTAGCCTCCCTAAGCTTCTTGATGTCCTCCACTATGACGGAAGAGGCCATCCACTGGCCTTGAAGGTTGGATCCGGACATGGTTGAAGGTACGGAGCACTTAGACTAAACCTTGGGTGTTGGAACTCGAGGTGGGAGAAGGGAAGGATCGGGCGTGGAAAGGAAAGGACAGGTCTTGACCCCTTTATATAGAGGAAGAATGTCAAGCGTCCTCCGCGTGGCTGTTTGGAACTTGCCTAAACCAAGGAGTCATACTAATGGAGCGGTTGGGTTACCCACGCCCGTATTGATGAGAATCCCGTGATAAGGGGGACACGATCTCTGCTTAGACAAGACGTGCCAATAAAACCGCCTCGCAAGACGTGTATTGCCAGGTTGGGAAAAATGGTTTGAATAATAACCGGGCCGCGACGTGATGTAACGCTATGGAAAAGTTGTCAGCAGATTAGATTCGTGGAATATTATGCTCTCTACGGTGGTATGTGGAATTTGTTTTGCAGAGCCGGACATGATTCTTGTGTTCAAGATCTTCTTTGGAGTATTCGGAGAAGGAACATGCCTTGCAATGCCGAAGACAATCTGCGCGCCGGACACATCGTCATTGAAGCCTGGTTCAGGGGCTACTGAGGGAGTCGAGGATTAGGGGGTCCTCGGATAGCCGGACTATATGCTCATGCCGGACTGTTGGGCTATGAAGATACAAGACTGAAGACTTCGTCCCGTGACCGGGTGGGACTCTCCTTTGCGTGGAAGGCAAGCTTGGCGATTCGGATATGTAGATTTCCTTCTCTGTAACCGACTCTGTGTAACCCGAGCCCCCTCCGGTGTCTATATAAACCAAAGGGATTAGTCCATAGGACAAGGACAATCATAACCATAGGCTAGCTTCTAGGGTTTAGCCTCTATGATCTCGTGGTAGATCAACTCTTGTAATACTCATATCATCAGGATCAATCAAGCAGGAAGTAGGGTATTACCTCCACAGAGAGGGCCCGAACCTGGGTAAATATTGTGTCCCCCGCCTCCTGTTACCATTAGCCTTAGACGCACAGTTCAGGACCCCCTACCCGAGATCCGTTGGTTTTCACACCGACGGCGGGCGCCAGGCGGGCGCAGAGCGCAGGTTTCCTCTTTGGTGCAAAGGAGGCCGGACACAGGCGTGGAGTCCCGAGGAATCAGCCAAAGGTTTCCATTTTGGTGCAACGAGACCAAGACCTCCAAGATGGCAAGACTAAGGTCATCGACGAGCCTACCGCAGCATCATGACCAGAGGCTTTTCACAGGCGGAGACTACTTTTGTGAGGATAGACTGTACTACTTGTCCCCTTTCAAATCCGGCCGTTGTGGGATCCCTTCCCGCTCATATTTCGGAAGAGGACCAAGGCCATTATAAATAGGACTAGCCACCGCCATAGAAGGGAACGGGATCAAGACAAGTAGAACTAGCATACACCACACCAACTCAAGAACACCTCACCTCCTAAGGCTTGTTCATCCACTGTACTAGCTCATCCTCAGCCCTTCGAGGCAATCCACCAAAACGCTGGAGTAGGGTATTACACCACAATGGTGGCTCGAATCAGGATAAACTGTTGTGTCCCTTTGTCCCTTTGAGCTTGAAGCGCTAGGCTTAGGAGGATCGCAAGTAGGAAGGCTGGGTAGGTTGAGATCTCTGCACGCACCCTAGAGTTCGAACCTTTCAAGGGTTTGCGGATCCCATAATCTGACAAATCCTATCCCCCAAACTGTATTGTAGGATATGACACCAAAGGGTTTAGAATGGATTATGGATAGTGGCTGCACCACACATGACTGGTGATCAAAGTCTTCTGATGGATTCAACCCTACGCCCGTCTGATAAAAGTCACATCACATTTGCTGACACTGGTAAAAGCAAGGTATTTGGTCTTGGTAGAGTTGCAATCTCAAAGGATCAGCACATGGATAAAGTGATGCTTGTTGAATCCCTTGGTTTCAACTTAATGTCTGTGTCAATGCTATGTGATTTTAACATGATTGTGATATTTGGAAAATATCATTGCCTTGTCCTTATGGAATCTGACAAATCTCTAGTCTTTGAAGGGTATCGAAAAGATGATCTATATGTGGTAGATTTGTCAGTAGGACCACAGTTAGCCGTATGTCTTCTAGCAAAAGTGTCAATGCTGGCCCTGGCATCGGAGGCAAGGACATGCTGGTATGAGGAACTTGTACACTCTCGCGAAGAAGAAGCATGTTGTGGGGATCGAGGGCGTCAAGTTCAATAAGGGTCATCTGTGTGGTGCCTGTGAAGCTGGGAAGATGACTAGGGCCAAGCATCCCTCGAAGACAATCATGACGACATCACAACCCTTCGAGCTGCTTCACATGGACTTATTCGGCCCTACTCACTACTCTACTCTTACTACCACTGGTTGTCTCTATGGCTTCATCATTGTTGATGATTACTCAAGATATACATGGGTGCATATAATTCTCTACAAGACTGAAGTGCAGGATGTCTTCAGATGATTCGCCAATCATGAACTATGGCGTCAGGATCAAGCACATCAGAAGTGACAATGGCACAGAATTCAAGCACATCGGCCTCGACACTTATCTTGATACATGTGACGCCCCCGATTCAATCGTACACTAATCATGCACGCAAACGTGTACGATCAAGATCAGGGACTCACGGGAAGATATCACAACACAACTCTAAAACATAAATAAGTCGTACAAGCATCATAATACAAGCCAGGGGCCTCGAGGGCTCGAATACAAGTGCTCGATCATAGGCGAGTCAGCGGAAGCAACAATATTTGAGTACAGACATAAGTTAAACAAGTTTGCCTTAAGAAGGCTAGCACAAACTGGGATACAGACCGAAAGAGGCGCAGGCCTCCTACCTGGGATCCTCCTAAACTACTCCAGGTCATCATCAGCGGGCAGCACGTAGTAGTAGGCACCTCCAGTGTAGTAGGGGTTGTCGTCGACGGTGGCGTCTGGCTCCTGGACTCCAGCATCTGGTTGCGACAACCAGAAAGAAAGGAAAGGGGAAAAAGGGGGGAGAAAGCAACCGTGAGTACTCATCCAAAGTACTCGCAAGCAAGGAACTACACTACATATGCATGGGTATATGTGTAAGGAGGCCATATCAGTGGATTGAACTGCAGAATGCCAGAATAAGAGGGGGATAACTAATCCTGTCGAAGACTACGCTTCTCGCAGCCACTGTCTTGCATCAAGTAGAAGAGAGTAGATTGAAGTCCTCCAAGTAGCATCTCCAAGTAGCATCTCCAAATAGCATCTCATAGCATAATCCTACCCGGCGATCCCCTCCTCATATCCCTGAGGTAGAGCGACCACCGGTTGTATCTGGCACTTGGAAGGGTGTGTTTTATTAAGTATCCGGTTCTAGTTGTCATAAGGTCAAGGTACAACTCCAAGTCGTCCTGTTACCGAAGATCACGGCTATTCGAATAGATTAACTTCCCTGCAGGGGTGCACCACATAACCCAACACGCTCGATCCCATTTGGCCGGACACACTTTCCTGGGTCATGCCCGGCCTCGGAAGATCAACACGTCACAGCCCCACCTAGGCTCAACGGAGAGGCCAGCACGCCGGTCTAAACCTAAGCGCGCAGGGGTCTGGGCCCATCGCCCTGAGCACACCTGCACGTTGCGTACGCGGCCGGTGAGCAGACCTAGCAACCTCCATTACAAAGGAAGTTGCGTTAACGCAGTCCAACCCGGCACGCGCCGCTCAGTCGCTGACGTCACGAAGTGCTTCGGCTGATACCACGACGTCGGGATACCCATAACTACTCCCGCGTAGATGGTTAGTGCGTATAGGCTCGTAGCCAACTCAGATCAAATACCAAGATCTCGTTAAGCGTGTTAAATATCCGCGAACGCCGAACAGGGCCAGGCCCACCTCTCTCCTAGGCGGTCTCAACCTGCCCTGTCGCTCCGCCACAAAGATCCACACAGAGGGCCGTCGGGACAAAGGTCCTTTCAGCCCCCAATCCGTGAATCACTCGCGGGTACTCTTCGAGCTGACCCGACTTTAGTCACCATCTGTATAGTATGTATGTATGTATAGTATATACCCATGATCACCTCCCGATTGATCACGGCCCAATAGTATAGCAAGGCAGACCGACAAGAATGTAGGGCCAATAATGATAAACTAGCATCCTATACTAAGTACTTAGGATTGCAGGTAAGGTATCAACAGATGTAGCAACAATGTCAGGCTATGGATCAGAATAGGATTAATGGAAAGCAGTAACATGCTACACTACTCTAATGCAAGCAGTATAGAGAAGAGTAGGCGATATCTGGTGATCAAGGGGGGGGGGGCTTGCCTGGTTGCTCTGGCAAGGAGGGATCGTCAACACCATAGTCGAACTGGGGGTCGCCAGCAGTCTCGGGGTCTACCGGAAAGAAGTAACGAAGGGGGAACACAATAAATAACAGAGCAATCAAAGTATCACAAAGCGTAACATGGCAATACGCGGTGCTAGAGGTGAATGTTGTAGGAGGTGACACTGGTGAAGGGGGGAAACATCCGGGAAAGTATCCCCGGTGTTCCGTGTTTTCGGACAGATGATCTGAAGGGGGAAGGTTGCGTGTTTGATATGTTAGGAGGGTGTGGTGGACGAACGGGCTGCGTATCCGGGTTCGTCTCGTCGTTCTGAGCAACTCTCATGTTGAAAATAATTTAATCTGAGTTACGGTTTAAAAGATATGATTTTCTAAAGATTTTATTAATTTCTGGAATTTAATTATTTATTTAAATTAATTCGAAAATGGAATAATGACATCAGCATGATGTCATGCTGACGTCAGCAGTCAACAGAGTTGACTGGTCAACCTGACGTGTGGGTCCCACATGTCATACTCTGCTTATACTAATTAGGTTTTAACTAATCTAATTATAGTTTAATTAATTATCAATAGTTAATTAGGTTAATTAAACAAGATTAATTAAGTTAATTAATTCACTAATTAATTAATTAATTATTAATTTTATTAATTCATTTTTATTTTAATTCCTTTTTTTTATAAAACGTTCTGGGGCACGGGCCCCGTTTGTCATAGGCCCCTAGGGGCCTATCGGGTTCGGGCGTGCAGGCGACGGGCGCCAGCCCGAATAGGCGCCCGCCCAGGCCAACTGGGGGAACGGCGAGGCGTCGCCGACCACTGCAACGGGCGGCCGTAGCCATCGGGGAAGGGAAGGGGGCGGCCATGGCGCGGCAGAGCCGGAGCGAGGTTTTGTGGGGAGGGGGCGCGGGCCGGCGAGGCCGCGGCAGAGCGGGGAAAGGCGGCCA
>NC_041393.1:269962442-270050450 GCF_002162155.2 Triticum dicoccoides
CGCACGGGGCGAGGCGCGGCCACGGTGGGCGCGCACGGGACGGGGCGCAGCCTCGGTGGGCGCGCACGGGACGGGGCGCGTGCGGGGCGCGGCCACGGTGGGCGCGCACGAGGAGGAGGCCACGGTGACGAATCCATCAGGGAGGGAAAGAGAAAGGGAGAGGGCTCACAGCGCCCTGTAGTTGAGCGAGGCGTGCTCGGGGAGGAGGTCGAAGACGACGTTCCGACGGGGAAGAGATCCGGCGAGGACGAGGGGCGACGGCGATTTGGGGAAGACGGTGAGGGGCTCCGGCGGCGCGGTCCTCGTCCGATGTGGGGGCGAGGTAGCTTCGGGCGGGGTCCCGCGTCGGCGTGGTCCTGGACGGGCGACGGGGCGTCGGTGGGGCGCCAGGAGGGGCCGGCTCCGCGAGAGGGGTGACGGCGACGTCGAGGCGGCGATGGGGCGATGGGATCTGGGGGGTTGCCCCGATCCAGATCGGGGAAGGGCGAGAGGGAGGAGTGGGTGCGAGTGGGGGATCAGGGGAGAAGTGGGGGTTAGGGTTTCGGTCTAAGGACCGAGGGGGTTAAGTGGTGGTGCGGGTGGGCTGGCCTGTTCGGGCGGCTGGGCCGGCCATCTGGGCCAAGGCCCAGTGTGGCCGGGGGGTGGCCTCCCTTGTTTCCCTTTTTTTTGTTGTTTTTTTCTTTTTCTTATTATATTTATTTTCTGTTTTAAATTTTAGACCCACATTATTTTTACTTAGTAAAATATGACAACAACTCCTAAAATAACGTTTCAAAATAACCCTCAGCCACAAAAGGTTTTAACCCAAAATAAATTAGTTTTGTGTTTTATAAAATACCAAAGGCATTTAAAAAATGTTTTTGCTACCGTTTAAATCATTTTAGTGCATTTATACATTATATAAAAATGTGGATTATTCATCATAGTCATCTGTGCAATAACTGACACAACCCGGACATTTTGGTTTTTAATATTTGAAAACTTTTGATGTTTGCCTAATTTTGAATTTGAATTAGAATCGGTTTCGAACTAACGCAAGATTAGCATCAGTAATCAAGGTGACGTGGCATCATTAGTAGATGGTTGCTGTAGCTTAATTATCCGGGCGTCACAATACACTAGGCATCACTCATGAGTTTTCAACTCCTTACACACCTCAGCAGAATGGCATCGTGGAGCGCAAGAGCAGAACCCTCATTGAGATGGCTCGGGCGATGCTTGACGAGTACAAGACTCCAAGGAAGTTCTGGCCTAAAGCCATAGATATTGCTTGCCATTTCATGAACGTGTTTATCTTCACAAGCTTCTAAAGAAGACATCATATGAGCTGCTAACTGGTAAGAAGCCAAATGTCAGCTACTTCAGAGTATTTGGTGCTAGGTGCTGGACAAGGATCCACATCACACTTCAAATTTTGCACCGAAAGCACATGAAGGTTTTATGCTTGAATACGGAAAGGATTCACACTCCTACAGAGTCTTCAACCTCTTTCACTATAAAGTGGTTGAAACTGCAGATGTGCGGCTCGATGAGACTAACGGCTCGCAAAGAGAGCACCTGCCAAATGTGCTAGATGAAGTTCCTCCTAGTGAATCTATCAAGCTCATGGGTACTGGAGAAATCATACCTTTAGAAGCTCAAGCTGAAGATGAACTCATCATTGCACCAAGTCAACCTGAAGACAATGATAAGCCTGAAGTCAATGTTGAAGCTGAAGACAATGATCTGCAAGGGTAAAATCTTCGTCCAGTTCATCCCCGTGTTGCAAATGAAGTACAGATTGAGAAGATAATTGATAGCATCAATGCACCTGGTCCACTCACTCGTTCAAGAGCAATACAACTAGCAAATTTCTATGGACACTTTGCATTTGTCTCTATATCTGAACCCAAGAAAGTTGCTGAAGCCTTTATGGAACCTAGATGGATTCAAGCTATGCAAGAAGAGCTTCATCAGTTTGAGCTGAACAATGTATGGGAACTGGTCAAGCATCCTGATCCTTGCAAGCACAATATCATTGGCACCAAATGGATCTATCGCGACAAACAAGATGAGCATGGTCAAGTTGTCAGAAACAAGGCTCGTCTAGTTGCTCAAGGCTACACTCAAGTAGAAGGAATTGACTTTGATAAAACATTTGCTCCCGTGGCAAGGCTTGAAGCCATTCGCATACTGCTAGCCTATGCCAACCACCACAACATTCTTTTGTACCAAATGGATGTGAAGAGTGCCTTTCTCAATGGCAAGATTGAAGAAGAAGTGTATGTTGCACAACCACCTGGCTTTGAAGATCCAAAACATCCTGATATGGTATACAAGCTCAACAAGGCATTATATGGCCTCAAATAAGCTCCTCGTGCTTGGTATGACACACTCAAAGACTTCCTGAAGAGCAAAGGCTTCAAACCTGGTTCTTTAGATCCGACACTCTTCACGAAGACATATGACGGTGAACTGTTTGTGTGTCAAATCTATGTGGATGACATTATCTTCAGCTGCACTGACAAAAGATACAATGATGAGTTTGGGCACATGATGCAAGAGCAATATCAGATGTCCATGATGGGTGAACTGAAGTTTTTTCCTTGGTCTTCAAATTTGTCAGTAGAGGAATGGCATCTTCATATCACAAGATAAATACCTCAAAGATTGCCTGAAGAAGTTTGGAATGCAAGACTGCAAAGGATACACAACGCCAATGCCAACCAAAAGTCCGTCCTGACAACAATGGTAAAGAGTTCGATCAAAAGGTATGCCGCTCCATGATTGGTTCTTTACTTTACTTATGTGCATCTATGCCAGATATAATGCTTAGCGTTTGCATGTGTGCCCGATTCCAAGCGGCACCAAAGGAGTCGCATCACCGAGCGGTGAAGCGAATACTTCGATATTTGGCTTACACCCCAACTATAGGATTATGGTATCCAAAGGGCTCAACATTTGATATGATTGGGTATTCTGATGCTGATTATGCTGGTGACAAGGTCGATCGCAAGTCCACTTCAGGAACATGTCACTTTCTCGGTCGATCACTTGTCTGTTGGTCTTCAAAGAAGCAGAATTGTGTATCACTCTCCACTATTGAATCTGAATACATTGCTGCTGGATCGTGTAGTTCTCAGCTTCTATGGATGAAGCAAACTCTCAAGGACTATGGCATCAACACGAAGAATGTACCACTCTTTTGCGACAATGAAAGCGCCATCAAGCTTTCCAAGAATCCAGTTCAGCACACGAAGACAAAGCACATTTAGATCCATCATCACTTTCTCAGAGATCATTTCAACAAGGAAGATATTGACATCATTCACGTCAACACTGAAGAGAAATTGGCAGATATCTTCACTAAGCCCTTGGATGAGAAAAGGTTTCACAAATTGCGGTGTAAGCTAAATGTCTTAGAATCCTCAAATGTCATGTAATTAGACACACATCCTAACGCTTATGCATGTTGACGACTTAGATGTGCAACACACGAAGTAACGTATATCTTCAATCAATGCAGACTTACCCTCTAAGTGTTAATACATTAATGTGGAATTTGACTTCGGAGCGCCACGATAATTGCGTCATGTCTGGGTCTAATACTTCCTATACGGTGGGTAACGCAACCATCAAATTCTTATTGAAGTATTTCTCTTGGTGTTATAGTTGCATAGTCTTCGCATTTGGTTTGTCTCAACATTGATTTGTCTTCATGATTTATCTCACAATGTTGAGTTGGTATATATATATGTGTGTGTGTGTGTGTGTGTGTGTGTGTGTGTTCTGTCCTCTACAATATTCACTTATAGCTATGTCTTCATTCTTCAATCCTATTGATCTAAGTGAATGTGATCGGACCCTAACCTATTATGTGCTTCTACCTCAATTCTATCTGTCCAAATCATATGCATTCTATTGAAACATGTCGATTGTCTTCTCTGAGTCCTTGTCAGCGGAGGACAACTGGACAACCAATTAATCTGTTTTAATGTTGCATCCTTATTGCCTGAAAACCGGAGAAGCCTGAACGACCACCCGACAATCCAGGCGTGCGTGGGAACATGGAACAACTTTCAATGAGTTGCATGCATGCCACGTGTCTCTCAGATGTGACCCGCCAGGGGAACCTGCGTAATTGCGTTGCACCGCCCTCCTCCTTATAAATACTAGCCCGAGCGGTCAATATATGTTCTTCCACCTCGCCACCTCGCACAAACCCTAGCGCCTCCGCTAGCTCGTGTCGACGCCGAAGACGAAGCGCTTAGATGCCACGACTTCTTCGACGTCGTCCTCACGCCGGTCGTGGACCTCATCCTCTCCGCCGCTGCCGTAGGTGTCTTCCGCCGCCAAGTTAGGGCACGGGAGATTAAACTACTCGGCTTCTCTTCCAACCCGTCTAGAAGTTCATCCGCGGTAATTAAATCTTACTTTTTACTCCCTTTTAGATTTTTCAAATCCGTCCACTTCAACCAAAAGTGGTTTCTTCACTTCCAAATCTGGATTTGCTCTCTTCTGCATCACATACCATGCCAAGTATATTCACTTATGCTTCATAACAAGTTAGATTCCTCACTTGCACTTATTCATGGATTCGTACAAATATGGAACCAACTCTATCCAAAAAGTGAATGTGTTCACACTATGAGGTCAATGTCTTCTAAACTGATTTATCTTCAAAATCTTCTAAGAATGCATATGACGTCTTCCCTTCCCTCACATCTCTAATGCTGTCACAGGTACATGTCCATGGGAGAATCCCTTGGTTCTCATAGTCTGCATTCATTTGCAGAATACTTATAGCATCACATTGAATCACCTGAAGCCAGTTCTTGTCTGACCAGCAAAAGGAAGCCATTCACTATGCTGAAGCCAATCAGTTTGAATATCATGGCTCTAGAGAAGTCTGCACGCAAGGGTGGCAGGCAACACCGGGGCAACACTGCACTCGATCTGCCTCCTGGTCTGTATGAGCAATACAAGTCAGATCCTGAAGAAAACTACAATCAGCGCAAGAACCAGATTCAGTGGATCCGAAGATATTGGGCTGAGGAATGGTTTAAGTACAGGCTCGTTATGCCTGAATATGCTGAAAAGAATGCCATCAAGCAGCCATGGGGTGACTGCCTCTACCGTGTCTTGGTGCCAAAGAGCAAGGCTGAAACCATTGAGCAAAAATTCTATCCGTGCATGGTCAGAGGACCACAGCCTGAAGCCGCCGACCCATATTCACTGTTATTGTGTCGTGACAACAATCTGTTCAAGCGCAACTATCAGTTTGCTAAAGATTCAGCTACCAAGAAGCACAAGGAGTTCAGCCTCAACTTCAACCCTGGCCCCAACGCTCCAAGGTCTGATGGAACATGTGATGCCAATGAGAACAGAATTGGCCCCTTCGCCAATTTTGACGGGCTTCTATCTCACATTGCTGCCCAGAGGGCAGCTGTGGAGCAATCTGCGGGAGAAGCTGATTCTGATGATGCTCCCACACCTCCAAAGGAGAAAAAGAAGAAGGCAAAAGCTTCAAAGCCATCTTCTTCACCAAAAGCTTAAACAAGGAAGACTTTGAAGACTGCACCGCCTGAATCCAGTGTGCAGTCTGAAGACTTATCTTGCGTGTCCAAGAGGACTAAGAAGCCATTGCCCAAGAAGGCCACTGGGCAACCTCTGACTATGTTTGATGTTCTGTGCAATGAAGATGAAGCCATTGATCTGTCCAGTGATGAAGATCTTGGTGATGATGCTCTAGAAATGCTTATCAAGAGCAAGCAAGAGGCAGAAATCTTCAATGATCTGCCCCTCTTTGATGTTGATATTCTGAATAACTTCATCGATGAGTGGTTCGACAACCAAGACATCAGTATTGATGATCTTTAGCTCCCTGTGGACATGAGCGTCACCTTCCATGGAGCCATTGCTGAAAGTGCAACTATCCCTAGGTGGTTTTGGTAATTCCTAACAACATATAGCTCATTGAGCTAATGCCATTTCAAGATAAATATTTAAGGAAAGCTCAATGATTGGCATGGCATGGATGAGAAAAGTGGACCCCTCAAAATGCTAAGGACAAAAGTATTGGCTCAAGATCAAAGCTCAAGACTCTACATTTTATATTTTAGTGATCCAAGATCACATTGAGTCTATAGGAAAAGCTAATACTATCAAGGAGGGATGAGGTGTTGCTTAATGGCTTACTTGCTCAAAGTGCTTAGTGATATGCTCCAAAGCCCTCAACTACTTTCCCACATCCACATATGACCTAAACCAAAAGTCAAACTCGGCCCCACCGATTCTTTCTATACGGCGCCACTGAGTTCATATGTCATAGCCACTGCCACAAACTCTAGGCAAAACGGTCTCACCGATAGGGATCTCGGTCTCACCAAGTTGGGATTGTAATCTCTCTGTTTCCCTTCGTAACTTTTTAGTACCACCGAGATGACCGATCGGTCCCACCGAGATTGCAATGTAAACTCTCTGTTTCCTTTTTGTAACGTTTCGGTCTCACCGAAATGAGCGAACCGGTCCCACCAAGTTTACCTGACCAACTCTCTGGTTAGCTTATTACCAAAATCGGTCCCACCGAGTTTGTGTAATCGGTCTCACCGAGATTACGTTATGCCCAAACCCTAACCATATCGGTCCTACCGAGTTGCATGTCGGTCCCACTGAAAATCCTAACGGTCACTAGATTTGCTGAATCGGTCCGACCGAGTTTCTCAATTCGGTCCCACCAAGATTGGCAAGTTGTGTGTAACGGTTAGACTTTGTGTGGAGGCTATATATACCCCTCCACCTCCTCTTCATTCATGGAGAGAGCCATCAGAACGAACCTACACTTTCAACTTGTATTTTCTGAGAGAGAACCACCTACACTTGTGTTGAGGCCAAGATATTCCATTCCTACCATATGAATCTTGATCTCTAGCCTTCCCCAAGTTGCTTTCCACTCAAACCTTCTTTCCACAAAATCCAAATCCTATCAGAGAGAGTTGAGTGTTGGCGAGACTATCATTTGAAGCACAAGAGCAAGGAGTTCATCATCAACACACCATTTGTTACTTCTTGGAGAGTGGTGTCTCCTAGATTGGCTAGGTGTCACTTGGGAGCCTCCGACAAGATTGTGGAGTTGAACCAAGGAGTTTGTAAGGGCAAGGAGATCGCCTACTTCGTGAAGATCTACCGCTAGTGAGGCAAGTCCTTCGTGGGCGACAGCCATGGTGGGATAGACAAGGTTGCTTCTTCGTGGACCCTTCGTGGGTGGAGCCCTCCATGGACTCGTGCAACCGTTACCCTTTGTGGGTTGAAGTCTCCATCAACGTGGATGTACAATAGCACCACCTATTGGAACCACGAGAAAAACATCCATGTCTCCAATTGCGTTGGAATTCTCCAAATCCTTCCCTTTACATTTTTGCAAGTTGCATGCTTTACTTTCCGTTGCTCATATACTCTTTGCATGCTTGCTTGAATTGTGTTAAGATTGCTTGACTTGTTCTAAGTTAGCTAAAATCTGCCAAAGACTAAAATTGGGAAAAGGATTAGTTTTTATTTGGTTAAGTAGTCTAATCACCCCCCCCCCCTCTATACATACTTTCGATCCTACAAGTGGTATCCGAGCTTTGGTCTCCATTTGCTTTGATTTCCATAGCTTTTGGTAGTCATAGCCTTGGTTTCACAACCTAGGAGAGTATGGCATCTAGCGAGGGAAACTATCACCGTAGAGGTCCTTACTTTGATGGTACTAATTTTGCTAGTTGGAAGCATAAGATGAAAATGCATTTTCTTGGACATAACCCCGCCGTTTGGGCTATTGTGTGTATTGGCTTGCAAGGTGAATTCTTTGATGGGAGAGAACCGAATTGTGAAGCTAGCGCGAAAGAGTTGAAGATGCTGCAATACAACGCTCAAGCTTGTGATATCCTGTTCAACGGACTGTGCCTCGAAGAATTCAACAAAATCAGCCGTCTTGAGAATGCAAAGGAAATTTGGGATACTTTGATTGATATGCACGAAGGTACCGACTCCGTCAAGGAATCCAAGTTGGATGTGCTTCAAAGTCAGCTTGACAAGTTCAAAATGAAGGATGGTGAAGGTGTCGCTGAAATGTACTCTAGGCTTGCTCTTATCACAAATGAGATTGCCGGCTTAGGAAGTGAAGAGATGACCGACAAATTCATCATCAAGAAGATCCTAAGAGCTTTGGACGGAAAATATGATACGTATGCACATTGATCCAAATGATGCCCAATTACAAAGATCTCAAGCCAACGGAAGTCATTGGAAGAATTGTTGCTCATGAGATGTCACTCAAGGATAAGGAGGAACATCACAACAAGTCAAGTGGTGCTTACAAAGCCTCATGTGAAGCCCCCACATCATCAAGTGAGAAACAAACCTTCAATGAAGAATTGAGCCTAATGGTGAAGAACTTCAACAAGTTTTACAAGTGTAGAAGCAAAGAGAGAAGCTCCAAGTCAAGGACCTACAATGACAAAAGATCTTCTAGTCGAGAGTGTAATTGCTACAATTGTGGAAGACTCGGACACTATTCCAGTGAGTGTACGGCACCCTACAAAAGAAGAGAAGAATCACCTAAGAGGAGAAGTAGAAGAGAAGAATCACCACCAAGAGAGAGAAGGAGTAGAGATGATCGTTATGAACGAAGAACATCCCGGAGAAGCAAGGATTCGGAAAGGAAGGACAAGTCATCAAGTGGCTACACAAAACGAAGACATCAAGCTCATGTTGGTGAATGGGTATCCGGCTTTGACTCCGACAATCACTCCGAAAGAAGCTATCACTCCGACTCCAAATATACTCAAGATGAAGGTGTTGCCGGTCTAGCACTTGTGTCAACCAACTCCTACGACATATTTGATTCACCAAATGAAGGACTTGGAAGATGCTTCATGGCTAAAGGCCCAAAGGTATCACACCCCGAGTATGTTGATTTCAATAGTGATGAAGATGACTTGTTAGGTGATGATGATTTACTTGTTGACAACTCTAGTGATGAATACTATGATGAAATGTCAATTAATCATGCTAATCAAGATAAAACGAATGACAATGATAAGGAGAAGATTGAACTTCTAACTAAAGAACTAAACACTCTTAAGTTAGCTCATGAAACTATATTAGAAGATCATTGAGAACTTTTAAGGACTCATGAGAAGTTACGCTTTGAAAAGCTCAACCTTGAGCAATAGAATGAGTTGTTAAAGGCAATCAATGATGATCTTCGTAAGAAAAGTTCTTCTTACATTGCCTAGCGTCTACTCTTATCTACTTACATGCCTCAAGTCAAGTCTAGTAATAAGAACGAGAAGGATTCTTCCTCTAGTAGTAACAATAATCATGCTAAATCCAATGTTGTTGCTTCTAGTAGTTCTCTTGATTCCACTAATGATTCTCTTAGCCAAGTTACACTTGAGCAAGAAAATAGCTTATTGAAGGGAATTATAGAGAAAGGTGTTTACAAGAGCCTTGCCGGGAGTAAGCAATTCGAGGAAATTGTATGCAAGCAAGGAAGGCACCAAAAGAACCAAGGTGTTGGTTTTGAACGAAAGTTCAACGCCAATGGAGTTGAGTGGGAAGAAGATCAATACCTCAAGACGAAGTTTGTTCCTCAACAAGAGAAGTATGATCCTACTTCCTTCAAAGGGACACAAGCTCAAGACCACAAGCAAAAAGGCTAGGATAAGCTTCAAGAGGAGATTGATGCATTTGAAGAAGCTCCTAAGGCCTTGGTCAAGTGGGTTCCCAAGACTTCATCAAGTACGACTACAACTCCAAGGATTCCCATCAATATTATGTGGATCCCGAAGAAGAAGAACTAGAGAGTTCTTGAGGGTGACTCCGCCAACATATTTCACTCATATCATTTTGGCAAGAACAAGTGCAATCAACTTCCACATCTTGCACTAGTTCAAGGAGTCACAAACCCTCTTGTTGGTAATACAAGGGACAAGGTAACCTAATGCTTTCATAGACATCATCTTGTGTGTGCATCACTCTATGTCTATGGATATCCTTGTTTGTTCCTTGTGGGACTAACCCATGTAGGTATCGAAAGTGCAACTCACTCCAAAGGATTGCTTCAAATGATCTACATCAACATTGAGCATCCACATCTTCAACACCTACATGAAGTCATCATCGAAAAAACCCAAGGTTAGTTCATCCCTCTTAAGGGGGGATCTCACATCTAGGGGGAGCTTTACTCTAAGAATTGAGTCAAAGCAACTCTAATGGTGTGAACACAACAATGCTTTATATAAAAGTGGTAACCCCACTTGTGTTTAAACGATGAGTATGACCTATGATCAAATGTTCTCATTTGACTCCTAAGTCAATATACTCATATATAAATGACCTAGTCATCGCCAATTGCTTGATAGATGCTAGAATTGGTTGTGCATGCTTTGCCACATATTTCATTTGCCATTTTATTGTGTGAGCATGTTGGTTGCATATTTTAATCATTTGAGGACATCCACTTGTTGTTTTAATTGTTTGGTTCCTTTTCTTTTGCCAAGTGGATGGACAAGAATGCCAAAGAACCTTCTCTAGCTATCTATGCTTTTCTTATCTCAAACTCTATTCATGCTACATCACAAAATTTGATCAAGTCAGACTCGAACCACTCTGTATCAGGAGCACTCGGAGTCCCTGATTCATCATAGACTTAAACTTCCAAAACTTCTTTGTGCTTCTCGGTCTGACCGATTCTTCCATTTTGTTCATACCGAGATCACTAAGTCGATCTAGGTTTTCAATCTCGGTGCAACCGATTTGAACTTTTCGGTCACACCGAGTTGCTGTAACTGCTTGCAGTTATGCATCTCAGTGCCACCGAGTTGTTCCACTCGGTCACATCGACAGGGTCAGGCTATATATATCCACGGGTCAAATTTTGGAAATTTCTCCGAACTCTTTCGCCCGCGCTCATCCTGCTCTGCCTCCCTGGGTCTCTGGATCGTCCTCCTCGTCGCCAGCTGCCTCCTACCGCTGGTCTCCCGCGCCGTCAACGGGAATCGTCTCCGTCGTTGCCACCGTAGCAAGTCCATCGCCGAACTAGGGTATGGACTTGGTCTTTGTGCTATTCCTAACTTTGAATCTCTAGAACATTGTTTTGCCATTAATATTGCCACGATTGAGATCATCTTATCCACCGAAAACACTCCGTAGATTAGATGTGAATTGAAAATTTAGGGTTAGGTTTCCGTCGAAACCATCTCGGACCAACCGAGTTGTAGAACTCGGTTCCACCGATTCGGCTAAGGCCATTGCACATGCGATTCTCGGTCTGACCAAGAATTGCAAATCGGTGTGACCGAGTTCAGGACTTTGTGAAACCCTAGCAGTCTCGGTGCCACCGAACTGTGACTCGGTCTGACCAAGTTCACTAGTTTAGGTTCCAAAAGCTTCTTCGGTATCACCGAGTATACAAATCGGTAGATCCACAATGCTTTCTGTGGAAAACTAAAACTAAGTTTTTGACTCATTCTTTTGCAAAAACCTCTGTATTTTGTGATGCTCATCTACTCTACCTCATCTATATCTGTTCACAGGGTCTGTTGTCAGTGTTTGCAACATGTCAGATCAAAGTGACAGTCAGAACAAGTCTGAGGAGCAGGTTCAGATGAGTGACGGCACTAGTCCCTCTAGCAGCTATGATGAGGGTAGCAGGAGCACACCCAACAACTTTCCCAAGGCAGCCACCAGGGCCAGAAAGAAGAAAACCTCAGATTCTGAGGATGAAGACTATGTGGCTGTTGAGGATGAGGCCACCTCAAAGAATAAAGTTCTGAAGAAGGAATATGGCATAGCTGCTGCCACTAAACCAGGAATGCAGAAGAAGGCACCTGCAAGAAGGATTCCAACTTCCAAACCTAGGAAGGTTGCCACTGGAGAAACCATGAAATTCACCCTTGAGTCAGAAGATGAAGTTGTTGGCTAGGACAAGAAGAAGAAGAGAGTCAGAACCACTATTGCCAAAGTACTTGGCAATCCCTCTATGAGGAGAGACTCAGAAGAAGAAGAGGAAGAGGTTGCTGCACCAGCACCCAAAGCTCAAAAGCTTATGGGTGATGCCATCAGGTCAGGGGTTGCTTCATCAAAGCCCAAAGAAGCTCCTAAGGTAGCTGCTCCAAAGCCCAAATCTGCACCAAAGAGGAATACAAGGAACATTCCTGCTGGAGAGAAGAACAAAGCCCCAGTGCATGAAGCTGCTGTTGAAGAAGAAGATGATGAGGAACATGTCTTGAGAAAGTTGAAGCCCAAAATTCCAGATCACAATGACGTTCATCCTGTGGCTGAGGATATGAAGCTGAGAAAGGATGCAGGACTCAAGCAGTGGAGATTGACTGATCCCTATGCAGTCAGGAGGAGAACTGTTGTGGACTACAGGTTCCATACAAAGGAACAGCAGGACTTTTATGAGACAGTGCTGCTTGACAAGAAGCCAATTGTCTGTGATATGAGATGGGTAGACTAGGAGTACATCAGGAAGAATGAAGAGCATTATCCAGGGGTGTATGACAGTTTCAATGCTTGTGGAGTGGATGACTTTGTTGGGCATAAGCTCACAAAGTGGAATGATGAGCTTATTATGCAGTTCTACTCCACAGCTCACTTCTACCTAGTTGGAAGGATTGTCTGGATGTCTGAAGGTACTAGGTACCAATCATCAGTTGAAGAATGGGCAAAGTTAAGCAATGCACTTAAGGAAAATGAGGATGACTTGGATATCTATGCCAAGAAGAAGAAGGATCACAACTCCATGGCACATATGTATAGAGAGATCCCAGATGCTGCTGTTGAGACACACAAGTTTCGATCAGTACATTACCTTCTGTCAGGATTGCCAACAATCAACTGGATCCTTAGGCATACTCTTTTGCCTAAGTTTGGAGATCACAAGATGATCAGAGGCCATGCCATCAACCTACTTCACATATTTGATGTGCCTCAAAAGTTCAAGGTCATGAGCCTCATAGTGGAAACTATCAAGAGGACAGCTGCAGATCAGAAGAGAAGTTGTAGGTATGCCCCACAGATCCAGGAGCTAATCAAATCCAAGATGGGCACTGGCACATACCTCTTAGACAAGGAACACATGCCTATCTATCCAGATTTTGAGGACAACACAGTGGTAATGGATGAAGATGAACCATCTTCTGTGCAAGCACAAGCAAAGAAGGGGAAGGCAAGGACTAAAAAGGCTGCTAAGATGCCAACCATTGACGAGGCATCTCAGTACTTCTTGAAGAGCAAGAAGGATCAGCTTGGCTACTTGATTGCCTCCACTCTGAGGATTGAGAAGGGATTGGCCACCCGGACTCAAAACCAGGAGAGCCTGGAGAGGATCATGGAGCAGAAGTTCTATGACTTGGATGTGAAGGTCAATGAGATATAGTCAGTTGTTGAGCAACTTCAGGATGACATGCAGGAGAGGAAGGGCAAGACTACTACTGATGCTTTTGCCATAGTGCCCAGGAGCCAAAGATCAGCTGCAGTGCATGTTCCAGACACCAGAGCCACTTCATCTACACCAGCTACAGCTTCTGTGCAACCAGCTCCAGCACCTACTCCACCAGCTCCATCCACATCAACTGAAGTCTTCGTCCAAGGAGCCATCTCTACACCACCACCTGAAGACCAAGCCTGAGAGTCGATTTAGTGCTATGCATTTTCTATGAACTTTTTGGTAACTTGTTGCCAAAGGGGGAGAAAAATGTATAGATCATAGGCTTCGAGAGAGACTGTTGCTTTTGTTCTCTCTTGTTTTGGTGGTTGAACTTTATTTGCTTGTTTGAGATACTTTATGCTTTTCTGAGATACTTGGATGATCATGTGTTTGATCATATGCTACCTTAATGCTTGTTGGATGACATTATCCTTTTATCTCTATATGATCATTCACTTTGCTTGGTGATGAGTGCATGTATTTAATTATTATCATTTTGAGCGCTCCACCAAGATGTATGTGACATGGAAGAGTAAATCATGATCCCAAATCATTGTGCATTTGCCGTCCAAAGCAAATCCTAATCTATGCACACATTTAGGGGGAGCTCTTACATTTCACATACTTCTCAAAGCGAAATGTTTTTCAATCTTATTATCATTTGTCGAAGCTTTGATCTATATGTTGTCATCAATTACCAAAAAGGGGGAGATTGAAAGTGCAAGTATCCCTAGGTGGTTTTGGTAATTCCTAACAACATATAGCTCATTGAGTTAATGCCATTTCAAGATGAATATTTCAGGAAAGCTCAATGATTGGCATGGCATGGATGAGAAAAGTGGACCCCTCAAAATGCTAAAGACAAAAGGATTGGCTCAAGCTCAAAGCTCAAGACTCTACATTTTATATTTTAGTGATCCAAGATCACATTGAGTCTATAGGAAAGCCAATACTATCAAGGAGGGATGAGGTGTTGCTTAATGGCTTACTTGCTCAAAGTGCTTAGTGATAGGATCCAAAGCCCTCAACTACTTCCCCACATCCACATATGACCTAAACCAAAAGTCAAACTCGGCCCCACCGATTCTTTCTATCCGGCGCCACCGAGTTCAGATGTCATAGCCACTGCCACAAACCCTAGGCAAATTGGTCTCACCGATAGGGATCTCGGTCTCACCGAGATGGGATTGTAATCTCTCTGTTTCCCTTTGTAACGTTTCGATACCACCGAGATAAGCAATCGGTCCCACCGAGATTGCAATGTAAAATCTCTGTTTCCTTTTCGTAACATTTTGGTCTCACCGAAATGAGCGAACCGGTCCCACCGAGTTTACCTGACCAACTCTCTGGTTAGCTTATTACCAAAATCGGTCCAACCGAGTTTGTGTAATCGGTCTCACCGAGATTACATTATGCCCTAACCCTAACCATATCGGTCCTACCGAGTTGCATGTCGGTCCCACCGAAAATCCTAACGGTCACTAGATTTGCTGAATCGGTCCGACTGAGTTTCTCAATTCGGTCCCACCGAGATTGGCAAGTTGTGTGTAACGGTTAGATTTTGTGTGGAGACTATATATACCCCTCCACCTCCCCTTTATTCATGGAGAGAGCCATCAGAACGAACCTACACTTCCAACTTGCATTTTTAGAGAGAGAACCACCTACACTTGTGTTGAGGCCAAGATATTCCATTCCTACCATATGAATCTTGATCTCTAGCCTTCCCCAAGTTGCTTTCCACTCAAACCTTCTTTCCACCAAATCCAAATCCTGTGAGAGAGAGTTGAGTGTTGGGGAGACTATCATTTGAAGCACAAGAGCAAGGAGTTCATCATCAACACACCATTTGTTACTTCTTGGAGAGTGGTGTCTCCTAGATTGGCTAGGTGTCACTTGGGAGACTCTGACAAGATTGTGCAGTTGAACCAAGGAGTTTGTAAGGGCAAGGAGATCGCCTACTTCGTGAAGATCTACCGCTAGTGAGGCAAGTCCTTCGTGGGCGACGGCCATGGTGGGATAGACAGGGTTGCTTCTTCGTGGACCCTTCGTGGGTGGAGCCCTCCGTGGACTCGCGCAACCATTACCCTTTGTGGGTTGAAGTCTCCATCAACGTGGATGTACAATAGCACCACCTATCGGAACCACGACAAAAACATCCGTGTCTCCAATTGCGTTGGAATTCTCCAAACCCTTCCCTTTAGATTCTTGCAAGTTGCATGCTTTACTTTCCGCTGCTCATATACTCTTTGCATGCTTGCTTGAATTGTGTTAAGATTGCTTGACTTGTGCTAAGTTAGCTAAAACCTGCCAAAGACTAAAATTGGGAAAAGGATAAGTTTTTATTTGGTCAAGTAGTCTAATCACCCCCCACTCTAGACATACTTTCGATCCTACAATTGCTGGTGAACTGGCCTTGGCTCAGAAGATTGTTGAGCTGAAAAACAAGATTGATTATGAGAAGGCTCACTTCAAGAAGAACATGGCCAAGCTCAGCGTGGCAGATGTTCAAATTTTCAAGAAGATGTTGCATGACCTCAAGGAGGAGTTCCACAAGAAGCGCACTAAAACTAAAGGCTCACGCGAGCGCATGAAGTATCTCGCTGAGAAATGCGTTCAAGCCCACAATGAAGCTGAGAAGCAAAAAGCTCTTGGGCGCCCTGGCATCGATCCCAAGATGGCTGCCAAGAAGAAGAAGCATGCTGAGACCCAAACTGCACCAAGGCAGGAAGAACCTCGCATTGTCTTCCCTACTAGTATGACAGGCTCGAAGCCTAAGGTCCCCTCAGCAGCTTCAGAGCTGAAGAAAACAAGGGCAGTTGAAGCCGAAGACAAGAAGCGCAAGCACAAGGACATATCTGGCAATGCTCCTTCCAAGAAGAAGTTGAAGACTAAGGGAACTAAGTCTACAAGAAAAGAGCGTGCTACGGCCTCTCAGCCACTCATTTTTGAACCTATCTCAGTTGCTCCTCCTGCTGCCACAAATCAAGAACGGTGATTTATGCTCCACCAGCCTGCTTCCACAAAGACCCATGAAGTACAAGGTCCAGCTATTGATCCCAACGCAGCTGAAGACATTGGTCATGAAGACAATGTTTTTGATGATGAAGTCCTTCCTCAACTCGCGCATCAGTTGGTATCATCGCCTGCTCCAACGAGCAATGAATACATCAGCATTGGTCATCCATTGACGCCAATTGCTCAAGATGATTCATGGCTGAGCGCCCGCAAGAAGAAACCCGAGTTCATGATGCAACACCCCGCACTGCACCAGCGCAAGTCACCAACCTAGTGGTGAATGACGACAACTACATGGAGACCACTCCATCGCCAAAGGTGTCGCTCGTGTTCCAACGGCTTCGCAAAGGTCTCAGGCCATCAGTCTCCATGTCAACCATCCCAGAAGAAGAATCACAACAATCAAGTTCAGTGGCACGTCAAGTGTTCCTTGAAGAGAATCCTTCTGTGACGGTTCCAGAGTCTGAAGCCAAAGCTGCTGAAGACATTCCGGCTGCATCAGCCGATGAAGAAGAAAGAGAAAGAAGAGAAGAGAGAGTTGCCACACCCCCTTCCCCAAATCAAGTCATTCTCAAGGAGAATGTGATTGTGCAAGACCCTCCGGTCGTTGACCATATGGAGGTTGAGAACATTGAGCCTGCTGAGGGGGTCCTAGATTAGGGGGTCCTCGGACAGCCGGACTATATACTTTGGCCGGACTGTTGGACTATGAAGATACAAGAATGACGACTTCGTCCCGTGTCCGGGTGGGACTCTCCTTTGCATGGAAGGAAAGCCTGGCAATTCAGATATGTAGATCTCCTTCTCTGTAACCGACTCTGTGTAACCCTAGCCCCCTCCGGTGCTTATATAAACCGGAGGGTTTAGTCCGTAGGACAACAACAATCATAATCATAGGCTAGCTTCTAGGGTTTAGCCTCTACGATCTCGTGGTAGATCAACTCTTGTAATACTCATATCATCAAGATCAATAAAGCAGGAAGTAGGGTATTACCTCCATCGAGAGGGCCCGAACCTGGGTAAACATTGTGTCCCCCGCCTCCTGTTACCATTATCCTTAGACGCACAGTTCGGGACCCCCTACTCAATATCCGCCTGTTTTGACGCCGACATTGGTGCTTTCATTCAGAGTTCCACTGTGTCATCAAGATAAGGCTTGATGGCTCCTTCAATCATCTGCAACAATGTGATCCAAGGTGAGGTTTTTCTCCCCGGACAAATCTTCGTATTCGGTGGCTTCGTACTGTGGGCCAACTCGCTTAGCCATCTGGAGCAAATCGAGAGCTACACCCATGGCCATCAGGTCAGGTTTGGAAGCTTGAACTATAATGCCGACATCCACGAAGATTTGATCTTCGACGGATTCGAGCCCATGGCAGGTGTGCCGAACAGTCACGATGAGCATGACTTAGATCTGCTATCGGACGGTGCTCAGGAGATCACACCTGCGGCTGCCCCGGCTTTTAATCTGGAGCAGATCGTGCCATCCGAGGACGGGTGGATGGACCCCTCCACGGAGGCCGCACACTCATCGGCGATAGAGCCGAACACAGACTTCACCTCCAAAGAGATATGTGTCATCGGACCCTCAGACTCGTCTCGGGCCATAGGTTCCGAACCGCGCGCGTCCGTGCCTATCGACTCTGATTGGGCACCGATCATGGAGTTTACCTCCGCTGATATCCTTCAGCACTCACCCTTGGGCGATGTGCTAAATTCATTCAAATCCCTCTCTCTGTCAGGAGACTCTTGGCCAAACTATGTTCGGCTCGAGTGGGAAGCGGACGACGAAGGAATTCGTTCCCCACCCACCACCCACTTAATAGCCACTGTCGATGACTTAACCGACACGCTTGACTTCGACTCCGAAGACATCGATGGTATGGACGACGATGCTGGAAATGAACAGGAACCTACGCCCATGGGGCGCTGGAAAACCACCTCATCATATGATATATACATGGTGGATACACCCAAAGAAAACAACGGCGAGGAACGGAAGGATGCAACGGAGGATAATCCCCTCGAGAAGCCACCAAAGTGACGACGTAGGCGCCGCTCTAAATCCCGCCACGGTAGAAACAGTGATAACAGCGCAAGAAGGAATAATACCCCGGGCGACTCCAAAGGAAACGACGACCCCATGGACCCAGCGATGGAGCAGGATGAGCCAGGGGATGGTGAACATAGTCCGGAGCCGGTGTCTGATCATGGCGATGCCGAGGGTAAAACTCATCAACCTGTCTCCGGAGAGGAGAACAGTCCGGACGATGACGCACACATCATCCCGGAAAGGCACTTGGAACAAGAGAACCTCCATAGAAGGCTTATCACCATAGCAAGAAGTTTGAAGAAGCAGAAGCAAAGGCTTAAGGCCGTGAAGGATATGCTCAACCGCAGATGGAACAAAGTGCTCGACACTGAAGAAAAATACGGTGGCGATCGCCTCACAAAGAGCTACCCAAAGCGCAAGTTGCTTCCTGAATTCGACGACGAGGCCATAGAGCCCATTCCACCGGAAAATAATACGGCCGATCCACCGGATCGACCACCCCATGGCCGCGACAGGGCGGCTAATGATGCCGCACAAAAGTCAGCACATGATTTACGTGAGCTCCTAGATAAAAAAGCCAGTATGGACAGGTCCATCTACGGATCTAGGAAGCAAGCTCTGGCGCAGGATCACAGCCACCAAAATTATCATATTGATCGAATACCAGCTAGGAATCAACACCGAACACAACAACCGTCGACAGCATGCCACAAATACAGGGGTGGCGCGCACCCGCTGTGCTTCACCGATGAGGTGCTGGATCATGAATTCCTAGAGGGATTTAAACCCGTGAATATAGAGGCATACGATGGAACGATAGACCCTGGGGTCTGGATTGAGGACTTTATCCTTCACATCCATATGGCTCGCGGAGATGATCTCCACGCCATTAAATACCTACCCCTCAAGTTGAAAGGACCAGCTCGGCATTGGTTGAAAAGCCTCCCCGAAAACTCAATCGGAAGTTCGGAGGAACTTGAGGATGCTTTCAGGGCCAATTTTCAAGGGACCTATGTCCGACCTCTGGGTGCAGACGATTTAAGTCACATAATCCAACAACCTGGAGAGTTAGCTCGTAAGCTTTGGAACAGATTTCTCACTAAGAAGAATCAAATCGTTGACTGCCCTGATGCCGAAGCCTTAGCAGCTTTCAAGCATAGTATCCGAGAAGAATGGCTCACCAGACACCTCGGCCAAGAAAAGCTGAGGACAATGGCAGCCCTAACAAGCCTTATGACCCGCTTTTGCGCAGGCGAAGACAGCTGGTTGGCCCGTAGCGGCACCAGCGACCCAGGCACATCCGAAGTTAGGGATGGTAACGGGAAACCATGATGCAATAAAAACAAGCGTCGAAATAATGAAGATAGCCCAGACAACATGGCGGTCAACGCCAGATTCAGGGGCTCTCGACCCGGTCAACGGAAAAAGCCATTTAAAGGCAGCAGAGATGGACCGTCCAGCCTAAACAAGATTCTAGACAGATTATGTCAGATTCATGGCACCCCCGAATAACATGCAAATCACACCAACAGAGAATGATGGGTCTTCAAGCAGGTCGGCAAACTAAACGCCGAACACAAGGGGAGGGAGACACCAAACGAAGACGAGGATGAGCCTTGCCAGCCGAACATTGGGGGATAGAAAAAATTTCCACCAGAGGTCAAAACAGTGAACATGATTTATGCAACCCACATACCAAAGAGGAGGCGCAAACGCGCACTCCGAGACGTATACGCTGTAGAGCCCGTCGCCCCCAAGTTCAACCCTTAATTAGCCTGCCCGATCACTTTTGATCGCAGGGATCATCTGACTAGTATCCGGCATGGAGGATCGGCTGCCTTGGTGCTTGACCCAATAATTGACGGATACCATCTCACCCGCGTCCTCATGGACGGCGGTAGTAGTCTTAATCTAAAATATCAGGACACTGTTCACAAGATGGCGATAGACCCATCAAGAATCAGCCAAAGCAGTACTACATTTAAAGGAGTAATACCAGGCGTAGAGGCCCACTGCATGAGCTCTCTAGTACTAGAGGTTGTATTCGGTTCTCCCGACAACTTCCGAAGTGAAGAATTAATCTTCGACATTGCTCCATTCCGAAGCGGCTATCATGCACTACTTGGAAGAATGGCCTTCACTCATTTCAATGCAGTACCACACTATGCTTATCTTAAACTTAAGATGCCCGGTCCACGTGGCGTCATTACAGTTAGCGAAAATACAGAGCGTTCCTTATGTGCGGAAGAATATGTGGCGGCTCTAGCAGCCGAACACTGAACGGCCTCCCCAACCAGAATAAATGATCGGTCATCAAGACCGTGGACACGGTTAGACGAGTCCGACGCACCACTAGTTGTAGCAGCCCAGATAAACTTGAGCCTGGGTTGATGGATATACCCCCATAGATGGGGCTAAGGGCTGCCCGCATATAAAAAGGCCTATAGTCTGGCTTGACCCTATAAATACAATAATAGATTGCATTTTCATGGTTCATTAAGAATAACCAACGTTTCGCACGAAGTCTTTCACCTGGGTTTTTCTTTTTTACAGATGATCATCATGCTACACCCTTCTAGGATACGGCACAATGGAGACAAAGGCGCAGACGTGCAGTAGGGCCCCGCTCAAAGGTTTCTTTTTTAGATTAAGACCCTGTGTAAACCTTTTTAATGTCTCCTGTTGCTTCACACCCTCCGGTACTTAACACAACCAAGAGGGAGCCTGGCGTTATTGGCATTTCGTCACGCCAGACTAATACATGTACCTAGAAATTCAGGGCTCATTATCGAGGGCGTTACTCAGCCCAGTATATGTTGTAAAGTCCGAATACCTTAGGGAGTGTTCGGCGTCGCGAGTTAGGCCTTATATACATCAGTTCCGAATCATGTCTTTGGTCAATAGTTGGGTTTGCCCGACTCCTGTGTTTTGCTACCTTACGTTCCGCTCTATCAGCTAAGGCGGCACCGGGAGAACTACTGCGATTCTGCCCTGGTTCATCTGGATGAGCACCTCAGTAGAGAAAGCCGAAAACTGACTGTCATGATACAGCGAGAGACTGTTCAACCACTCAGTGACTAAGCGGAATCTTCACGATTCCACCGCATTAACGAAGGACCGGTTTCCCGGTCATGTACCAACGTGCATTGTATTCGGATAAACACGGAAGTACCAGGGGCTATATAGTAGCCCCACCGTCAAACTCCTATGGCTAAGTGAAAGTGTTAAAGCTATATAGTCCCATTGCCTCGTTCGCCGCGCTATCACCTCCTTAATGGACCAAGACGTTAGATCAAGTGTGATTACGCGCTTTACCAAACATCCCCACATTATATGCGTGGGGGCTGAACCCGACGACTGCAAACTTTCAGGTTATACACATACATACATAAATGGCCGCACAGGAGGCACTATAATACTTTTGGGCAAAAGTATAAACATAGCCTTCATAATCAAAATAGCATTGCTTTTACAATCAAGATACATGTCACTCTAACATGGTACTCTTTGAGCACTAAGCCTCTATTAAACGGGCGCCTTCTAGGACTTCTTCAAAATAGTGCTCGGGCGAGCCCTGGCCTCCGGCCGGACCCCGGGATGCAATAGCAGTGGCCTCCATCCCTGCCCAATATGTATTAACACGGGCAAGAGCCATACGTGCACCCTCTATGCACGCCGACCTGTTTACAGCGTCGATATGCGACACAACACGAAGGAACCGTTGCACTAAGCCAAAATAAATGTCTGGCCTTGGTCCCTTCGGCAAAGGATGATCCACGACAGACCTCATGGCAAGCCCGGACAACCTATGGAGCTTGGCCCACTCGGCCATTTGTTCATTTAATAGCAGCGAACGCTTTGGAGCACTGAACTACGACCAGAACAACCTTTCCACCTCATGATCTTTGAAATATTCAGTCGCATTAGCAGCACTCTTTGCCAAGTCCAAGTACGCGTCCTCAGCACTCCATAATTGATCCAGAGGGGCATACTTCGGATCTCCGAACTTCGTCCGCAACAGAAAGGGCTTCCCAGCCGTGATATCTCTGGCTTGACGAAGCTCCTCCCTTGCCGCTCTGATCTCAGAGCGAGTTTCCTTGGCTGCTTCCAAGGCCTTCTATAGGTCAGCCGCTTTTTTGGCTTTCTTTTTCAAGGAGCTCATATCGGTTGGCAGCATCTTTCAGCTCAAGAGCTATCTTGGCTATTTTATCTTTGCTCTGGCGATGAGCAGCCTGTTCGGCTCTCTTCGGCTACCTTTAGGGCGGCCGCATCACTTCTCCTGGCTTGATCCTTGGCTTGGGCAAGTTCCGCCCGAAGGGTCTCCACGGCGGCAGATCCATCTGCAGTCACAGCATATTATAGATACTAGCATCAAGCTCCTCTTAATATTTCCTGACAATCCGAAAATACAACCCTGTGCCTCATCAAGCCACTTGTTCACAAGCACGATGTCGACATCCGCCACGTCAAGCTGCCGCCTCAGTCAGGCAAAATCGACAGTCCAGTCACCCGCCGGACCCTCAGCCGCCTGCACATGAAAGCAGCGCGGTCATTACCTGGGACTATGATCCTCTGTTCACCGCCTCTGGACGGCAACCAGAGTCTCAGGGGCTACTACCTATACAGAGTACACCTAGCGTGTGCGGTACTGTCAAAAATACATATATATTACTTTGCGTACCTCAAAGCCTCTTAGCAGGCTCGTAAAAGCTTCATTCAACCCGCTTTTTGCGGATGAAATCCTATCAACCACCATACACATTAAGGTACGATGTGCCTCTGAGATAGCCGCTTGCTCCAGAAGACCCATCAGTGCGTCCGGCTGTGTGCCGGACCATCCCGGACTCTTTCTGTTGCTCTCCTTGGGAGCCGAATACTCTGGACTTCGGGCGGCCGAAGATTTATCTTCTAGCCTTGTCGGATCAGGAGAAATCCTCCATGACGACACCTCGGGGTCGTCCGCCCCATGAGGCGGGGAGGCAGGAGGAGGTGTTTCTCTCTCCATCATCTCCAGAAGAAGATCCCCCGAAGACGAACTCTGTTGAGAAAGGCTGTGAGCCGGACTGCAAGATATATATCTCGCTTATTATTCTCAGAGATAAAGCAGGATATATTTACCAAAGTACTTTTGCTCACTTACAACTCAGTTGAGGGTTGGCCCCCTTGCGGGTGCTGTGCGGTAAGAACGCCCTCTGGGGCAGGGCCCCCTGTCGAAGGTTTCTTCCCTCGTTTGGAAGCCTCCATTTCCAAGTCTTCGGAGGCGGCCCTTTTCTTCCCGTGGAGAGAGGGGATTCTAGATTCACCTCCCCGATTATCCTCCTTCGTGGAGACATTAATTCCCCTGGTTTGGATGTGTAATGTATGAAGCCCGCCTTCGGCTTCTCTATTCCTCCCTTCATCTTCTCCTGATGGCACTTGATAGGGTGCGCACTCAAGCATCCTGGTTAGTACAGGATCCGGCAAGCCTTCGGAAGGGGGGCCGAACACCTGATCCTCTTCGCCTTTCTTATCCAGTCCTGGCCGAGAGCAATTTTTTAGAATGATGTTGTGACAAATATAAAGATGGCATGTTCGGTCGCGGAATTACTTACTTGTGTATCTGGACGGTTGCAGTTGAGACCCGCATCCTCGGTGGTGTCCGGAAACTTTATTCGTGATTCGAAGAACAATCCATATATCTCTTCGAGCGTCACGCCGAAGAATTGTTGAATAGTACGCGGTCCTTCCGGATTGATGATATCTACTACACAACCTTCTTCTTGTAGACATTGTTGGGCCTGCAAGTGCACAGGTTTGTAGGACAGTAGCAAATTTCCCTCAAGTGGATGACCTAAGGTTAATCAATCCGTGGGAGGTGTAGGATGAAGATGGTCTCTCTCAAACAACCCTGCAACCAAATAACAAAGAGTCTCTTGTGTCCCCAACACACCCAATACAATGGTAAATTGTATAGGTGCACTAGTTCGGCGAAGAGATGGTGATACAAGTGCAATCTGGATAGTAGATATAGGTTTTTGTAATCTGAAAATATAAAAACAGCAAGGTAACTAATGATAAAAGTGAGCGTAAACAATATTGCTATGATAGGAAACAAGGCCTAGGGTTCATACTTTCACTAGTGCAAGTTCTCTCAACAATAATAACATAGATAGATCATATAACAAGCCCTCAATATGCAACAAAGAGTCACTCCAAAGCCACTAATAGCGGAGAACAAACATAGAGATTATGGTAGGGTACGAAACCACCTCAAAGTTATTCTTTCGGATAAATCTATTAAAGAGTTCATACTAGAATAACACCTTAAGACACAAATCAACCAAAACCCTAATGTCACCTAGATACTCCATTGTCACCTCAAGTATCCATGGGCATGATTATACGATATGCATCACACAATCTCAGATTCATCTATTCAACCAACACAAAGTACTTCAAAGAGTGCCCCAAAGTTTCTACCGGAGAGTCAAGAACGTGTGCCAACCCCTATGCATAGGTTCATGGGTGGAACCCGCAAGTTGGTTACCAAAACATACATCAAGAGGCACGTGATATCCTATTGTCACCACAGATAAACACGGCAAGACATACATCAAGTGTTCTCAAATAAAGACTCAATCCAATAAGATAACTTCAAGAGGGAAACTCAATTCATCACAAGGGAGTACAGGGGGAGAAACATCATAAGATCCAACTACAATAGCAAAGCTCGGGATACATCAAGATCGTGCCATAGAGGGAACACGAGAGAGAACACGAGAGAGAGAGAGATCAAACACATAGCTACTGGCACATACCCTCAGTCCCGAGGGTGAACTACTCCCTCATCATCATGAATAGCGCCGGGATGATGAAGATGGCCACCGGTGATGGATTCCCCCTCCGGCAGGGTGCCGGAACGGGCTCCCGAGAGGTTTTTGGTGGCTACAGAGGCTTGCGGCGGCGGAACTCCCGATCTATCTTGATTTCTGATGGTTTTAGGGTATGTAGGTATATATAGGTGAAAGAAGTCGGTCGGGAGGTGCTCGAGGGATCCATGAGACAGGGGGCCGCGCCCTGTAGGGGGGCGGCCCCCTATCTCTTGGGCTCCTCGAGGGTCATCTGACTTGATCTCCAAGCCTCCAGGATGATATTCTTCCAAAGAAACACGATGCCGAAGGTTTCATTCTGTTTGGACTCCGTTTGATATTCCTTTTCTTTGAAATACTGAAACAGACAATAAAACAACAATATGGGCTGGGCCTCCGGTTAGTGGATTAGTCCCAAAAATGATATAAATATGTAAAATAAAGCCCATAAACATCCAAAACGGGTAATATAATAGCATGGAACAATCAAAAATTATAGATACGTTGGAGACGTATCAAGCATCCCCAGGCTTAATTCCTGCTCGTCCTCGAGTAGGTAAATGATAAAAACAGAACTTTTGATGTGGAATGCAACCTAGCATAATTCTCAATGTAATTTTCTTTATTGTGGCATGAATGTTCAGATCCAAATGAATACAAAATAAAAGTTCATATTGATAAAAGAAATAGTAATACTTCAAGCATACTAATCAAAGTAATCATGTCTTCTCAAAATAACATGGCCAAAGAAAGTTATCCCTACAAAATCATATAGTCTGGCTGTTGCTCTATCTTCATCAGACAAAGTATTTAATCATGCACAACCCCGATGACAAGCCAAGCAATTGTTTCATACTTTAATAATCTCAAACTCTTTCAACTTTCACGCAATACATGAGCGTGAGCCATGGACATAGCACTAAATGTGGAATAGAATGGTGGTTGTGGAGAAGACAAAAAAGGAGAATGTCGGGGATATACCCCGTGGCGTAAACCAGCCGGAAGTATAAACCGGCCGGACTGGATGACTCACTGGTAACCCGCCCGGAGCTTGGCGGATCACCGGCTACCCGCCCGGTCTTGGCGGTTCATTAGTAACCCGGCGGGCGGGTCAGATGGATGACGAGGCCCATGGCCCAGAAGGCCGGTTCATACTATGGTGGGCCGGTTTAAGAGGAAAGGCATGAGGAATATTTACCTTACAAGGAGTTAAGACCAGGGCTTGTATCCGGTTTGTATTAGAGATAGACTAGTCCTAATCCTAATAGGACTCCACATGTAACTCGCCCCTTCAACATATATAAGGAGGGGCAGGGCTCCCCAAAGGGGGACAGACAACAATCAATAATCTCTAGGGCTAGACACAAAGAGGAGAGCCGGTTTACGGCGACTCCCTCGTGATGATAATGAGACCTAGCCTCAAACATCATGTAGGGTTTTTACCGGATGATGTTTCCCGGGGCCCGAAGCTGTCTAAATCCTCGTCTTGTGTGTTGATCCACCCTGCGTCTCTCATCCCACTCAACCCCTCTCAAGCTACCACATAGATGCGTTGGCCTCGCGACTAAGTCCTTACACGAGGACATCTGCCGTGACAAATCCACGACAGAGAAGATAGTCTCACATCAACTAGGCGTATCAACGGGCTATGGAGATGCCCATTAATAGATATCAATGTGAGTGAGTAGGGATTGCCATGCAACGGATGCACTAGAGCTATAAATATATGAAAGCTCAACAAAAGAAACTAAGTGGGGTGCATCCAACTTGCTTGCTCACGAAGACTTAGGGCACTTTTGAGGAAGCCCATCATTGGAATATACAAGCCAAGTTCTATAATGAAAAATTCCCACTAGTATATGAAAGTGACAACATAGGAGACTCTTTATCATGAAGATCATGCTGCTAGTTTGAAGCACAAGTGTGGAAAAAGAGATAGTAGCATTGTCCCTTCTCTCTTTTTCTCTCATTTATTTTTTTTCTTCTTTTTTTCTTTTATTTTTTCTTTGGCCTCCCCTTTTTTTCTTTTTGCCCTTTCTCTCTATTTTTTTCTTTTTGTAAAGTCCGATGTCTCATCCCAACTTGTGGGGCAATCATAGTCTTCATCATCCTTTCCTCACTAGGACAATGCTCTAATAATGAAGATCATCACACTTTTATGGATTTACAACTCAAGAATTACAACTCAAAGCTAGAACAAGATATGACTCTATGTGAATGCCTCCGGTGGTGTACCGGGATATGCAACGAATCAAGAGTGACATGTATGAAAATTATGAAGGTGGCCTTGCCACAAATACGATGTCAACTACATGATCATGCAAAGAGCAATATGACAAAAGTAATGCGTGTCATATGAACGGAATGGTGGAAAGTTGCATGGCAATATATCTCGGAATGGCTATGGAAATGCCATAGTAGGTAGGTATGGTGGCTGTTTTGAGGAAGGTATATGTTGGGTGTATGGTACCGGTGAAAGTGGCGCGATACAAGAGAGGCTAGCAATGGTGGAAGGGTGAGGTGCGTATAATCCATGGACTCAACATTAGTCAAAAGAACTCATGTACTTGTTGCAAAAATATAGAAGTCATCAAAAACCAAAGCACTACGTGCATGCTCCTAGGGGGATAGATTGGTAGGAAAAGACCATCGCTCATCCCCGACCGCCACTCATAAGGAAGACAATCAATAAATAAAATTGTGCTCCAACTTCATCACAAAGCGGTTCACCATACGTGCATGCTATGGGAATCACAAACCTCAACACAAGCATTTTTCATAATCACCTCAACTAGCATGACTTTAATATCACTACCTCCATATCTCAAAACAATTATCAAGTATCAAATTGATCATAGCATCCAATTCACTTTCTATGATAGTTTTTATTATACTCAACTTGGATGCTCATCATTCTAGGACCAACTTTGTAACCATATCAAATACCATGCTGTTCTAAAATACTATCAAAATAATATAAGTGAATCATGAGAGACAAGCAATTTCTACAAAATATAAACACCGCCGTGCTCTAAAATATATAAGTGATGCACTAGAGCAAATGACAAACTACTCCGAAAGATATAAGTGAAGATCAATGAGTAGTCGAATAATTGTGCAACTATGTGAAGACTCTCTAACATTAAGGAATTTCATATCTTGGTATTGTATTCAAACAGAAAGCAAAACAAAACAAAATGACATTGCAAGGATAGCACAACTCATGTGAAGAAGCAAAAACTTAGGCTCAACCGATACTAACCGATAGTTGTTTGAAGAAGAAAGGTGGGATGCCTACTGGGGCATCCCCAAGCTTAGATGCTTGATACTTATTGAAATATTATCTTGGGGTGCCTTGGGAATCCCCAAGCTTGAACTTTTGTGTCTCCTTAGTTCCTCTCATATCATGGTTTCTCTTTTTATCAAAAGCTTCATCCACACTAAACTCAACAAGAACTTGTGAGATAGGTTAGTATAAACCAATGCAAAACCTTATCATTTTCTACTGTAACAAATCACTAAAATTATTATTATATATTGAATACTAAATGCCTCTGCATATTTAATACTTCTATCCTCAAATAGAATCATTAAACAAGCAAAACATATGCAAACAATGCAAACATAACAGCAATCTGCCAAAACAGTACAGTCTGTAAAGAATGCAAGATTCATCAAACTTCCCTAACTACAAAAATTATGAAATAAAATTCCCACTGTAGTAAATTTATCAGATCTCATTATGCAAAAATTTTAAACATTATACCATTCTCTGACTTTTTTAGGGAATTTTTGCAACAGCGGTAAACTTTCTGTTTTCAAACAGCAACATGTATACTAGCAATATAAGAATGGTAAAGGCTATCCTTGACTTTTTTATTGAAAATAAAGATGCAAAACATTATTCTAACTAACAGCAAATAAACACTAACAAAAAAATGATGCTCCAAGCAAAACACATATCATGTGGTGAATAAAAATATAGCTCCAAGTAAAGTTACCGATGAACGAAGACGAAAGAGGGGATGCCATCCGGGGCATCCCCAAGCTTAGGCTCTTGGTTGTCCTTGGATATTACCTTGGGGTGCCTTAGGCATCCCCAAGCTTAGGCTCTTGCCACTCCTTATTCCATAGTCCATCGAATCTTTACCCAAAACTTGAAAACTCCACAACACAAAACTCAACAGAAAACTCGTAAGCTCCGTTAGTATAAGAAAATAAAACCACCACTTAGGTACTGTAATGAACTCATTCTAAATTCATATTGGTGTAATATCTACTGTACTCCAACTTATGTATGGTTCATACCCTTCGATACTACTCATAGATTCATCAAAATAAGCAAACAACACATAGAAAACAGAATCTGTCAAAAACAGAATAGTCTGTAGTAATCTGTATCAAACGTATACTTCTGGAACTCCAAAAATTCTACCAAATTAGGATGTCCTAAGAAATTAGTTTACCAATCCAGAGCAGAAAGAATCAGATCAGGATCACGTTTCTGTGAATTATCAAAACTAATATACTGGGTGCAAAAGTTTCTGATTTTCAGAAGGATCAACACAACTATCACCGTAAGCTATCCTAAAAGTCTTACTTGGCACTTTATTGAAACAAAAGATATAAAACATGATTAATACAGTAGCATAATCATGTGAACACACAAAAACAATAAGGATAAATATTGGGTTGTCTCCCAACAAGCGCTTTTCTTTAATGCCTTTCTAGCTAGGCATGATGATGGCAATGATGCTCACAGAAAAGATAAGAATTGAAACATAACGGGAGTATCATGAAGCATATGACTTGCACATTTAAGCCTAACCCACTTCCTATTGTTGGCAATAAGCCATGTGTGTGTGCATGACGCGTAGGTGCGCGTGTTGTGTGCATCGCGGTGGTATGAGCCCCGGTTGCGTAGTTCATTGGCGTAGTTAGCAGCAGCCGCAGAGGACGCTTTAGAGCGCGTCGTGGGTTGGCCTGGGCGAGCGAGACACGAGCACTAGAATAGGGGAGGCAGGCTACATTGTGCGCATTGTTAGCTAGTGGCCTAGATGGCCGGATAGTGCATGCGTGGGTTAGTTGGTTAGTGCGTGAGTGGCACAAAATCTGGGCAGGTTGTTGCTCCGGCTGACTGCGTGTGTGGTGGCCGGGGTTAGTGGTGTGCGTGCGTATGTGCTAGACCGGATATAAATTCCCCGTCTCTGTATTGGTTGTGTGAGCCAGTTGTAAGCCATGTAGTCGGGTGATGAGTTTTGTGCTCTGGGAATAGTAACGGGGCTGTGAGTGCAGCCGGGTGAAACTCAGAATTATTGTGCTCCTTCTTCTACCTCCATCCATCCGTAAGAGAGAGCTGCAACAACAATTGGTATCAGAGCTTGGTGTCTTGGGCGTGCTTGCCGTGTCGGAGGCGTGGCGGCGGTGGCGGCGTTCACCGGCGGCTGCGCGGTGAAGCTCTGGGCCGTGTGTCGGTCTATGGAGGTGCGCGGCGCGGCTAGGAGGCCGCGGTGGCTGCGGAGGATGCAGCGTGCACGGCCGACATCGAGGCATCGGCTGCGGCGCGCGGCGAGCGCGTGGTGACGGCAACGTGTGGCAAGTCCACGGTTGTGCGGTGTGATTTCGTGCGTGCGAAGAGCACGATGGTCGCGGAGACGAGGAGGTCGCGGAGGACCTGCGTGGTGGCGCAGAGGTCGCGGCAGCTCGGCGCGACAACCGGGGAGGTGTGTGGCACGGAGCCGCGGCAGCCCTGGTGGACCTGCGCGATGGCGCGGCGTGGCGGCATGGAGGTGTTGTGCTGCGGTTGAGGCCGCGGTGGTGCAGGGCAATAAGACGCGGCGGCGAGCCGGGCACGACCGGTGCGTGTTATGGGTGCGCACTGGACGAGTCGGGACCGCGGGCGCGCGTACGAGCATGCGATTGACGTTGGGAGGAGGCGTATGTCACCGTGGTGCTCGAGTCTGTGCTCGAGTTCGGTACATCCTTCCGGTGTTTGTCACTGGCGGCTGCCATAGCGGATGCGGAGGCGGCACGCGGTGAGCGTCTGGTGCTGTCGGGCTCATCGGGCGCGTCGGATGCACGCGGGATGTGCAGGACGCACTGGTGCGGTCAGGCTCGTCGGGCACGTCGGATGCGTGCGGGACGTGCGGGACGCAGAGGGACGCCAGGCGTGTGTCGCTGACGGAGAAGGAGCTCGGCGTACGTCGCCGGAGACGTGGCGGAGCACGGTGCGACCGGCATCAGTGCGCCTGGTCGGGTCCACAGCTTGGGTCACGGTCGTGGCGACAACATTGACATAAACTATTCCGGCGACGGCGAGGTCATGGCTTAGGGGAGAGTGTTGGCAATAAGCCATGTGGGTGTGCATGATGCGTAGGTGCGCGTGTTGTGTGCATCGCGGTGGTATGAGCCCCGGTTGCGTAGTTCATTGGCGTAGTTAGCAGCAGCCACAGAGGACGCTTTAGAGCGCGTCGTGGGTTGGCCTGGGCGAGCGAGACGCGAGCGCCAGAATAGGGGAGGCGGGCTGCATTGTGCGCATTGTTAGCTAGTGCCCTAGATGGCCGGATAGTGCATGCGTGGGTTAGTTGGTTAGTGCGTGGGTGGCACAAAATCTGGGCAGGTTGTTGCTCCGGCTGACTGCGTGCGTGATGGCCAGGGTTAGTGGTGTGCGCACGTCTGTGCTAGACCGGATATAAATTCCCCATCTCTGTATTGGTTGTGTGAGCTAGTTGTAAGCCATGTAGCCGGGTGATGAGTTTTGTGCTCTAGGAATAGTAACGGGGCTGTGAGTGCAGCCGGGTGAAACTCAGAATTATTGTGCTCCTTCTTCTACCTCCATCCATCCGTAAGAGAGAGCTGCAACAACTCTATGCATAGGGATTTTGTGAGCAAACAACTTATGGGAACAATAATCAACTAGCATAGGAAGGTAACACAAGCATAAGTTCAAAACTTGAAGCACATAGAGAGGAAACTTGACATTATTGCAATTCCTACAAGCATATGTTCCTCCCTCATAATAATTTTCAGTAGCATCATGAATGAATTCAACAATATAACCAGCACCTAAAGCATTCTTTTCATGATCTACAAGCATAGAAAATTTACTACTCTCCACATAAGCAAATTTCTTCTCATGAATAGTAGTGGGAGCAAACTCAACAAAATAATTATCATGTGAGGCATAATCCAATTGAAAACTAAAATCATGATGACAAGTTTCGTGGTTATAATTATTCTTAATAGCATACAAGTCATCACAATAATCATCATAGATAGCAAGTTTGTTCTCATAATCAATTGGAACCTCTTCTGAAATAGTGGAATCATCACTAAATAAAGTTGACACTCTTCCAAATCCACTTTCATGTTCATCACAATAAGATTCAACATCCTCCAAAATAGTGGGATCACTACTTCCTAAAGTTGACACTCTTCCAAACCCACTTTCATCAATATAATCATCATAAATAGGAGGCATGCTTTCATAATAACAACTTTGCGTATCAAAATTTGGGGGACAAAAAATATCATAATCATCAAACATAGCTTCCCCAAGCTTGTGGCTTTGCATATCATTACCATCATGGATATTCAAGGAATTCATACTAACAACATTGCAATCATGCTCATCATTCAAAGATTTAGTACTAAGCATTTTAATGCATTCTTCTTCTAGCACTTGAGCACAATTTTCCTTTCCTTCATACTCTCGAAAGATATTAAAAAGACGAAGAGTATGAGACAACCTTAACTCCATTTTTTTGTTTTCTTTTATAAACTAAACTAGTGATAAAACAAGAAACAAAAAGATTCGAAAGCAACATCTAAAGGTATACCTTCAAGCACTCACCTCCCCGGCAACGGCGCCAGAAAAGAGCTTAGTTGATGCGGTGTGAGTGAGTGCCCTTTACCTAGCCTCCCCGGCAACTGCGCCAGAAAAGAGCTTGATGTCTACTACACAACCTTCTTCTTGTATACGTTGTTGGGCCTGCAAGTGCACAGGTTTGAGGACAGTAGAAAATTTCCCTCAAGTGGATGACCTAAGGTTTATCAATCTGTGGGAGGCGTAGGATGAAGATGGTCTCTCTCAAACAACCCTGCAACCAAATAACAAAGAGTCTCTTGTGTCCCCAACACACCCAATACAATGGTAAATTGTATAGGTGCACTAGTTCGGCGAAGAGATGGTGATACAAGTGCAATCTGGATAATAGATATAGGTTTTTGTAATCTAAAAATATAAAAACAGCAAGGCAACTAATGATAAAAGTGAGCATAAACAGTATTGCTATGATAGGAAACAAGGCCTAGGGTTCATACTTTCATGAGTGCAAGTTCTCTCAACAATAATAACATAGATAGATCATATAAAAAGCCCTCAATATGCAACAAAGAGTCACTCCAAAGCCACTAATAGCGGAGAACAAACGTAGAGATTATGGTAGGGTACGAAACCACCTCAAAGTTATTCTTTCGGATCAATCTATTAAAGAGTTCGTACTAGAATAACACCTTAAGACACAAATCAACCAAAACCCTAATGTCACCTAGATACTCCATTGTCACCTCAAGTATCGGTGGGCATGATTATACGATATGCATCACACAATCTCGGATTCATCTATTCAACCAACACAAAGTACTTCAAAGAGTGCCCCAAAGTTTCTACCAGAGAGTCAAGAACGTGTGCCAACCCCTATGCATAGGTTCATGGGTGGAACCCGCAAGTTGGTTACCAAAACATACATCAAGAGGCACGTGATATGCCATTGTCACCACAGATAAACACGGCAAGACATACATCAAGTGTTCTCAAATAAAGACTCAATCCAATAAGATAACTTCAAAAGGGAAACTCGATTCATCATAAGAGAGTAGAGGGGGAGAAACATCATAAGATCCAACTACAATAGCAAAGCTTGGGATACATCAAGATCGTGCCATAGAGGGAACACGAGAGAGAACATGAGAGAGAGAGAGAGATCAAACACATAGCTACTGGTACATACCCTCAGCCCCGAGGGTGAACTACTCCCTCATCGTCATGGATAGTGTCGGGATGATGAAGATGGCCACCGGTGATGGATTCCCCCTCCGGCAGGGTGCCGGAACGGGCTCCCGAGAGGTTTTTGGTGGCTACAGAGGCTTGCGGCGGCGGAACTCCCGATCTATATTGATTTCTGATGGTTTTAGGGTACGTAGGTATATATAGTCGAAACAAGTCGGTCGGGAGGTGCTCGATGGGTCCACGAGACAGGGGGTCGTGCCTTGGGGGGGCTATCTCCTGGGCTCCTCGAGGGTCTTCTGACATGATCTCCAAGCCTCCAGGATGATATTCTTCCAAAAAATCACGATGCCAAAGGTTTCATTCCGTTTGGACTCCCTTTGATATTCCTTTTCTTCGAAATACTGAAACAGGCAATAAAACAACAATATGGGTTGGGCCTCCGGTTAGTGGGTTAGTCCCAAAAATGATATAAATATGTAAAATAAAACCCATAAACATCCAAAAGGGGTAATATAATAGCATGGAACAATCAAAAATTATATATACGTTGGAGACGTATCAATTGAACTCCCACATACGGAGAGATCGACGTTGGCATGGCAGGACCCGACGAACTAGCATTACTTACATTACCTTGACAAGACTGACATCCCTCTTGAGGAGATCTCGGATGCGGCTTTGCAATGTCAACACGTCAACTGACCCCCAGTCTAGCCTCTTGTTGACCCAGGACGCCAGTTGAGGTGGAGGGCCCGAGCGAAAGGCAGGGGCGGCCACCCGCTTGGTACCTCGGGGAGCTGTGATGTAAAACCACTCCCGCTGCCATAAGTCGGACACCTCTAGGAAGGAACCCTATGGCCATAGGGCGTCGGCGCCTTTGCTTATTATAGCGCCTCCACACTCTGTGTGTCGCCCATCGATCATCTTCGGCTTCACATTGAAGGTCTTGAGCCATAAGCCGAAGTGTGGGGTGATGCGGAGGAAGGCTTCACACACGACGATAAACGACGAGATGTCAAGGATGGAATCTGGAGCTAGATCATGGAAATCTAGCCCGTAATAGAACATGAGCCCTCTAACAAAGGGATCAAGACTAAAGCCTAGCCCTCGGAGGAAGTGGGAAACAAATACGACACTCTCGTTGGGTTCGGGAGTGGGGATGACCTGCCCTTGAGCAGGCAGCCTGTGCGAGATTTCGGCAGTCAGATACCTGGCCTCCCTAAGCTTCTTGATGCCATCCACCAACCTTGAGGGTTGGACCCGGACATGCTGGAAGGTTCAAAGTGCTTAGCCTGAGCCTCGGGTGTTGGAACTCGAGGTGGGGGAAGGGAAGGATCGAGCGTGGGAAGAAAAGGACAGGCCTTGGCCCCTTTATAAAGAGGGTGAATATCAAGCGTCCTCCACGTGGCCATTTAGAACTTGCCTAAAATCAAGGAGTCATACTAACAAGCACGATTGGGTTACCCACACCTGTATTGATGAGAATCCCGTGATAAGGGGAACACGGTCTCTGCTTCGACAAGACGTGCCAATAAAACCGCCTTGTAACACGTGTAGTTGCAGGCTGGGGAAAACGGTTCGTAATGACCAGGCCACAGTGTGATGTCATGCTATGGAAAGTTGTCAGCAGATTAGATTTGAGAAATATTATGCTCTCTACGGTGGTATGTGGAAATTATTTTGCAGAGCCGGACACGATCCTCATGTTCAAGATCTTCTATGGAGTATTTGGAGAAGGAACCCGCCTTGCAATGCCGAAGACAATCTGCACGCCAGACTCATCGTCATTGAAGCCTGGTTCAGGGGCTACTGAGGGAGTCCTGGATTAGGGGGTCCTCGGACAGCCGGACTATATACTTTGGCCGGACTGTTTGACTATGAAGATACAAGACTGAAGACTTCGTCCCGTGTCGGGGTGGGACTCTCCTTTGCATGGAAGGCAAGCTTGGCAATTCGGATATGTAGATCTCCTTCTCTGTAACTGACTCTGTGTAACCCTAGCCCCCTCCGGTGCCTATATAAATCGGAGGGTTTAGTCCGTAGGACAACAACAATCATAATCATAGGCTAGCTTCTATGGTTTAGCCTCTACGATCTCGTGGTAGATCAACTCTTGTAATACTCATATCATCAAGATCAATCAAGCAGGAAATAGGGTATTACCTCCATCGAGAGGGCCAGAACCTGGGTAAACATTGTGTCCCCCGCCTCCTGTTACCATTAGCCTTAGATGCACAGTTCGGGACCCCCTACCCGAGATCCGCTGGTTTTTTCGCCGACAGCTGTCACAAACACTTCTGAAGCCAATGACCCTGTCTTGGCGGAAGATCATGTGTAGACTGAAGCTAATGTTGTGCTTGAAGCCATTGAGAATCCTGAAGCTTCTGTGATGCTGGTCCCCACTGACGGTGTTGTTCCTCCCCCAAGGCCTCACACTATGGAAACGGCTTACAACCATGATGGGGAGTTGGTCATAGTTCGCTGGCCAATCCTGGTTCCTCCCACCGGTCCCGGACCGCAATATGATTATCATGTGCAGCAGCGACCACAAGTACAGAATCCTAAGCCCAGGCTGCCAAGGCTTCCAGGTGCTGCTCCATCACCAGGATCTTTCAGTGTCAACAGCTTCAGAGCACACAACACCTTCTTTGACAGTGATAAGAATCCATACTCGAAGCCAAGGATCTCTTCAAATTGCTTCTGGAGCCATCAACAACGCAGGTATTACTCCTGTGTCCTCTACAATCAAGAGAGAATCTTTCCTCACATGTGTCTTGATTGTGAAGCTATGGTTGGGCTCCCCTGTCTTGAAGAAGCTCTGGGCTGCTTTCGGGATGCTGATACGTCTCCAACGTATCTATAATTTATGAAGTATTCATGCTATTATATTATCCATCTATGATGTTTTATATGCATTTATATGTCATTTTATATGACTTTTGGGACTAACCTACTAACCTAGAGCCCAGTGCCAGTTTCTGTTTTCTCCTTGTTTTTGAGTTTTACAGAAAAGGAATACCAAACGGAGTCCAATTGACGTGCCAATTTTTGAGGATTTTTGAAGGACCAAAATAAGACCATGGAGCATTGGAGTTGGGCCAGAAGAGTCCCGGGCTTCCCACGACAGTGGGGGCACGCCCACCCCCCTAGGGCACGCCCCCTATCTCGTGGACAGCCCGGAGACCCCCCCTGACGTGAAACCAACGCCAAAAATTCCTATAAATATAGAAACCTTCGGGAAATAACCTAGATCGGAAGTTCTGCCGCAGCAAGCCTCTGTAGCCACGAGAAATCAATCTAGGCCCTCTCCGGCACCCTGCCGGAGGGGGCCATCATCACCGGAGGCCATGGAGGAGGATCTCGGAGGGGCCATCATTGGCATGAAGGCCAAGGACCAGAGGGGGAAAGCCATGGAGGAGGATGCACAAGGGGGAGAACCTCTCCTCCTCTCTCTTGGTGGCACCGGAGTGCCATCTGGAGGGGAATCATCGCCGCGGTGATCGCCTTCATCACCATCCTCATCTCTTTTACGCGGTCCACTCTCCCGCACCCCGCTGTAATCCTTACTTGAACATGGTGCTTTATACCGCATATTATGATTCAATGATGTGTTGCCATCCTATGATGTTTTGAGTAGATATCTTTTGTCCTTGGGTTGATTGATGGTCTATATTGGTACGAGTTGTATGTTTTATTTTGCTGTTGTCCTATGGTGCTCTCCGTGTCGCGCAAGCATGAGGGATTCCCGCTGTAGGGTGTTGCAATACGTTCATGATTCGCTTATAGTGGGTTGGTGATTGACTAAAACACAAACCCGAGTAAGGGGGTTGTTGCGTATGGGAATAAAGAGGACTTGATGCTTTAATGCTATGGTTGGGTTTTACCTTAATGATCTTTAGTAGTTGCAGACGCTTGCTAGAGTTCCAATCATAAGTGCATATGATCCAAGTAGAGAAAGTATGTTAGCTTATGCTCTCCCTCATATGAAATTGCAATGACGACTATCGGTCTTGTTAACAATTGCCTAGGACAATTCCGCACACCGATCCATCATTATTCCACACTCACAATTTATATTATTTAGTAATATATTCTAACTTTATGATAACAGCACCTACTTTTATATTTTAGCTCTCTGATATCATACAAAGTTATCCTCTTTATACCCACAACACAGTTTTATTTCTTGTTTCTAGTTGGAAGCAAACGTTCGGTACACGTAGAGTCGTATCAGTGGCAGATAGGGCTTGAGAGAATATTGATCTTACCTTTGGCTCCTTGTGGGTTCGACACTCCATACTTATCACTTCCACCTTTGGGAATTGCTACGATGATTCCCTGCACTTGGGGATTATCAAGCTCTTTTCTGGCGCCGTTGCCGGGGAGCAATAGCATGGGGTTGATATTCTCGTGTGTGCTTGTTTGCTTTCTTCACTAAGTAGATTTTGTTTTTCCTTTTTGTTTCTATTTAGTTTTGGGTGAAACATACAAAAAAATTAAAAGAATGAAAATACCAAAAAAATATTTACTTGCCTCTCACGCCTAAAAAAGTTTTTCATAAAGAGAAGTGATTGGAAAGTTATGCATTGAAGAAGTGAGGGTCGACCTTGAGCACTTGTGTTCATGCTCACGGAAACAATGTAGAATTTTTCATGAAAGTTTCTATGTAAATAATTATCCCCTTGTATGTATCCATTGTATTATAAAAATAATGTGCCAAGCTTTGGTTTTAGTATGATAAGATTGCTTGCTTAATATGTGCAGAACAAAAACAGAAACTTTGGCTGTAGTGCATGAATTTACATTTTTTACTGAAAAATAAAATGGGTATGAAACTTTTTGCACATTACTTATGTACAAATTATTAAAATTTTCAAATTTATTTCATAATTTTTGGAGTTACAGAAGTTTACTAAACTTCCAGATTACTACAGACTGTCCTGTTCTTGACAGATTCTGTTTTTCGTGTGTTGTTTGCTTATTTTGATGCATCTATGGCTAGTATGTAAGGGTATGAACCATAGAGAAGTTGGAATACAGTAAGTTTAACACCAATATAAAAAAATAATGAGATAATTACAGTACCTTAGGGTGGTAGTTTGCTTTATTACACTAACGGATCTCACAAGTTTTTGTTTAAGTTTTTGTGAATGAAGTGTTTGAAGAATGAGGAGTTACCAATGTGATAAGAATAAAGAGAGAAAAGAGTTCAAGCTTGGAGATTCCCAAGGCACCCCAAGTAAATATTTCAAAGGATACTCAAGCATCTAAGCTTAGGGATGCCCTGGTTGGCATCCCATCTTTCTTCTTCAACAAATATCGGTATACCTTTGTTTTTGTTTTGTTCACATGATTTGTGTCCTTTGTGTTTTTATTTTTCTTTAAGAATCATGCTAGTATGAGATAGCTCTTCATTTATTTATATAATAATTCATTTGCTTCACTTATATCTTTTAAGTATGATCTTATAGAATTGCTCTTTGTGCTTCACTTAAATCGTTTGAGTATGGTTTTATAGAATGCTTCGTGCGCTTCAATTATATATTTTGAGCTTGGATATTGGCTAGTCTATATTAATTGTATAATGCTCTAGAAACTTCACTTATATTTTGGAGTATGAATAATACTATAATTTAAAGTGGGTTTGGAAGAGTGTCAACTTTAGGAATTAGTGATCCCACTATCTTGGAGGGTGTTGAATCTTCTTACGATATTTATGAAAGTGGATTTGGAAGAGTGTCAACTTTAGTTAATGTTCCACTATTTAGGAAGAGGTTCCAATTGAGTATGAGAACAAAGTTGCTATCCATGATGCTACTGAAAATTATTATGAGGGAGGAATATGTGCTTGTAGGAGTTGCAATAATATCAAGTTTCCTCTCTATGTGCTTAAAGTTTTGAAGTTATACTTGTTTTGCCTTCCTATGCTAGTTGACTTTTGTTCCTATAAATTGTGTGCTCACAAAATCCTTAGGCATAGGAAGTGAGTTATATTTAAATGTGCTAGTCATATTCTTCATGATGCTCTCTTTGTGTTTCAACTCTTTTCTTTTACGCGAGCATCATTGAAATCATCATGCCTAGCTAAAAGGCATTAAAGAAAAGCGCTTGTTGGGAGACAACCCAATATTTACCCTTACTGTTTTTGTGTGTATACATGGTTAAGCTACTGTAGTAATCATGTTTTATAGCTTTTGTTTCAATAAAGTGCCAAGTAAGACCTTTGGGAAGACTTGGGTGAGAGTTAATGTGATCTTGCTGTAAAAAACAGAAACTTTGTGCTCACGAAATTAGTTGTCATTTTTTACATAAGAGTGCTTTTGATTTGATTATTTTTGCAGAAGATTTCTAGACAAATTCCTCGCGTCCACCAATTTACTTCATAATTTTTGGACTACATAAGTATGGTTATTGTTCAGATCATTATAGACTGTTCTGTTTCTGACAGATTCTGTTTTCATTGCATAGTTTGCTTGTTTTCTAGTTTCTATGGCTTATATTTCTCAATAATAAATTGTAGAAATGATATGGTATGTGTAAACAATTATGAACCTTGTCTTTTACAGTACCAAAGTGCATGGTTTACTCTTTATCATATTAACCTATCTCGCGAAGTTCCATTAAGTTTTGTGTGGTTGAAGTTTTCAATTTTTGGGTGAGATATCAATAGGAGGAGAATAAGGAGTGGGAAGACCCTAAGCTTGGGGATTCCCAAGGCACCCCAAGGTAATATTCAAGGAAGACTCAAGCGCCTAAGCTTGGGGATGCCCCGGAAGGCATCCCCTCTTTCGTCTTCAAAACTATCGATATACCTTAATCGGAGCTATATTTTTATTCGCCACATGATAAGTATTTTACTTGGAGCGTCATTTTATTTTGTTAGTATTAGCTTGCTGTTATTTAGAATAGTGTTTTGCATCTTTATTTTCAATAAAAATGTCAAGGATAGCCTTTACCATGCTTATTTTGCTAGTATACATGTTGCAGTTTGAAAACAGAAAGTTTACCGCTGTTGCAAAAATTCCCTAGAGAAGTCAGAGCATGATATAATGTTGAAACTTTTTGCATAATGAGATCTGATAAATATAATACAGTGGGAATTTTCTCTCATTATTTTTGGAGTTAGGGAAGTATTGATACTCTTGCATTCTTTACAGGCTGTACTATTTTGACAGATTGCTGTTATGTTTGCATTGTTTGCATATGTTTGCTTGCTTAATGATTCTATTTGAGGATAGGAGTATTAAATATGCAGAGGCATTTAGTATGCAATGTTGAATAATAATTCTAGTGATTTATTACAGTAGAAAATGATAAGGTTTTGCATTGGTTTATACTAACCTATCTCATGAGTTCTTGTTGAGTTTGGTGTGGATGAAGCTTTTGATAAAAAGAGAAACCATGATATGAGAAGAATTAAGGAGACACAAAAGTTCAAGCTTGGGGATGACCAAGGCACCCCAAGATAATATTCCAAGAAGTCTCAAGCATCTAAGCTTGGGGATGCCCTGTTAGGCATCCCACCTTTCTTCTTCAACAACTATCGGTTAGTATCGGTTGAACATAAGTTTTTGCTTCTTCACATGAGTTGTGTTATCCTTGCAATGTCATTTTATTTTGTTTTACTTGATGTTTGTATAAAATCATTGGATCTGAAATATTGAATAAAAAAGGAACCCTCCCATGGCTAGTTAATTATTTGACTACTCAGTGCCCTTCACGCATACCTTTTGGAGTAGTTTGTCATTTACTCATGTGCTTCATGTATATCCTATGAGTAAATGGGGGAATGAATTGAATGTCATAAATCTGAATTTTTATATGCTTATAACATGGATAGTAATGGATTCACATATAAAGAGTATGATGCATAAAAGTTGTTGAGAGTTGGCAAACGTAGTTTTGGTCATTGTTGCAATTAATAGGAAGTAATAAGGAAAGAGAGGTTCACATACAAATATATTATCCTGGACATCTTTTATGATTGAGAGCACTCATTAAGTATGACATGCTAAAAGAGTTGACGTTGGACAAGGAAGACAACGTAATGGTTTATGTTTTCTCACATCTCAGTTAAAGTATATTATCATTGACCTTACAAATATGTTGAGCTTGCCTTTCCCCCTCATGCTAGCCAAATTCCTTGCACCAAGTAGAGATACTATTTTGTGCTTCCAAATATCCTTAAACCCATTTTTGCCATGAGAGTCCACCATACCTACCTATGGATTGAGTAAGATCCTTCAAGTAAGTTGTCATGTTGCAGGCAATAAAAATTGCTATCTAATTATGTATGACTTATTAGTGCAGAGAAAATAAGCTTTGTACAATCTTGTTGTGGAAGCAATAAAAGCGACGAACTGCATAATAATGGTCCACATACAAGGGGCAATATAAAGTGACGTTCTTTTGCTGCATCCAACCCTAAACGCACATGACAACCTCTGCTTCCCTTTGCGAAGGGCCTATCTTTTACTTTATGTTTTTACTTTATGCTTGAGTCAAGGTGATCCTCACCTTTCCCTTTTTCATTTTATCCTTTGGCAAGCCCCTCGTGTTTGAAAGATCATGATATATATATATCCAATTGGATGTAAGTTAGCATGAGCTATTATTGTTGACATCACCTAAAGGTGAATACGTTGGGAGGCAACACAATAAGCCCCTATCTTTCTCAGTGTCCGGCTAAAACTTCATAACCACAAGTATTGCATGAGTGTTAGCAATTGTAGAAGACTATATGATAGTTGAGTATGTGGACTTGCTGAAAAGCTCTATTCTTGACTCTTTCTGATGTTATGATAAATTGCAATTGCTTCAATGACTGAGATTATAGTTTGTTAGTTCTCAATGAAGTTTCTGAACCATACTTGACATTGTGAATAGATTGTTACTTGATCATGAAAAGTTTTATGTGATAAGCTACTATTATGACACATAATGATGCTAGATAAGGTGACTGAAATTATCTTTGATCAAACTTGTGCACCTGCTAGCATTCACACTTCATAAATTATTTATTTTATCATTTACCTACTCGAGGACGAGCAGGAATTAAGCTTGGGGATGCTGATACGTCTCCAACGTATCTATAATTTATGAAGTATTCATGCTATTATATTATCCGTCTATGATGTTTTATATGCATTTATATGTCATTTTATATGATTTTTGGGACTAAACTATTAACCTAGAGCCCAGTGCCAGTTTCTGTTTTCTCCTTGTTTTGAGTTTTACAGAAAAGGAATACCAAATGGAGTCCAATTGACGTGCCAATTTTTGAGGATTTTTTATGGACCAAAATAAGACCACGGAGCATTGGAGTTGGGCCAGAAGAGTCCTGGGCTGCCCACGAGAGTGGGGGCGTGCCCACCCCCCTAGGGCGCGCCCCCCCTATCTCGTGGACAGCTCGGAGACCCCCTGACATGAAACCAACACCAAAAATTCCTATAAATACACAAACCTTCGGGAAATAACCTAGATCGGAAGTTTCGCCGCCGCAAGCCTCTATAGCCACGAGAAATCAATCTAGGCCCTCTCTGGCACCCTGCCGGAGGGGGCCATCATCACCGGAGGCCATGGAGGAGGATCTCAGAGGGGCCATCATCGCCATGAAGGCCAATGATAAGAGGGGGAAAACCATGGAGGAGGAAGCACAAGGGGAAGAACCTCTTCTCCTCTCTCTTGGTGGCACCAGAGTGCCATCGGGAGGGGAATCATCGCCGTGGTGATCGTCTTCATCAACATCACCATCCTCATCTCTTTTACGCGGTCCACTCTCCCGCACCCCGCTGTAATCCCTACTTGAACATGGTGCTTTATACCGCATATTATGATTCAATGATGTGTTGCCATCCTATGATGTTTTGAGTAGATATGTTTTGTCCTTGGGTTGATTGATGGTCTAGATTGGTACGAGTTGTATGTTTTATTTTGGTGCTGTCCTATGGTGCTCTCCGTGTCACGCAAGCGTGAGGGATTCCCGCTATAGGGTGTTGCAATACGTTCATGATTGGCTTATAGTGGGTTGGTGAGTGACTTAAACACAAAGCCGAGTATGCGGGTTGTTGCGTATGGGAATAAAGAGGACTTGATGCTTTAATGCTATGGTTGGGTTTTACCTTAATGATCTTTAGTAGTTGCGGACACTTGCTAGAGTTCCAATCATAAGTGCATATGATCCAAGTAGAGAAAGTATGTTAGCTTATGCCTCTCCTCATATGAAGTTGCAATGACGACTATCGGTCTTGTTAACAATTGCCTAGGACAATTCCGCACACCGATCCATCATTATTCCACACTCACTATTTATATTATTTAGTAATATATTCTAACTTTATGATAACAGCACCTACTTTTATATTTTAGCTCTCCGATATCATACAAAGTTATCCTCTTTATACCCACAACACAGTTTTATTTCTTGTTTCTAGTTGGAAGCAAACGTTCGGTAAACGTAGAGTCGTATCAGTGGCAGATAGGGCTTGAGAGAATATTGATCTTACCTTTGGCTCCTTGTGGGTTCGACACTCCATACTTATCACTTCCACCTTTGGGAATTGCTACGATGATTCCCTGCACTTCGGGATTATCAGATGCTAGTCTTCTGGAATTTGTCCCATCCAAAGAGCACTGGAATGAAGAGCTTCTGCTGCAGTTCTATGCTACTCTTCACATTCGTGGCTACAACCAGGATCCGAAGACATGGATCCTCGAGTGGATGATAGGTAATGTGCACTGATACGTCCACATATCTATAATTTTTTATTGTTCCATGCTATTATATTATCTGTTTTGGATGTTTAATGGGCTTTACTATACACTTTTATATTATTTTTGGGACTAACCTATTAACCGGAGGCCCAGCCCAAATTGTTGTTTTTTGCCTATTTCAGTGTTTCGCAGAAAAGGAATATCAAACGGAGTCCACACAGAATGAAACCTTCGGGAGAGTTATTTTTGGAATAAACACAATCCAGGAGACTTGGACTGGACGTCAAGAAGAAAACGAGGAAGCCACAAGGCAGGGAGGCGCGCCCTAGGAGGGTGGGCGCGCCCCCCACCCTCGTGGACCCCTCGTGGCTCCCTTGACCGACTTCTTTCGCCTATATATATCCATATACCACGAAAACATCCAGGAGCACAATAGATTGGGAGTTCCGCCGCCGCAAGCCTCTGTAGCCACCAAAAACCAATCGGGACCCTATTCCTGCACCCTGCCAGAGGGGGGATCCCTCACAGGTGGCCATCTTCATCATCCCGGCGCTCTCCATGACGAGGAGGCAGTAGTTCACCCTCGGGGCTAAGGGTATGTACCAGTAGCTATGTGTTTGATCTCTCTCTCATGTTCTTGATTTGGCACGATTTTGATGTATCGCGAGCTTTGCTATTATAGTTGGATCTTATGATGTTTCTCCCCCTCTACTCTCTTGTAATGAATTGAGTTTTCCCTTTGAAGTTATCTTATAGATTGAGTCTTTAAGGATTTGAGAACACTTGATGTATCTCTTGCATGTGCTTATCTATGGTGACAATGGGATATTCACGTGATCTACTTGATGTACGTTTTGGTGATCAACTTGTGGGTTCAGTGACCTTCTGAACTTATGCATAGGGCTTGGCACATGTTTTTGTCTTGACTCTTCGGTAGAAACTTTGGGGCACTCTTTGAAGTACTTTCTGTTGGTTGAATAGATGAATCTGAGATTGTGTGATGCATATCGTATAATCATGCCCACATATACTTGAGGTGACATTGGAGTATCTAGGTGACATTAGGGTTTTGGTTGATTTGTATCTTAAGGTGTTATTCTAGTAGGAACTCTATGATAGATCGAATGGAAAGAATAGCTTCGTGTTATTTTACTACGGACTCTTGAATAGATTGATTAGAAAGGATAACTTTGAGGTGGTTTCGTACCCTACAATAATCTCTTCATTTGTTCTCCGCTATTGGTGACTTTGGAGTGACTCTTTGTTGCATGTTGAGGGATTATTATATGATCCAATTATGTAATTATTATTTGGAGAACTTGCACTAGTGAAAGTATGAACCTTAGGCCTTGTTTCCTAGCATTGCAATACCGTTTACGCTCACTTTTATCATTAGTTACCTTGCTGTTTTTATATTTTCAGATTACAAAATCCTATATCTATCATCCATATTGCACTTGTATCACCATCTGTTCCGAACTAGTGCACCTATACAATTTGCCATTGTATTGGGTGTGTTGGGGACACAAGAGACTCTTTGTTATTTGGTTACAGGGTTGTTTGAGAGAGACCATCTTTATCCTACGCCTCCCACGGATTGATAAACCTTAGGTCATCCACTTGAGGGAAATTTGCTACTGTCCTACAAACCTCTGCACTTGGAGGCCCAACAACGCCTACAAGAAGAAGGTTGTGTAGTAGACATCAAGCTCTTTTCTGGCGCCGTTGCCAGGGAGGTGAGTGCTTGAAGGTATATCTTTATATCTTACAATTGAATCTTTTTGTTTCCTGTTTTATCTCTAGTTTAGTCTATAAAAGAAAATGACAAAAAAATGGAATTGACGGTGCCTCATATGCTTCATCTTTTTAATGTCTTCCGTGAAAATAAGGATTCCGAAAATTGTGCTCAAGTACTAGAAGAAGAATTACATAGAATGCTTGGCATAAAATATGTGAATGATGAGCATGATTGCAATGTTGTTAGTATGAATTTTTTGAATACCCATGATGCTAATGATATGCAAAGCCACAAGCTTGGGGATGCTATGTTTGATGAGTATGATATTTTTTGTCCCCCAAGTTTTGATGAGCAAATTTATTATGATGAAAGCATGCCTCCTATTTATGATGATTATTGTGATGATACGTATGCCATAAAGAATACACATAACCATGAAACTTGTTATCATGATTTTAATTTTCAATTGGATTATGCTTCACATGATAGTTATTTGTTGAGTTTGCTCCCACTACTATTCATGAGAAGAAGTTTGCTTATGTGGAGAGTAGTAAAATTTCTATGCAAGTAGATCATGAAAAGAATGCTTTAGGTGCTGGTTATATGGTTGAATTCATTCATGATGCTACTGAATATTATTATGAGAGAGGATCATATGCTTCTACATATTGCAATGATATCAAGTTTCCTCTCTATATGCTTAAAGTTTTAAAGTTATGCTTGTTTTGCCTTCCTATGCTAGTTGATTATTGTTCCCATAAGTTGTTTGATCACAAAATCCCTATGCATAGGAAGTGGGTTAGACTTAAATGTGTTAGTAATATTCTTCAAGATGCTCTTTTTCTGTTTCAATTCTCATCTTTTATGCGAGCATCATTGAAATCATCATGCCTAGCTAAAAGGCATTAAAGAAAAGAGCTTGTTGGGAGACAACCCAATATTTACCTTTACTGTTTTTTGTGTTCACATGATTATGCTACTGTAGTAATCATTTTTTTATAGCTTTTGTTTGAACAAAGTGCCAAGTAAGACCTTTAGGATAGCTTACGGTGATAGTTGTGTTGATCCTGCTGAGAAATCAGAAACTTTTGCACCCAGTACATTAGTTTTGCTAATTCACAGTAACGTGCTTTTGATCTGATTCTTTCTTGTCTGGATTGGTACACAAATTTCTCAGGTTTGTCTAAATTGGTATAATTTTTGGAGTTACAGAAGTATTCGAGAGTTACAGATTACTACAGACTGTTCTGTTTTGACAGATTTTGTTTTCTATGTGTTGTTTGCTTATTTTGATGAATCTATGAGTAGTATTTGAGGTTATGAACCATACAGAAGTTGGAATAAAGTATATTTTACACCGATATGAATTTATAATGAGTTCACAACAATACCTAAGTTGTGATTTATTTTCTTATACTAACGGAGCTTATGAGTTTTCTATTGAGTTTTGTGTTGTGAAGGTTTCAAGTTTTGGGTAAAGATTTGATGTACTATGGAATAAGGAGTGGCAAGAGCCTAATCTTGGGGATGCCCAAGGCACACCAAGGTAATATTCAAGGACAACCAAGAGCCTAAGCTTGGGGATGCCCCGGAAGACATCCCCTCTTTCGTCTTCGTTGATCGGTAACTTTACTTGGAGCTATATTTTTATTCACCACATGATATGTGTTTTGCTTAGAGCGTGATTTTCTAGTGTTAGTATTTGATTGCTGTTATTTAGAATAATGTTTTGAATCTTTATTTTCAATAAAAATGTCAAGGATAGCCTTTACCGTGCTTATTTTGCAAGTATACATGTTGCTGTTTCAAAACAGAAAGTTTACCGTTGTTGCAAAAATTCCATAGAAAAGTCAGAAAATGATAAAATGTTGAAACTTGTTGCATATTGAGCTCTGATAAATCTTCTACAGTGTGGCGGACTTTCATAATTTTTGGAGTTAGGGAAGTATGATGAATCTTGCATTCTTTACAGACTGTACTGTTTTGGCAGATTGCTGTTATGTTTGCATTGTTTGCATATGTTTGCTTGTTTAATGATTCTATTTGAGGATAGGAGTATTAAATATGCAGAGACATTTAGTATGCAATGTTGAATAATATTTTTGTGATTTGTTACAGTAGAAAATGATAAGGTTTTTGCATTGGTTTATACTAAGTTATCTCATGAGTTCTTGTTGAGTTTGGTGTGGATGAAGATTTCGAGATTTAGGAAACCGAGATATAAAAGGAATTAAGGAGACACAGAAGCTCAAGCTTGGGGATACCCAAGGCACCCCAAGATAATAGTTCAAGAAGTCTCAAGCATCCAAGCTTGGGGATGCCCCTGTAGGCATCCCACCTTTCTTCTTCAACAATTATCGGTTAGTATCGATTGAACCTAAGTTTTTGCTTCTTCACATGATGTGTGCTATCCTTGAAATTTCATTTTGTTTTGTTTTGCTTGCTATTTGAATAAAATACCAAGATCTAAAATTCTTAAATGTTAGAGAGTCTTCACATGGTTGCACAATTATTCGACTACTCATTGATCTTCACTTATACCTTTTGGAGTAGTTTCTCATTTGCTCTAATGCTTCACTTATATTATTTTGAGAGTCTAGAACAGCATGGTAACATGCTTGGGTTATAAACTAGTCCTAATATGATGGGCATCCAAGATGGGTATAATAAAAACTTTCATATAAAGTGCATTGAATACTATGAGAAGTTTGATACTTGATAATTGTTTTGAGATATAAAGGTGGTAATGTTAGAGTCATGCTAGTTGGGTAATTATGAAATTGAGAAATACTTGTGTTAAAGTTGGCAAGTCCCGTATATGCACGTATGGTGAACGTTGTGTGACAAATTTGAAGCATGGGGTGTTCTTTGATTGCCTTCCTTATGAGTGGAGATTGGGATCGCGCGATGGTCAACTCCTACTAACCCTTCCCCTAGGAGCATGTGTAGTAGTACTTTGCTTCAAGGGCTAATAAAATTTTGCAATAAGTATATGAGTTCTTTATGACTAATGTGAGTCCATGGATTATACGCACTCTTACCCTTCCACAATTTGCTAGCCTCTACGGTACCGTGCATTGCCCTTTCTCACCTTGAGAGTTGGTGCAAACTTCGCCGGTGCATCTAAACCCCGTGATACGATACGCTCTATCACACATAAACCTCCTTATATCTTCCTCAAAACAGCCACCATACCTACCTATTATAGCATTTCCATAGCCATTCCGAGATATATTGCCATGCAACTTTCCACCGTTCCATTTATTATGACACGCTCCATCATTGTCATATTGCTTTTGCATGATTATTTAGTTGACATTGTATTTGTGGCAAAGCCACCTTTATAATTCTTTCATACATGTCGCTCTTGATTCATAGCATATCCGGTACACCGCCGGAGGCATTCACATAGAGTCATATTTTGTTCTAAGTATTGAGTTGTAATTCTTGAGTTGTAAATAAATAAAAGTGTCATGATTGAGGGAGTCTTGGATTAGGGGGTCCTCGGACAGCCGGACTATATACTTTGGCGGGACTATTGGACTATGAAGATACAAGATTGAAGACTTCGTCCCGTGTCCGGGTGGGACTCTCCTTTGCGTGGAAGGCAAGCTTCGCAATTCGGATATGTAGATCTCCTTCTCTATAGCCAACTCTGTGTAACCCCTAGCCCCCTCCGGTATCTATATAAATCGGAGGGTTTAGTCTGTAGGACAACAGACAATCATAATCATAGGCTAGCTTCTAGGGTTTAGCCTCTACGATCTCGTGGTAGATCAACTCTTGTAATACTCATATCATCAAGATCAATCAAGCAGGAAGTAGGGTATTACCTCCATCAAGAGGGCCCGAACCTGGGTAAACATCATGTCCCCCACCTCCTGCTACCATTAGCCTTAGACGCACAGTCCGGGGACCCTACCCGAGATCCGTCGGTTTTGACACTGACATTGGTGCTTTCATTGAGAGTTCCACTATGTCGTCATGATAAGGCTTGATGGCTCCTTCAATCATCTTCAACGATGCGGTCCAGGGTGAGGTTTTCCTCCCCAGACAGATCTTCGTATTCGGCGGCTTCGTACTGCGAGCCAACTCGCTTGGCCATCTGGAGCAGATCGATAGCTACGCCCCTGGCCATCAGGTCAGATTTGGAAGCTCAAACTACACTGCCAACATCCGCGGAGACTTGATCTTCGACGGATTCGAGCCCATGTCAGGTGCGCCGGATTGTCACGATGAGCATGACCTAGATCTGCCATCGGACAGCGTTCGGGAGATCACACCTGCGGCTGCCCCAGCCTTTAATCCGGAGCAGATCATGCCATCCGAGGACGGGTGGATGGACCCCGCCAAGGAGGCCGCACCCTCAGCGGTGATAGAGCCGAACACTGACCTCCCCTCCTATGAGGCCGGTGTCATCGGACCCTCGGACTCGTCTCCAGCTACAGGCTCAGAACCGCGTGCATCTGTGCCTATCGAATCTGATTGGGCACCGATCATGGAGTTTACCTCCGCGGATATCTTTCAGCACTCGCCCTTGGGCGACGTGCTAAACTCATTGAGGTCTCTCTCCTTATCAGGAGACTCTTGGCCGAACTATGTCCGGCTGGAGTGGGAGGCGGACGTCGAAGAAAATCATTTCCCACCCACCACCCACTTAATAGCCACTATCGATGACTTAACCAACGTGCTTGACTTCAACTCCGAAGACATCGACGGTATGGACGACGATGCAGGAGAAGAACAGGAACCACCGCCCACCGGGCATTGGACAGCCACCTCATCATATGATATATATATGGTGGACACACCCAAAGAAAGCAATGGTGATGAGGCCACGAAGGATAATCCCTTGGAGAAGCAATCTAAGCACCGGCGTCATCGGCGCCGCTCTAAGCCCCGCCATAGAAAAAATAGCGATACCGGCACAAGAGATGATAGCAATCCGGATGGTGCCAAAGACGAAAATAATCCAGCCCAGCCAGGCTTCGAGCAGGCCGAGCGGGAGGATGGGCAAGCTAGCCCTAAGGAACAGGCAACAGATGGAGAATCAGAGGATGACAATTACATGCCCCTCTTCGAAGACGAAGTAAGCCTTGGCGACAAAGAATTCATCGTGCCTGAGGACCCCATCGAGCGGGAGCGTGATACATCTCCAACGTATCTATAATTTATGTACCACTCATGCTATTTTATTATCTGTTTTGAATGATTACGGGCTTTATTATACACTTTTATATTACTTTTGGGACTAACCTACTACCCGGAGGCCCAGCCCATATTGCTGTTTTATTGCCTATTTCAGTATTTCGAAGAAAAGGAATATCAAACGGAGTCCAAACGGAATGAAACCTTCGGGAGCGTGATTTTTGGAAAGGATATGATCTGGGGGACTTGGAGTACAAGCCAGGGAAGGTTCGAGGAGGCCAGGAGATAGGAGGGCGCGCCCACCCCCTGGGCGCGCCCCCCTGTCTCGTGGGCTCCTCGAGGCTCCCCTGACCGACTTATTTCGCCTATATATTCCCATATACCCTCAAACCATCGAATACAAAGATAGATCGGGAGTTCCGCTGCCGCAAGCCTCTGTAGCCATCAAAAACCTCTCGGGAGCCCGTTCCGGCACCCTGTCGGAGTGGGAGCCCTCACCGGTGGCCATCTTCATCATCCCGGCGCTCTCCATGACGAGGAGGGAGTAGTTCACCCTCGGGGCTGAGGGTATGTACCAGTAGCTATGTGTTTGATCTCTCTCTCTCTCTCTCTCGTGTTCTCTCTATGGCACGATCTTGATGTATCGCGAGCTTTGCTATTATAGTTGGATCTTATGATGTTTCTCCCCCCTCTACTCTCTTGTGATGAATTGAGTTTTCCCTTTTAAGTTATCTTATCGTATTGAGTCCTTAAGGATTTGAGAACACTTGATGTATGCCTTGCCGTGCTTATCTGTGGTGACAATGGGATATCACGTGATCCACTTGATGTATGTTTTGGTGATCAACTTGCGGGTTCCTCCCATGAACCTATGCATAGGGGTTGGCACACGTTTTCGTCTTAACTCTCCGATAGAAACTTTGGGGCACTCTTTGAAGTACTTTGTGTTGGTTGAATAGATGAATCTAAGATTGTGTGATGCATATCATATAATCATGCCCACGGATACTTGAGGTGACAATGGAGTATCTAGGTTACATTAGGGTTTTGGTTGATTTGTGTCTTAAGGTGTTATTCTAGTATGAACTCTATGATAGATTGAACGGAAAGAATAGCTTCATGTTATTTTACTACGGACTCTTGAATAGATAGAACAGAAAGGATAACTTTGAGGTGGTTTAGTACCCTACCATAATCTCTTCGTTTGTTCTCCGCTATTAGTGGCTTTGGCATGACTCTTTGTTGCATGTTGAGGGATTGTTATATGATCTATCTATGTTATTATTGTTGAGAGAACTTGCACTAGTGAATGTATGAACCCTATGCCTTGTTTCCTACCATTGCAATACCGTTCACGCTCACTTTTATCATTAGTTACCTTGATGTTTTTATAATTTCAGATTACAAATACCCATATCTACTATCCATATTGCACTTGTATCACCATCTCTTCGCCGAACTAGTGCACCTATACAATTTACCATTGTATTGGGTGTGTTGGGGACATAAGAGACTCTTTGTTATTTGGTTGCATGGCTGTTTAAGAGAGACCATCTTCATCCTATGCCTCCCACGGATTGATAAACCTTATGTCATCCACTTCAGGGAAATTTGCTACTGTCCTACAAACATGTGCACTTGCAGGCCCAACAACGTCTACAAGAAGAAGGTTGTGTAGTAGACATCAAGCTCTTTTCTGGCACCGTTGCCGGGGAGGCTAGGTAAGCGGCACTCACACCCCATCAACTAAGCTCTTTTCTGGCGCCGTTTCCAGGGAGGTGAGTGCTTGAAGGTATATCTTTAGATCTTGCAATCGAATCTTTTTGGTTCTTGTTTTATCACTAGTTTAGTTTATAAAAGAAAAACTACAAAAAATGGAGTTAAGCTTGTGTCATACGCTTCATCTTTTTAATATCTTTCATGATTATGATGGAAAGGAAAATTGTGCTCAAGTGTTAGAAGAAGAATGCATTAAAATGCTTGGTACTAAATCTTTGAATGATGAGCATGATTGCAATGTTGTTAGTATGAATTCCTTGAATATCCATGATGCTAATGACATGCAAAGGCACAAGCTTGGGGAAGCTATGTTTGATGGAGATGATATGTTTAGTCCCCCAAGTTTTGATGAGAATATTTATTATGATGAAAGCATGCCTCCTATTTATGATGATTATATTGATGAAAGTGTATTTGGAGAGGTCATGACTTTATTTAGTGATGAATCCACTATTTCGGAAGGGGTTCCAATTGATTATGAGAACAAAGTTGCTATCTATGATGATTATTGTGATGACTTGTATGCTATTAAGTATAATGATAACCATGAAACCTGTCATCATGATTTTAGTTTTCAATTGGATTATGCTTCACATGATAGTTATTTTGTTGAGTTTGCTCCCACCACTATTCCAAATGAGAAGAATTTTGCTTATGTGGAGAGTAGTAAATTTTCTATGCAAGTAGATCATGAAAATAATTCTTTAGGTGCTGGTTATATTGTTGAATTCATTCATGATGCTACTAAAAATTATTATGAGGGAGGAACATATGCTTGTAGAAATTGCAATAATATCAAATTTCCTCTCTATGTGTTGAAAATCTTGAAGCTATGCTTGTTTTACCTTCCTATGCTAGTTGATTATTGTTCTCATAGGTTGTTTGCTCACAAAATCCCTATGCATAGGAATAGGGTTAGACTTAAATGTGTTAGTCATATGCTTTATGATGCTCCTTTTATGTTTCAATCCTTATCTTTTATGTGAGCATCATTGTCATCATCATGCCTAGCTAGAAAGGCATTAAAGAAAAGCGCTTGTTGGGAGACAACCCAATATTTATCCTTACTGTTTTCGTGTGTTCACATGATTATGCTACTGTAGTAATCATGTTTTATAGCTTTTGTTTCAATAAAGTGCCAAGTAAGACCTTTAGGATGGCTTACGGTGATAGTTGTGTTGATCCTGCTGAGAATCAGAAACTTTTGCACCCAGTAAATTAGTTTTGTTAATTTACATAAACGTGTTTTTGATCTTATTCTTTTTGATATATATTGGTACACAAATTTCTTATGACTTCCTAATTTGTTGGAATTTTTGGAGTTCCACAAGTGTACGTTTGATGCAGATTACTACAGACTGTTCTGCTTTTGTCAGATTCTGTTTTCTATGTGTTGTTTGCTTATTTTGATTAATCTATGAGTAGTATCAGAGGGTATGAACCATAGATAAGTTGTAATACAGTAGATATTACATCAATATGAATTTAGAATGAGTTCATTACAGTACCTAAGTGGTGGTTTTATTTTCTTATACTAACGGAGCTTACGAGTTTTCTGTTGAGTTTTGTGTTGTGAAGTTTTCAAGTTTTGGGTAAAGATTCGATGGACTATGGAATAACGAGTGGCAATAGCCTAAGATTGAGGATGCCCAAGGCATCCCAAGGTAATATTCAATGATAGCCAAGAGCCTAAGCTTGGGGATGCCCCGGAAGGCATCCCCTCTTTCGTCTTCGTCCATCGGTAACCTTACTTGGAGCTATATTTTTATTCACCACATGATATGTGTTTTGCTTGGAGCATCATTTTCTTTTGTTAGTATTTGCTTGCTGTTATTTAGAATAATGTTTTGCATCTATATTTTCAATAAAAATGTCAAGGATAGCCTTTACCATGCTTATTTTGCTAGTATACATGTTGCTGTTTGAAAACAAAAAGTTTACCGCTGTTGCAAAAATTCCCTAGAAAAGTCAGAGAATGATATAATGTTGAAACTTTTTGCATATTGAGATCTGATAAATCTTCTACAGCTCAGTATTTTTCTCATAATTTTTGGAGTTATGGTAGTATGATGAATCTTGCATTCTTTACAGACTATACTGTTTTGGCAGATTGCTGTTATGGTTGCATTGTTTGCATATGTTTGCTTGTTTAATGATTCTATTTGAGGATAGGAGTATTAAATATGCAGAGACATTTAGTATTCAATGTGGAATAATAATTGAAGTAATTTGTTACAGTAGAAAATGATAAGGTTTTGCATTGGTTTATACTAACCTATCTCACGAGTTCTTGTTGAGTTTGGTGTGGATGAAGCTTTCGAGATTTAGGAAACCAACATATAAAAGGAATTAATGAGACACAAGAGCTCAAACTTGGGGATGCCCAAGGCACCCCAAGATAATATTTCAAGAAGTCTCAAGCATCTGATCTTGGGGATGCCCCGGTAGGCATCCCACCTTTCTTCTTCAACAATTATCGGTTAGTATCGGTTGAGCCTAAGTTTTTGCTTCTTCACATGAGTTGTGCTATCCTTCCAATGTCATTTTATTTTGATTTGCTTGCTGTTTGAATAAAATACCAAGATCTGAAATTCTTAAATGAGAGAGAGTCTTCACATAGTTACATAATTAATTAGCTACTCATTGATCTTCACTTATATCTTTTTGGAGTAGTTTGTCATTTACTTGTGTGCTTCACTTATATCCTATGAGTAAATGGTTGAATGAGTTGAATGTCATAAACCTGAAATTATATATGTTTCATTTGCTTATCCCATGGGGAGTAATGACTTCACATCTAAGAAGTAGAGGTTGTAAATTTGTTGAAGGTTAGCAAGCATTATATTGGTCATTTGAACAATTCATGAAAGAATATTGAAGGAAGAGAGATTTCACATATAAATATACTATCTTAGACATCTTTTATAATTGTGAGCACTCATTAAGTATGACATGCTAAAGAGTTGATGTTGGACAAGGAAGACAAGGTAATGGGTTATGTTTTCTTACATCTCAGTTAAAGTATATTGTCATGGATCATTCAAACATGTTGAGCTTGCCTTTCCCCCTCTTGCTAGCCAAATTCCTTACAACAAGTAGAGATACTACTTGTGCTTCCAAATATCCTTAAACCCAGTTTTGCCATGAGAGTCCACCATACCTACCTATGGATTGAGTAAGATCCTTCAAGTAAGTTGTCATTGGTGCAAGCAACAAAAATTGCTCTCTAAATATGTATGATCTATTAGTGTGAAGAAAATAAGCTTTATATGATCTTGTTATGGAAGCAATAAAAGCGACGGACTTCATAATAAAGGTCCATATACAAGTGGCAATATAAAGTGACGTTCTTTTGCATTAAGATTTTGTGCATCCAACCATAAAAGTGCATGACAACCTCTGCTTCCCTCTGCGAAGGGCCTATCTTTTACTTTATGTCTTTTACTTTATGCAAGAGTCAAGGTGATCTTCACCTTTCCCTTTTTCATTTTATCCTTTGGCAAGCACCTCGTGTTGGAAAGATCCTGATATATATATATATATCCAATTGGATGTAAGTGAGCATGAACTATTATTGTTGACATCACCCAAAGCTGAATACATTGAGAGGCAACACTATAAGCCCCTATCTTTCTTAGTGTCCGACTGAAACTCCATAACCATTAGTATTGCGTGAGTGTTAGCAATTGTAGAAGACTATATGATAGTTGAGTATGTGGAGTTTGCTAAATCAAAGCTCTGACATAGACCCTTCCTGAAAATAAGATGAATTGCAATTGTTTGATGACTAAGAATGAAGTTTGCTAGTTTTCAAGAAAGTTTACGGTCTATGCTTTAACATGTGAATTGCTTGTTACTTGTTCGTGAGAAGTTTTATGAGATGAACTACTGTTATGACACATAATCATGCTAGAAAAGGTGATTGAAATTATCATTGATCAAACTTGTGCACCTTCTAGCATTCACACTTCATAAATTCTTTCTTTATCATTTACCTACTCGAGGACGAGTAGGAATTAAGCTTGGGGATGCTGATACGTCTCCAACGTATCTATAATTTATGAAGCATTCATGCTATTTTATTATCTGTTTTGAATGATTGCGGGCTTTATTATACACTTTTATATTACTTTTGGGACTAACCTACTAACCGGAGGCCCAGCCCATATTGTTGTTTTATTGCCTGTTTCAGTATTTCAAAGAAAAGGAATATCAAACGGAGTCCAAACGGAATGAAACCTTTGGGAGCGTGATTTTTGGAAAGGATATGATCCGGGAGACTTGGAGTACAAGCCAGGGAAGATTCGAGGAGGCCAGGAGATAGGAGGGCGCGCCCACCCCCCTGGGCGCGCCCTCCTGTCTCGTGGGCCCCTCGAGGCTCCCCGGACCGACTTCTTTCACCTATATATTCCTATATACCCTAAAACCATCGAATACGAAGATAAATCGGGAGTTCCGCCGCCGCAAGCCTCTGTAGCCACGAAAAACCTCTCCGGAGCCCGTTCCGGCACCCTGCTGGAGGGGGGATCCCTCACCAGTGGCCATCTTCATCATCCCGGCGCTCTCCATGACGAGGAGGGAGTAGTTCACCCTCGGGGCTGAGGGTATGTACCAGTAGCTATGTGTTTGATCTCTCTCTCTCTCTCTCTCTCGTGTTCTCTCTATGGCACGATCTTGATGTATCGCGAGCTTTGCTATTATAGTTGGATCTTATGATGTTTCTCCCCCCTCTACTCTCTTGTGATGAATTGAGTTTTCCCTTTGAAGTTATCTTATTTGACTGAGTCTTTAAGGATTTGAGAACACTTGATGTATGTCTTGCGGTGCTTATCTGTGGTGACAATGGGATATCACGTGATCCACTTGATGTATGTTTTGGTGATCAACTTGCGGGTTCCGCCCATGAATCTATGCATAGGGGTTGGCACACGTTTTTGTCTTGAGTCTCTGGTAGAAACTTTGGGGCACTCTTTGATGTACTTTGTGTTGGTTGAATAGATGAATCTGAGATTGTGTGATGCATATCGTATAATCATGCCCACGGATACTTGAGGTGACAATGGAGTATCTAGGTGACATTAGGGTTTTGGTTGATTTGTGTCTTAAGGTGTTATTCTAGTATGAACTCTATGATAGATTGAAGGGAAAGAATAGCTTCATGTTATTTTACTACGGACTCTTGCATAGATAGAACAGAAAGGATAACTTTGAGGTGGTTTCGTACCCTACCATAATATCTGCGTTTGTTCTCCGCTATTAGTGGCTTTGGAGTGACTCTTTGTTGCATGTTGAGGGATTGTTATATGATCTATCTATGTTATTATTGTTGAGAGAACTTGCACTAGTGAAAGTATGAACCCTATGCCTTGTTTCCTACCATTGCAATACCGTTTACGCTCACTTTTATCATTAGTTACCTTGCTGTTTTTATAATTTCAGATTACAAATACCCATATCTACTATCCATATTGCACTTGTATCACCATCTCTTGGCCTAACTAGTGCACCTATACAATTTACCATTGTATTGGGTGTGTTTGGGACACAAGAGACTCTTTGTTATTTGATTGCAGGGTTGTTTGAGAGAGACCATCTTCATCCTACGCCTCCCACGGATTGATAAACCTTAGGTCATCCACTTGAGGGAAATTTTCTACTGTCCTACAAACATGTGCACTTGCAGGCCCAACAACGTCTACAAGAAGAAGGTTGTGTAGTAGACATCAGAGCGCTTCAAGCGCCGGCTTATAGCCACTGCAAAAAGGCTGAAGAAGAAGAAGCAGCAGCTTCAAGCTGATCAAGATCTTCTAACTGATAGATGGACCGAGGTCCTGGCAGCCGAGGAATACGGACTCGAGTTACCAACCAAAACTCACCCAAAGCGCAGGTTCCTACCTCAACTCGAAGAGGAGGCATCAAAACCTACACTACCAGCACGCGATACCGCTGACCGGCCACCCCGTGGCCGAGACAAAGCGGCGTATCAGCCCGAACACCAGCCCGCACCCCGTCGCCAATCAGACAAAAACACTAAGGCCCGGGGCTACACGCAAGACCTGTGAGACGTATTGGAAAACAAAGCAGGCTAATCAAGATCGATCTACGGATCACGGGGGCGTGCCACAACACATGATGACGACCGTCACGCCGGATATACTAAAAACAATTCCGGCCGGGCCGAATACAACAGACCGGACTCATTTGAGTTGCGTCGTGATGTAGCCCGGCATAGAGGTGCCGGACACCCCCTATGCTTCACGGATGAAGTAATGGATCATGAATTCCTAGAAGGGTTTAAACCCGTAAACATTGAATCATATGATGGTACAACAGACCCCGCGGTATGGATCGAAGATTTCCTTCTCCACATTCACATGGCCCGTGGCAATGATCTACATGCCATCAAGTACCTCCCACTAAAACTCAAAGGACCGGCTCGGCATTGGCTAAATAGCATGCCGGCAAACTCCATTGGCAGTTGGGAGAACTTGGAAGATGCATTCCTTGACAACTTCCAGGGCACTTATGTGCGACCACCGGATGCTGATGACTTAAGTCACATAACCCAACAGCCCAGAGAGTCAGCCAGGAAATTCTGGACTCGGTTCCTCACTAAAAAGAACCAAATTGTCGACTGTCCGGATGCCGAAGCCCTAGCGGCCTTTAAGCATAACATCCGCGACGAGTGGCTCACCCGACTCCTCGGCCAAGAGAAGCCGAAGTCCATGGCAACCCTCACGACACTCATGACCCGCTTTTGTGCGGGCGAGGACAGCTGGCTGGCTCGTAGCAACAACACATCAAGAAACTCTGGCAATTCAGATGCCAGAGACAACAACGGCAAGCCACGACACAATAGACATAAGCGTCACAATAATGGCGACAATGCCGAAGACACGGCAGTCAATGCCGGATTCAGTGGCTCCAAGTCCGGTCAGCGGAAAAGGCCATTCAAAAGAAACAATCCGGGCCCGTCCAGTCTGGACCGCATACTCGATTGCTCGTGTCAAATTCACGGCACCCCCGATAAGCCAGCCAACCACACCAATAGAGAATGCTGGGTGTTCAAACAGGCTGGCAAGTTGAACGCCGAAAACAAGGAAAAGGGTTGCATAGCGATGACGATGAGGTGCCCCGGCCGCCGAACACAGGAGGACAGAAGAAATTTCCTCCCCAGGTGAAAATAGTTAATATGATATACGCAACCCATATTCCCAAGCAGGAACGGAAGCATGCACTAAGGGATGTCTATGCGATGGAGCCAGTTGCCCCAAAGTTCAACCCATGGTCTTCTTGTCCAATCACTTTCGATCGCAGGGACCACCCCACCAGTATCCGTCATGGCGGTTCGGCCGCATTGGTCCTCGACCCCATCATTGACGAATTCCATCTCACACGAGTCCTTATGGACGGTGGCAGCAGCCTGAACCTGGTCTATTAGGATACAGTGTGCAAAATGGGCATCGACCCCTCAAGGATCAAACCTACAAAAACCACCTTTAAAGGTGTCATACCAGGTGTAGAGGCCTATTGCACGGGCTCAATCACACTGGAAGTGGTCTTCGGATCTCCGGACAACTTCCGAAGCGAGGAGTTAATCTTCGATATCGTCCCCTTCCGCAGTGGCTATCACGCACTGCTCGGACGAACCGCATTTGCCAGATTCAATGCGGTACCGCATTATGCATACCTCAAGCTCAAAATGTCAGGACCTCGCGGGCTTATAACAGTTAATGGAAACGTAGAACGCTCGCTCCGTACGGAGGAGCACATGGTGGCCCTGGCAGCAGAAGTACAAAGCAGCATTCTTAGGCAGACTACCAATTCGGCGATAAAACCCCCGGACACCATCAAGCGAGTTCGGAGTACCCTGCAACAAGATCGTCCGACACATCCAGAGCTCGACTAGCAATTCGTCCTCCGTCCTGGTCCTAGTCAAGTGGCAAAATTTGTGTTGCACATACATAATTACGCACTCAAAATACCATGGGCATAGGCGGAGGCACGGCTATGACACGGTCCACAATGCGGTTCGACCGCCACAGGATCCGTGTATCTTTACACTTTTTTTCTTTCAGGACCCTATCTTCGGGAATCTCTTCCGATAGCCCGACTATCGGACCCATAGCGGGACGGACACACCAAGGAGACAAGAAGCTTTGGCATACAAGGGAATCCTCAGGTGGTCTCCGATAATGATCGTTATACCTGTTTTACATACCCGCACGCAGCTCGCTCTTGGTCAGGACGAGTCAAACAGTCCTATTCCGCTTATCGCACTACTTGTACACATACGCCTTGGCGTATTATTCAAATAACAATGGAAAATAATCTATAGCGTTAGCTTACTATTACATTTCTCTATGCTTTTCCTTTACCGTTTATTTATTACAAATTGCACCCGTACATTTTGGTACGTTCAGTTCGCCAAGGGCTTCAGTGTACCCCATAACACGGCAAGAAAAGTCCGAACACTTTCGACAGTGCGGCACCCCGAACTTATAGCATTATATGCATCAGCTCCGAATCATGTCTTGGGTCAATAGTTGGGTTTGTCCAGCTCCCATGTTTTGGTACCTTACATTCCGCTATATCGGCTAAGGTAGCACAGGGAGAACTACTGCGATTGTGTCCCGGTTCTTCCGGACGAGCACCTCAGTAGAGAAAGCCGAAAACTGATTGTCATGATGCGGCGAGAGCTGGTCGCTGTTCGAGAGGTCTCAAAGCCTTAATGATTTTTTCCGCTTCAGGCGAGGAATCGGCCCTGTCCAATTTAGGCGTGCATAGCGCCCCAAGTTCGGCCTTCCGAATACTAGGGGCTTCGCCAAAATTTAAAATTGTAGACTTCTATGGCTAAGTGAGAGTGATAAAGCTGTATAGTCTGATTGCCTTGTTCGTTGCGCTAAACACCTCCTTAAAGGACCAAAAAACTTGGATAAAGAGTGTTTAGATTTGTCTTGAACACCCCAGTACTAGTTACATGGGGGCAGAAGCCGATGACTGGCCAACTCTCAAATTTTATAAACGGCCGCACAGAAGGTAATATTTTAAATCAACAAGCGTTACATAGCGCACATGAACTCGTTTTCATATTACAGGATCACATGAGTACATTTATTCGAACATTACATCCTTAGCACATTCATCCGCCACAAGGCGGGCACCCTTCAGGACACCGTCATAATACTTTTCGGGGTGGCGATGCTCCTTGCCCTCCGGCGGCCCCTCTCTCACCAGCTTCTCGGCATCCATCTTCGCCCAGTGCACTTTCGCACGGGCGAAGGCTCTACGCGCACCTTCAATGCAGACTAACCTCTTAATGGCTTCAAGCCGCGGATAGGCATTCACAATCCGCTTTACCAGGACAAAGTAGCTGCTAGGCAGGGGCTCGCCAGGCCACATCCAGACTATGAGATCCTTCATGGCCAGTTTTGTTGCCTTGTGAAGTTCGACCAGTTGCTTCAGTTGGTCGCTCAAAGGCATCGGATGTTCGGCCCCAATATACTGGGACCAGAAAAACTTCTCCATCGAGCTCCCTTCCTTAGCTCGGTAGAACTCTGCGGTATCAGAGACGCTGCACGGCAGATCTACGATTGCTCCTGGAGAGCTCCGAATTTGGGTAAGTAAAAGGAAAGTCTCCTTCACATGCTTGCTTTGCATAACGAATGCCTTACTCGCCGCTATCTTCTTGGCCGCCTGAATCTCCTGAAGGGCCTTCTGGGCTTCGGCCTTGGTGTCTTGCGCGCTCTGGTGGGCCTTCGCAAGCTCGAACTCTTGCGTCTTGGAGTCACGCTCCAAGGACTCGAATTTTTTGACGAAGTCCTGGAGCTCTTGCTGGACCTCATTAACCCGAGCCTCCTATTTCTCGCGTTCGGTGCGCTCCTTGGCCGCTTTGTCTTCAGCCTTGCACAGTGCCTTCTTAAGGGCTGCCACTTCGGTTGTGGCCCTTATTAAAATTCATGATGCTTCTATTAGCATCAAAGATTTTTCCTTTATATGACACACGGATGGGGTATCACTTACCTTTGTTCTCCTCGAGCTGCCTCTTCACGAGGCCGAGCTCTTCCTCGGCCCGCCTCAGGTTCTGCTTCAGTCTGTAGACCTCCGCAGTGAGGGCAGCAGCGGCCAGCAGCGACGCCTGCTTATTCACATAGACATAATATGATTAGACTCCTGCGAATGTTATTTGATCCTCTGCTTGGTTTTTCTTACCGAACACCAAACAGAGCATCAGGGGCTACTATCTATATTGTGATATTTTCTCATAATTTAATTACTTACCTCAAAGCCTGTCAGGAGGCTAGCGCAGGCTTCGTTCAATCCACTTTTGGCGGACCGAACCTTCGCAATCATTGTACTCATAAGAGTACGGTGTTCTTCATCAAGGGAAGCGCCCTGAAGCGCTCCCAGCAAGTTTTCCGATGCCTCTGGATGGACAGAGGTCATTGGCACAGGCGGCTCGACCCCCTTAGCGAGGGGCTGCCTGCCTGAATTCGGAACCACTGGAGGTTCCGGCTGGGGGCCAAACTTGCTGCGGCCCCCCTCATCAGAATCCATGGGGGTCTTCCTCCCATGTACCCAGTGTTGGGGATTTCGCCTTGGGGCACCTCCAGAACTGTCTCCCCCTGGCCCGGTATCCTCTAAGACAACACCTCGGTGTCGTCCACGGGCCGGGGGGTGGTGGTCGTCGGGAGTGAGTTGCTGTTCATCGCGATACACTCAAAGACCCATCCGAGGAGGATAAGTCAATGCGGGCTTTGGACGGACTACACGATCATATTTAACATGATAAGAAGCAATAAAGCTAAACATGCCAGAAGTATTATGGTATCCGGATACTTATGGCTTCGCCAGGGGCTTGTCCCTGGGCAGCCACTCCTTGTCGGTGTAGGCAGCTGTTGTGGAGTGGTCCGGAGGGAGGGTCCTTCCCTTCTTGGACCCTTCGGCCTCCCCATGCGGGGCGGCCTTCCTTTTCTTCTCCCCCTCGGTTTGGGGGGAGGGTATTCCTCTTCCTCCTCCTTGTTTTCGTTGGAGGAGTGCGCCTCGGTGTCTTCGGACGATGAGTCTGACACCACCTTGCGCCGGAGACCTTTCCTGGTCCCCGTGGCCTTCTTCTCCGGCACCTTGTAGGGTGCCGGAAACAACATCTCTGTTAAGAGAGCTATTGTTGGATCTTCTAGTAGTGGATCTGGACAATCGACCCGCTCCGCTATCGCTACCCAGTCCTGTTAAATCAGCATGGAGGCTTAGATTCCTCCAACAGACATACTGGGAAAAGCGCATATTGTGAAATACAAGTAGCTTACCGGATTAGCGCGGTGCTTTGTGCTGAGTCCGTGATCCAGTGTAAGGGGAGGAGGCACCTCGGCGGCCTTGAATAGCACCTTCCGGACGTCTTTATGCGTCGTGTCAAAGAGCTCGCGCAACGTCTGGTGTTCGGCCGGGTCGAACACCCACATATTGAATGCCCGTCTTTGACATGGGAGGATCCGGCGGAAGAGCATGACCTAGACCACATTGAAAAGCTTGATTTTCTTGCTTATCATATTCTTGACGCAGTTCTGGAGTCCGGTCAGCTCCACTGGCTCACCCCAGGGTAAACCCTTCCTTTTCGAGGAGGTAAGCCGCATGGGGATGCCAGATCAAAATTCGGGGGCCGCCGCCCAGTTGGAGTCGCGCGATTCGGTGATATAGAACCACCCCAATTGCCACTCCTTCACGGTATCCACATAGGAGCCTTCGAGCCAGGTGACATTGGGCATCTTGCCCACCATGGCGCCTCCGCACTCCGCTTGTTGGCCGACCACTATCTTCGGCTTCACGTTGAAGATCTTCAGCCACAAGCCAAAGTGGGGCTTGATGCGGAGGAAGGCCTCGCACACAACAATAAACGCCAAGATGTTGAGGATGAAATTGGGGGCCAGATCATGGAAATCTAGCCCATAGTAAAACATGAGCCCGCGGGCAAATGGGTGGAGAGGAAATCCTAGTCCGCGGACGAAGTGGGCAAGAAACACAACCCTCTCGTGGGGTTCCAGAGTAGGGATGATCTGCCCTGCGTCCGGGAGCCGGTGTGCGATGTCTGCGGCCAAGTATCCAGCCTCCCGGAGCTTCGTAATGTCCTCCGTAATGGAGGAGGCCATCCACTTGCCTCCCGCTCCATACATGTTTGGAATGGCTTTATGGAGAAGGTGAGAGCCTGGGCGCTGGAGGTCGAGCGTGCGAGAATGGATGAGCAAAGGAAGAAGAAGGCATGGGTGAAAAGGGGGAATCCCTATCTCTTTATAAAGGCGGTAGAAGTTGTGCGCCTCCCCACTTGCCCGTTAAAATCACTTATTCCCCAAGCGCCATGATTGATGGTATGGTTGGGTTACCCATGCCCGTATTGATAAGAATCTCGTGATAAGGGGACACGATCTCTGCTTCGACAAGACGTGCCAAGGAAACTGCCTTGCAATATGTGCAGTAGCTGGTTGACAAAACCGGTTCGAATAATGACCGGCCGTGGCATGATGTCACGCTGTGAAAAGTTGTTAGCAGATTAGATTTGTGGAATATTGTGCTCTCTACGGCGGTATGTGGAATTTGTTTTGCAGAGCCGGACACGATCCTCGTGCTCAGAATCTTCTATGGAGTATTCGGAGAAGGAACCCGCCTTGCAATGCCGAAGACAATCTGCGCGCCGGACTCATCGTCATTGAAGCCTGGTTCAGGGGCTACTGAGGGAGTCCTGGATTAGGGGGTCCTCGGACAACCGGACTATATACTTTGGCCGGACTGTTGGACTATGAAGATACAAGATTGAAGACTCTGTCCCGTGTCCGGGTGGGACTCTCCTTTGCGTGGAAGGCAAGCTTGGCAATTCGGATATGTAGATCTCCTTCTTTGTAACCGACTCTATCTAACACTAGCCCCCTCCGATGTCTATATAAACCAGAGGGTTTAGTCCGTAGGATAACAGACAATCATAATCATAGGCTAGCTTCTAGGGTTTAGCCTCTACGATCTCGTGGTAGATCAACTCTTGTAATACTCATATCATCAAGATCAATCAAGCAGGAAGTACGGTATTACCTCCATCGAGAGGGCCTGAACCTAAGTAAACATCGTGTCCCCCGCCTCCTGTTACCATTAGCCTTAGACGCACAGTTCGGGACCCCCTACTCGAGATCCGCCGGTTTTGACACCGACAATGATCTCCATTATTAGAGCATTGTCCCAAGTGAGGAAAGGATGATGGAGACTATGATTCCCCCACAAGTCAGGATGAGACTCCGGACTTTATGAAAAATAAAAGAGGCCAAAGAAGCCCAAATAAAAAAAAGAGGCCAAAGAAGCCCACCAAAAAATAAAAAATGAGAGAAAAAGAGAGAAGGGACAATGTTACTATCCTTTTTCCACACTTGTGCTTCAAAGTAGCACCATGATCTTCATGATAGAGAGTCTCCTATGTTGTCACTTTCATATACTAGTGGGAATTTTTCATTATAGAACTTGGCTTGTATATTCCAATGACGGGCTTCCTCAAAATGCCCTAGGTCTTCGTGAGCAAGCGAGTTGGATGCACACCCACTTAGTTTCTTTTGTTGAGATTTCATACATTTATAGCTTTAGTGCATCCGTTGCATGGCAATCCCTACTACTCGTATTGACATCAATTGATGGGCATCTCCATAGCCCGTTGATTAGCCGTGTCAATATGATACTGTCTCATTTTTTGTCTTCTCCAAACAACCTCCATCATCATATTCTACTCCACCCATAGTGCTATATCCATGGCTTACACTAGTATTACGTGAAGGTTGAAAAAGTTGAAGAGCATTAAAAAGTATGAACCAATTGCTTGGCTGCTGTCAGGACCCCGACTCGATGTCACATCGATCTAGCCTGTAACACCTCATATCACTTTGCGGCCTCATGCACGGTATCCCCACGGGTGTCGCCTTACCTTTGCCCGGGACCGTTTGCGCCTTTTGGCTCACGTATATGATAGTGTCGCTAGCATCCATATGATAAGGAGCCCGGGCTGACATGACTAGTCGTAAACCCAAAGTGGCACAGACTTACAGGGACAGGCATCCATGACCCAGCTTCGAACGTGTCGGTCATCAGCAAGTGGGTCCAGGCTGTAGCACTGGGCTAGTAGGACTCTGGTAAACCGGGCTGTAGCGGGCTAACAGGACTCCGGTACTCAATGCGTGACATTTCCCCGAAGGGACAGACACAGGAATGAAGAAGGACACATGCCGGCCAGCCTAAGTGTTCCAGAGCAGTAGCAAGCTACCATGGCTCAGTGGTAACACTAGGAGACATTTCCCGGTAAGAGAGGCTACTAAAGATAAACAACTAGATAGTCAGATCCCACACATACCAAGCATTTCAATCATACACACAATATTCTCGATATGTGCAAATACAACAAGGCATCACAACATGACTCTACGACACAAGTACTTTATTTAAGGCTCAGAGAGCCATACATGACATACACATAGGTAGGGGTCACACGACCCAGCATTCAAGTCATACAGTCATATAAACCAGCAGCGGAAGTAACTTGTCTGAGTACAGACAACTAGTAAAATAAAAGAGGCTTGGAAAGCCTAGCTATACTACGTGGTCCTTCACAAGCTCAGGATCACCACCTGGGCCTTAGCCTACTCATTGATGTCAACGTCTACGAAGAACCCATCAGAAGGGGTTGCAGCGTCTTCTGTAAAAATGTAAATTATAGCAACATGAGTACAAAGGTACTCAACAAGACTTACATCAGATCCTACATACATGCACATTATCAAGAAGGGTTGGTGGAGTTGTTGCAGCAAGCCAGCTTTGACTCTTGGCTAGGCTATCCTACGAGACTCCAACTTGAAATGGTTTTGCGCACACGAGTCCACTACTCACCACTTCAATACACCACTGAGGATTCACCTCCGTCTTCCTACGGAAGAGCCATCCTCGGCACTCACACTTATCTTGAGGCTTTTAGTAGTTTCCATTTACTTGTCTATGAACTGTATAGGCAACCAAGTAGTCCTTTACCGCGGACGCGGCTATTCGAATAGATTATGTTAACCCTGCAGGGGTGTACTTCTTCATACATGTTTCCACCACTTAGCGTCTGCACACGACATGTGCTCGGCAGACTTCAAGCGAAAGCCGACGTGGGTGTAGACCACGACCTACCTAAACACCTAAGTCTCCAATCCAGGTTTATCGCCTATCCAGGTTCCATCCGCAGGGAGTCCAGCCGAGGTTTCCCATACGGCCCTGAACGATGTGTACAGGGTTCCGTGACACCTAACGGGTGCCCGGTATTCCCGGCCACGTACCTACCGCATCACAGCCCACCCCTACGGTCAGCGCTGTCCACGGCCTCCAGTAGGCTACAAACACCAGAAACTACTTGCAACTCCTGGACAGAGAACTAGGGTGAATAAGAAGTCGAGCGGGGTCATATTTCAGGGCCCAATGCATGGTAGTAGCTGTATCTTAAATCACACATACAGATCTCAGTGCTTAAGGTCGGCTTCAATGAAACAACCCACCATGTACTCCTACATGGCCTCTCATCGATACCTTTACCAAATCGTGTTCACCACATCACTCTCATTACTGACATAATTATTTCACTCTAGATCATCACCCAGATGAACCAGACCTGACACGACTCTAAGCATAGCAGGCATAGCAAGGTAGGAACAACACATACATATGGCTCAATCAACTCCTACACATGCTAGTGGGTTTCATCTAGTTACTGTGGCAATGACAGGTCATGCAGAGGAAGTGGGTTCAACTACCGTAGCACACAGCAGTTTGAAACGCGTTGTCTTAATGCAGTAGAAGAGAGCAAGAGCGAGAACATGGGATTGTATCGATATGATCAAATAGTTGGTTGCTTGCCTGATGGTTCGATGCACTGATATGGCTCTTCGCTAGGGTAATCACGGTACTCCTCGGAGGCAGAACCTGCCGCAAAGAACACCGATACACAACAATCACCAAACAATGTGCGACAATATGATGCATGCATGAAACATGGCAATATGAGTGTGTTGGGCTAATGCAACTAAAACCAGAAGGGTTTGAACCAATTTGAACCAAAGATTCAAATTTCAAACTCATACATGGCCCTTTAAAGTGTTTTATCTTGTTCTGCAATAATCATCAAGTTTACTTGTTTAATCATGCATGAAAATAGTATAGATGGATAGATTGGATTTTTCTGATCATTTTTCATATATAACTTGTCTGATTTGGAGTTACAGATTAAAAGTTATGAATTTTTGAAGTTTAAACTATATTCTGGAATTTCCTATATTAGAATAAATCCAGAAATTAATTTATTGCGTCAGCCATGCGTCAGGATGACGTCAGGGTCAACGGGGATGTCCAGGTCAAACCTGACTGTGGGTCCAGGGTGTCAGGCTAATTAGATTAGTTAAAGTTTAATTAAAACTAAACCTATTTAATTAACAGGGCTGGGCCCCACCTGTCATTGACTCATCGGAGTCAACCAGGGCCCACCCGCGGTCAAACCCAGGTCGGCTGCACCGGCGTTTAGCCACCGGCGAGCCCGACGCGGCGGCGGAAGTGGTTTTGGCCGTTCCGGCAACCAAACGAGTCGCGGAGGCCATCGGAGTGGAGCTGGGGAGGAGCCGCAGCTCTTGGTGGAGTCCGTTGAGGTCGGGGTGGCCGGAGTTGGCGCCGGCGACGACTTTGGCGGCCACCGGAGTTCGGCCGAAGGCGAACTTGACGCTAGAGGGGTCGGTGAGGTGCGGGGAGTAGCTGGTTAGGTGCTACGTGACGTGGTGAGCATGATGGACACCAGTTTGTGGCCGGAGGGTGACCGGGAGCACGTCGGCGACGAGCTCCGCGGCGGTGGGTGCGGTTGAGCTCCGGGAGGTCACTACACAGCTCGGGAGCAAGAAAAGAAGGGAGGGGAAGATGGCTAAGCTCACGGGGAGTTCGACGAAGCACTTGGTGCGGCCGGGGACGGGCCGGAGCGACGACGGCGTTGAAGGGGATCTCCGGCGACGGCGGTTCGGTCGAGGTCGATGCGGTGGGCTCGGGCCTTGCGAGCGCTCGGGGCTCGGCTTGCTCGAAGGAGAGGAGGGTGGCGGAGCTCCTGGACACGGCGGCACGGCGTGGGGTTGACGGAGGGTGTGGCTACGGCGAGGGGGTGGCGGCGATGGCGTCGGCCATGGCGGGGGAGCGCGAGAGAGAGGAGTTGGGGGAGAATGGAGGTGTCCTGCGGGTTCACGGCACGGCGTGGAGTTCATCCATCCAGCCACGAGGCGAGGAGGTGAAGCAGGGCGACGGCCAGCTGCGTGGCGCACGCTGCGGCCGCCATCGGGCACCTGCCTGCCTGCCTGGCCGGCAAGCAGCTCGCTGGAGCGGCGCTGGGCTGGGCCGGCAGGTGGGCCGGGTGCTAGGCGCCAGGTAAGTTTCCCTGTTACTCCCTGTTTTCTGTTTTTTTAATACTTCTGCAACTTTTTTGAATTATTAAAAATACTTAGGCAACTCCTAAAATCACCAAACTACTCCTGGTCCATAGTTGGATTATTTCCAACATGAAACATTTTAGTTTGGAGATATTTGAGCATTTGAATATTTTATATAATTTTAAATGCCCAAATTCAAATATTTATGATTTAATTCAAAGACCCTAAGATGACCTAGGAAAATGTGCATCACTTTTGGCAGAGGTTCTGAACCAAGACAAAAATGATGGGCATTTTAGAAGGGCATTTCAGGTTCATTGAAAAAGTTTTTAGTAAACCCTAGTTGGTTTCAGAGGGGGCTGGGGGTTCTGTCATCCCCATTTCAGGTTTCTGATGAAAAAAATAGACATGATGCAACACTCTAATGCATGAACTAGCTAGGGTGTGACAACCCACCCCCACCCAAAAGAATCTCGTCCCGAGATTTGGGTTCCTCCGGGAAGAAGGCAGGATACTCGAGTCGAAGACGATCCTCCCTTTCCCAAGTTGCTTCATCCTCAGAATGGTGCGACCATTGAACTTTGAGAAACTTGATATTATGACATCGAGTGGTACGCTCGGCCTGATCGAGGATACGAATGGGGTACTCTCGATACGTGAGATTATCTTGGAGATCAAGCATTTCGTGGTCCACTCCACGGATAGGATCCGAGAAGCAACGCCTGAGTTGAGAAACGTGGAAGACATCGTGGACTCTGGAGAGATGCGGAGGTAGCTCCAACTGGTAGGCAACTTCTCCTCGTTTAGCGAGAATGCGAAAAGGTCCAATGTAACGAGGAGCCAATTTGCCTTTGATACCAAAACGATGGGTTCCCTTTAGAGGAGTAACCCGAAGGTAAGCCTTCTCGTCAACCTCGAAAGTCATAGCCTTATGTTTTCGGTCATATTGACTCTTTTGACGAGATTGGGCTGTTTTCAACTTTTCACGAACGATGCGAACTTGCTCTTCTGCTTCCTGGATCATATCTGGGCCAAAGAATTGTCTTTCCCCGGTTTCTGACCAGTTAAGGGGTGTTCGACACCGTCGTCCATAGAGAACTTCAAAAGGGGCTTTACCCAAGCTAGATTGATAGCTGTTGTTGTAAGCAAATTCGGCAAATGGAAGGCATTTCTCCCAATCCATTCCGAATGAGATAACAGAGGCTCGAAGCATGTCTTCTAGGATCTGGTTGACGCGTTCTACCTGACCACTCGATTGAGGGTGGAAAGCGGTGCTAAAAGAAAGGCGGGTTCCCATAGCATTTTGGAAACTTTCCCAAAATCGAGAGGTGAAAAGACTTCCTCGATCCGAGTTAATTTCCAAAGGTACACCATGGAGAGATACTATTCGGGAGATGTACAGGTCTGCTAACTGACTAGCAGTTATACTCTCACGAACAAGTAAGAAATGGGCCACTTTGGAAAGACGATCGACAACGACGAAGATAGCATTATTCCCTCTCTTGGTCCTGGGAAACCCGGTAATGAAATCCATACCAATTTTATCCCATTTCCATTCAGGAATAGCTAGGGGTTGAAGGGTGCCAGCAGGCCGTTGATGCTCTGCTTTTACACGACGGCAGACGTCGCAATTAGCAATATACTGAGCAATTTCTCTCTTCATCCTAGTCCACCAGAACCTCTGGCGTAGGTCCTGATACATCTTGGTACTACCGGGATGAATGGTGAGAGGAGATTCATGAGCCTCCTTAAGGATCAACTGCCGTAGATGCTGGTTCTTGGGAACCACTAAACGGTTCTCAAAGTACACAACACCATGATCATTTGTGGAGAAACAACTAGCACCTCCGCTAGCAATGTTCTCCTTGATTTTAGATATTCCCTTATCTCGCTTTTGGGCAGCGATAATTTGATCCGTAAGAGTAGGTTTCGCCACCAAGGTGGAAACAAATCCTTGAGGAACAATGTGTTAAGCTTCCAAAATTCCTCATGGAGAAGCGGTTGACTTTGTTGTAACATCAGGTTGTTACAATAAGATTTACGACTTAGCGCATCAGCCATGACGTTGGCTTTCCCTGGGGTGTAAGTTATTCCTAAGTCGAAATCTGTGATCAACTCGACCCAACGTCTTTGCCTGAGATTCAAATCCGGTTGGGTGAAGATGTACTTCAGACTTTGGTGATCAGTGAATATTTCACAACGATTACCGAGGAGGTAATGTCGCCAGGTTTTAAGTGCATAGACTACAGCTGCAAGCTCTAGATCATGAGTAGGATAATTCTCCTCATGTGGGTGCAATTGCCGTGAAGCGTAAGCAATTACGTGTCGATCTTGCATGAGAATGCAACCTAGTCCTTGTCGCGAGGCGTCGTAGTAGATAACAAAGTCCTTAGAGAAGTCTGGCGGTACCAGTACGGGAGCAGAGGTCAGGCGTCTTTTCAGTTCCTGAAAGCTGTGCTCACATTGTGGAGTCCACTCGAACTTTTTATCTTTCTTGAGGAGTTCGGTTAGAGGTTTAGCAACTTTGGAGAAGTTCTCGACAAAGCGACGACAATAGCTCGCTAGGCCAAGGAAACTCCGAACTTGCTTGACCGATTCAGGTGGAGTCCAATTGAGGACGGCTTGAACTCGCTCAGGGTTAACAGCAATACCTTTACCAGATATTACATGACCCAGATAGGTCACTTCTGACAACCAAAATTCACATTTAGAGAATTTGGCATAAAGGCGATGCTCTCGAAGTTTCTTCAACACTAGCCTTAGATGTTCGGCATGTTCTTCCTCGTTCTTGGAGTAGATGAGTATATCATCGAGGTAAACCACGACGAATTTATCCAAATACTCCATGAAGATTGAGTTCATCAACCGAGAAAAAGTGGCTGGAGCATTGGTTAAACCGAAGGACATGACGGTGTACTCGTATTGGCCATAACGAGTAACAAAGGCCATTTTAGGAATGTCCCCGTTCCTGATTTTGATTTGATGGTAGCCCAACCTCAAATCCATTTTGGAGAAGATTGAGGATCCAGCGAGCTGGTCATACAGATCGTTGATCCTGGGAAGCGGATATTTGTTCTTGATTGTGACCAAATTGACAGGTCGATAATCTACAACCATCCGGTCCGTACCATCCTTCTTCTTGACGAAGAGGACGGGGCAAGCCCATGGAGATGAACTAGGTCGGATGAAACCCTTTTTCAAGGACTCATCGAGTTGTTTCTTAAGCTCGGCTAGTTCTAGTGGTGCCATCTTATAGGGTCTTCTAGCAATCGGGGCGGTTCCTGGAATGAGGTCTATTACGAACTCAACATCCCTGTCGGGTGGAACACCTGGCAATTCCTCTGGGAAGACATCCGGAAAGTCACGGACAACCGGGACGTCCTCAAGGTCTGGCAAAGGGCTGGCGTTAAGAGAATATAACTGTCGCTTGGCTATTCGGCTCAAGACATTGACTATCTTCCCCGAAGGATGGGTGAGTTGAACAGTCCTAGAGAAGCAATCAATTTTGGCATGATGGGCTGACATCCAGTCCATACCCAAGATGATATTAATATCTGAAGATTTAAGAGCTATCAAAGATGCAAGGAAAACAAGTCTGTGGACTTGGATTTCATTTCCATGACTTACCCTGGAGGTTTGCCATCTAGAACCGGGAGTGGATATTTCCATAGTGGATGGCATGTCACAAAATGCGGTGTTATGCAAGCAAGCATAGTTCTCGGATATAAATGAATGAGATGCTCCTATATCGAAAAGAACAGATGCCGGGTGGCAATTAACAAGGAGCGTACCGAGAACGACGTTGGGATCCTCTTGAGCTTCTTCGGCAGAGATACAGTTGACATGGCCACGTGTAGCGGTGGCCGGCTTGGCGTGGAACACTTTACCTGTCGGCTTGCCACGGCCAACAGCTTTAGCAGGTTGGTTGGGGTTGGTCTGGGGACACTCGCGCATATAGTGGCCAGATTCCCCACACTTAAAGCAAGTCACGGAACTGGCGCGTTGAGGAGCATTGTTGGTTGGACCACCATAGGGCTTGGCTGGTGCAAACTGTTGAACAGGGCGAGGCGCCTAGAAGGATGGCCTCGGTGTGAACCTGGGTGGCAGGGCAGTGTTAGGCACCCACACGCGGCGCTTCTGAGGACCAGCACCGGATGAGGAACCCACGTCACGGCCATGCTTGCGTGTTGCGTCATAATCAGTTTGACCAGTCTCAGCACTGATGGCCTTGTTAACAAGCTTCTGAAAAGATGTGCACTCATGCAGACGGAGGTCGCGGCGAAGCTCAGGACTAAGTCCCTTACGGAACCTTGCTTGCTTCTTGGCATCAGTAGAAACTTCCTCAGTTGCATATCGTGCGAGGTTACCGAACTCCCTGCTGTAAGCATCCACAGAGAGTCGGCCTTGAGTGAAACTGCAAAATTCCTCACGTTTACGGTCCATGAGACCCTCCGGAATGTGATGTTCACGGAAAGCCTCGCTGAATTCAGCCCAAGTAGTGACATGGCCCGCTGGGCGCATAGCTCCATAATTCTCCCACCATAGACTAGCGGGGCCTTCAAGATGATATGCAGCAAAGGTGACCTTGTCAGCCTCAGCTACTAGCGCGGAACACAGTTTGTGAGAAATACTGTGAAGCCAGTCATCAGCGTCGAGAGGCTCGACGGAGTGGTGGAACGTGGGTGGATGTAACTTGATGAAATCACTGAGTGACACCAAGTTATTTCTCTGATGGTGTGCTGTGTTCTGTTCAATACGCTCCAACAAACGGTTGGTCTCCCGCTTGTTTCTCTCCGCTTCCAGCATAACCTCGGCTAGGGAAGGAGGATGAGGCAGATTTGCATTCCTGACTTCACTGCCTTCGGCCTGCTCTTGAGGAGCAGGGTTATTGCGCGTGTTGACCATCCTAGGTAAACAAGACAATGATTTAGTCAGAATGATAAGATTCTGACATAGGATACAGAATGTAAGGAATAACTCGGAATGCAAGATGATCATCTGTATGACATGGTAGATACAGAAACTGCTTCTTTTATTCCATCGTCATACACACCATACAAGGTTTAGTACAAGACCAAACAAGGTACTATTACGGTGAAAAGAAGATTACATCTCATCGGAGGCACTCCGAGCTCCTATACATTATTTTTCTACACCTCTGGAAAGCGGTACAAACTAGGTCATATCCCACGAGTCACGCAGGACGATAGACGACACAGCTAGTACGAACTAGTGATACTACCACTAACTCAGACCGATCCGTAGTAGTCCTCGTAGAAGTCACCTCCATAGCCTGGAAGCTCAACATGATCATCCGGGAACAGACGATCTCGCGGAGCTTGTGGACCATAGGGGCTAGGATGAGGTCTTGGACCAACAGACGGTGGCCTGCGGGGACCGCGAGGTTGGGTGATGCCTCCTACATCACGCCAACCCATCACGTCTGGCAGAGCAGATCTCACAGGATAGAGATCGCGCATATCCGAATATCCAGCTTGCACAGCCGGTGCAAACCGAGTCAACGTGGCCCAATGGTCAGCACGGGTATTGAAAAGCTCTAGCCTCAAGGCCCGATTTTCACGGTCCTTATCCTCGAGCATCTCAGCAGTGGTGTGAGTCCGTGAATCCTCCTGAGTGGGGTCAGCATAGATAGCCTGGAGATACCCTTGTGCTCCCGGAAGTGATGCTGGCATATACCGGAAATCAGAGTCCCGAAATAGGCCAGTCCTGACTCGCATGATGGTCATCATAGAGTAGGCAGCATCCTGCATAGCCATCTCAATAGTAACCCCGAGTCCATAGGAGCAGTGAAGGGGCTCGGTGGATCCAGGATAAGATGCAAATATCCTGACAGTGCAAAGATACTGGCTTTGGTTAAAGTCTTGAAATTGCTCTTCGACCGTGTACTCAGGATACCAACGGTATCCAGCCTCAGTCATTACCCTGACCAACATGGCAGTATGGCCGGGTACATCTAGGCATCGAGTCAGGCAAACCACTTGATTGAGGTCGCGAGTGCCCATCTGAAAGCACAACCATAATGCAAAGGCATTAGAATTTCTAGCAAAATTTCGACAGCATAACAGCTGTAAATGCTCAAAAAGGATTTTGAGACATTTGACAAAGTATTTCATACACACTCAACAACATCATATCAAAGTTCTGAGTCCATCCCAGCAACATAATGTGGTAGTAGAACTGAACTAGGCTTGTATCCATCAAACCTATAAGGTACTACTAATTAGTAACACGTGAACCTGATAGAGAGAAAAGATCCTAATTCCTTAACCCCCGGTGGAAGAATAGACTGACTCAGATCAGAATGTCATAAGATAAAGGAGTAAAAAGAGCCTTACGTTCCAACCCACAAACAATTCCCCTACATATAACTAAAGAATTTCTAGACTCAACATCGACCAATTTGGCTTGGAGAACCTACAGGCAGTCCGGCTCTGATACCAACACTGTCAGGACCCCGACTCGATGTCACATCAATCTAGCCTGTAACACCTCATATCACTTTGCGGCCTCACGCACGGTATCCCCACGGGTGTCGCCTTACCTTTGCCCGGGACCGTTTGCGCCTTTTGGCTCACGTATATGATAGTGTCGCTAGCATCCATATGATAAGGAGCCCGGGCTGACATGACTAGTCGTAAACCCAAAGTGGCACAGACTTACAGGGACATGCATCCATGACCCAGCTTCGAACGTGTCGGTCATCAGCAAGTGGGTCCGGGCTGTAGCACTGGGCTAGCAGGACTCCGGTAAACCGGGCTGTAGCGGGCTAACAGGACTCCGGTACTCAATGCGTGACATTTCCCCGAAGGGACAGACACAGGAACGAAGAAGGACACATGCCGGCCAGCCTAAGTGTTCCAGAGCAGTAGCAAGCTACCATGGCTCAGTGGTAACACTAGGAGACATTTCCCGGTAAGAGAGGCTACTAAAGATAAACAACTAGATAGTCAGATCCCACACATACCAAGCATTTCAATCATACACACAATATGCTTGATATGTGCAAATACAACAAGGCATCACAACATGACTCTACGACACAAGTACTTTATTTAAGGCTCAGAGAGCCATACATGACATACACATAGGTACGGGTCACACGACCCAGCATTCAAGTCATACAGTCATACAAACCAGCATCGGAAGTAACTTGTCTGAGTACAGACAACTAGTAAAATAAAATAGGCTTGGAAAGCCTAGCTATACTACGTGGTCCTTCACAAGCTCAGGATCACCACCTGGGCCTTAGCCTACTCATTGATGTCAACGTCTACGAAGAACCCATCAGAAGGGGTTGCAGCGTCTTCTGTAAAAATGCAAATTATAGCAACATGAGTACAAAGGTACCCAGCAAGACTTACATCAGATCCTACATACATGCACATTATCATGAAGGGTTGGTGGAGTTGTTGCAGCAAGCCAACTTTGACTCTTGGCTAGGCTATCCTACGAGACTCCAACTTGAAATGGTTTTGCGCACACGAGTCCACTACTCACCACTTCAATACACCACCGAGGATTCACCTCCGTCTTCCTACGGAAGAGCCATCCTCGGCACTCACACTTATCTTGAGGCTTTTAGTAGTTTCCATTTACTTGTCTATGAACTGTATAGGCAACCAAGTAGTCCTTTACCGCGGACGCGGCTATTCGAATAGATTATGTTAACCCTGCAGGGGTGTACTTCTTCATACATGTTTCCACCACTTAGCGTCTGCACACGACATGTGCTCGGTAGACTTCAAGCAAAAGCCGACGTGGGTGTAGACCACGACCTACCTAAACACCTAAGTCTCCAATCCAGGTTTATCGCCTATCCAGGTTCCATCCGCAGGGAGTCCAGCCGAGGTTTCCCATACGGCCCCGAACGATGTGTACAGGGTTCCGTGACACCTAACGGGTGCCCGGTATTCCCGGCCACGTACCTACCGCATCACAGCCCACCCCTACGGTCAGCGCTGTCCACGGCCTCCAGTAGGCTACAAACACCAGAAACTACTTGCAACTCCTGGACAGAGAACTAGGGTGAATAAGAAGTCGAGCGGGGTCATATTTCAGGGCCCAATGCATGGTAGTAGCTGTATCTTAAATCACACATACAGATCTCAGTGCTTAAGGTCGGCTTCAATGAAACAACCCACCATGTACTCCTACATGGCCTCTCATCAATACCTTTACCAAATCGTGTTCACCACATCACTCTCATTACTGACATAATCATTTCACTCTAGCTCATCACCCAGACGAACCAGACCTGACACGACTCTAAGCATAGCAGGCATAGCAAGGTAGGAACAACACATACATATGGCTCAATCAACTCCTACACATGCTAGTGGGTTTCATCTAGTTACTGTGGCAATGACAGGTCATGCAGAGGAAGTGGGTTCAACTACCGTAGCACACAGCAGTTTGAAATGCGTTGTCTTAATGCAGTACAAGAGAGCAGGAGCGAGAACATGGGATTGTATCGATATGATCAAATAGTTGGTTGCTTGCCTGATGGTTCGATGCACTGATATGGCTCTTCGCTAGGGTAATCACGGTACTCCTCGGAGGCAGAACCTGCCGCAAAGAACACCGATACACAACAATCACCAAACAATGTGCGACAATATGATGCATGCATGAAACATGGCAATATGAGTGTGTTGGGCTAATGCAACTAAAACCAGAAGGGTTTGAACCAATTTGAACCAAAGATTCAAATTTCAAACTCATACATGGCCCTTTAAAGTGTTTTATCTTGTTCTGCAATAATCATCAAGTTTACTTGTTTAATCATGCATGAAAATAGTACAGATGGATAGATTGGATTTTTCTGATCATTTTTCATATATAACTTGTCTGATTTGGAGTTACAGATTAAAAGTTATGAATTTTTGAAGTTTAAACTATATTCTGGAATTTCCTATATTAGAATAAATCTAGAAATTAATTTATTGCGTCAGCCATGCGTCAGGATGACGTCAGGGTCAACGGGGACGTCCAGGTCAAACCTGACTGTGGGTCCAGGGTGTCAGGGTAATTAGATTAGTTAAAGTTTAATTAAAACTAAACCTATTTAATTAACAGGGCTGGGCCCCACCTGTCATTGACTCATCGGAGTCAACCAGGGCCCACCCGCGGTCAAACCCAGGTCGGCTGCACCGGCGTTTAGCCGCCGGCGAGCCCGACGTGGCGGCGGAAGTGGTTTTGGCCGTTCCGGCAACCAAACGAGTCGCGGAGGCCATCAGAGTGGAGCTGGGGAGGAGCCGCAGCTCTTGGTGGAGTCCGTTGAGGTCGGGGTGGCCGGAGTTGGCGCCGGCGACGACTTTCGCGGCCACCGGAGTTCGGCCGAAGGCGAAGTTGACGCTAGAGGGGTCGGTGAGGTGCGGGGAGTAGCTGGTTAGGTGTTGTGTGACGTGGTGAGCATGATGGACACCAGTTTGTGGCCGGAGGTGACCAGGAGCACGTCGGCGACGAGCTCCGCGGCAGTGGGTGCGGTTGAGCTCCGGGAGGTCACTACACAGCTCGGGAGCAAGAAAAGAAGGGAGGGGAAGATGGCTAAGCTCACGGGGAGTTCGACGAAGCACTTGGTGCGGCCGGGGACGGGCTGGAGCGACGACGGCATTGAAGGGGATCTCCGGCGACGACGGTTCGGTCAAGGTCGATGCGGTGGGCTCGGGCCTTGCGAGCGCTCGGGGCTCAGCTTGCTCGAAGGAGAGGAGGGTGGCGGAGCTCCTAGACATGGCGGCACGGCGTGGGGTTGACGGAAGGCGTGGCTACGGCGAGGGGGTGGCAGCGATGGCGTCGGCCATGGCGGGGGAGCGCGAGAGAGAGGAGTTGGGGGAGAATAGAGGTGTCCTGCGGGTTCATGGCGCGGCGTGGAGTTCATCCATCCAGCCACGAGGCGAGGAGGTGAAGCAGGGCGACGGCCAGCTGCGTGGCGCACGCTGCGGCCGCCGTCGGGCACCTGCCTGCCTGCCTGGCCGGCAAGCAGCTCGCTGGAGCGGCGCTGGGCTGGGCCGGCAGGTGGGCCGGGTGCTGGGCGCCAGGTAAGTTTCCCTGTTACTCCCTGTTTTCTGTTTTTTTAATACTTCTGCAACTTTGTTGAATTATTAAAAATACTTAGGCAACTCCTAAAATCACCAAACTACTCCTGGTCCATAGTTGGATTATTTCCAACATGAAACATTTTAGTTTGGAGATATTTGAGCATTTGAATATTTTATATAGTTTTAAATGCCCAAATTCAAATATTTATGATTTAATTCAAAGACCCTAAGATGACCTAGGAAAATGTGCATCACTTTTGGCAGAGGTTCTGAACCAAGACAAAAATGATGGGCATTTTAGAAGGGCATTTCAGGTTCATTGAAAAAGTTTTTAGTAAACCCTAGTTGGTTTCAGAGGGGGTTGGGGGTTCTGTCATCCCCATTTCAAGTTTCTGATGAAAAAAATAGACATGATGCAACACTCTAATGCATGAACTAGCTAGGGTGTGACAGCTAAAACCAGGGTTGTGCATGATGGGAGTATTTTGTGTGACGAAAATGAAGCATGGCCAAACTATATGATTTTGTAGGGATAAGCATTCTTTGGCTATGTTATTTTGATAAGACATGATTACTTTGTTAGTATGCTTGAAGTATTACTATTTTTATGTCAATATGAACTTTTATCTTGAACCTTTTGGATCTGAACATTCATGCCACAATAAAGAAGATTACATTGATAAATATGCTAGGTAGCATTCCACATCAAAAATTCTGTTTTTATCATTTACCTCCTCGAGGACGAGCAGGAATTAAGCTTGGGGATGCTTGATACGTCTCCAACGTATCTATAACTTTTTATTGTTCCATGCTATTATATTATCTGTTTTGGATGTTTAATGGGCTTTACAATACACGTTTATATTATTTTTGGGACTAACCAATTAACCGGAGGCCCAGCCCAAATTGTTGTTTTTTTCTCTATTTCAGTGTTTCACAGAAAAGGAATATCAAACGGAGTCCAAACGGAATGAAACCATTGGGAGAGCTATTTTTGGAACAAACGCAATCCAGGAGACTTGGAGTGGGCGACAAGAAGCAAACGAGGAAGCCACGAGGTAGGGAGGCATGCCCTAGGGGGGTGGGCGTGCCCCCACGCTCATGGGCCCCTTGTGGCTCCCCTGACCGACTTCTTTCTCCTATATATATCCATATACCCTGAAAACATCCAGGAGCACAATAGATCGGGAGTTCTGCCGCCGCAAGCCTCTGTAGCCACCAAAAACCAATCGGGACCCTGTTCCGGTACACTGCTGGAGGGGGGATCCCTCACCAGTGGCCATCTTCATCATCCAGGCGCTCTCCATGACGAGGAGGGAGTAGTTCACCCTCGGGGCTGAGGGTATGTACCAGTAGCTATGTGTTTGATCTCTCTCTCTCGTGTTCTTGATTTGGTACGATCATGATGTATCGCGAGCTTTGCTATTATAGTTTGATCTTATGATGTTTCTCCCCCTCTACTCTCTTGTAATGGATTGAGTTTTCCCTTTGAAGTTATCTTATCGGATTGAGTCTTTAAGGATTTGAGAACACTTGATATATGTATTGCATGTGCTTATTTGTGGTGACAATGGGATATTGACGTGATCTACTTGATGTACGTAATGGTGATCAACTTGCAGGTTCAGTGACCTTGTGAACTTATGCATAGGGGTTGGCACACATTTTTGTCTTGACTCTTCGGTAGAAACTTTGGGGCACTCTTTGAAGTACTTTGTGTTGGTTGAATAGATGAATATGAGATTGTGTGATGCATATCGTATAATCATGCACACGGATACTTGAGGTGACATTAGGGTTTTGGTTGATTTGTATCTTAAGGTGTTATTCTAGTACGAACTCTATGATAGATCGAACGGAAAGAATAGCTTTGTGTTATATTACTACGGACTCTTGAATAGATCGATCAGAAAGGATAACTTTGAGGTGGTTTCGTACCCTACAATAATCTCTTCGTTTGTTCTCCACTATTAGTGACGTTGGAGTGACTCTTTGTTGCATGTTGAGGGATTTTTACATGATCCAATTATGTTATTATTGTTGAGAGAACTTGCACTGGTGAAAGTATGAACCTTAGGCCTTGTTTCCTAGCATTGCAATACCGTTTACACTCACTTTTATCATTAGTTACCTTGCTGTTTTTATATTTTCAGATTACAAAAACCTATATCTATCATCCATATTGCACTTGTATCACCATCTCTTCGTCGAACTAGTGCACCTATACAATTTGCCATTGTATTGGGTGTTTTGGGGACATAAGAGACTCTTTGTTATTTGGTTGCAGGGTTGTTTGAGAGAGACCATCTTCATCCTACGCCTCCCACGGATTGATAAACCTTAGGTCATCCACTTGAGGGAAATTTGCTACTATCCTACAAACCTCTGCACTTGGAGGCCCGACAATGTCTACAAGAAGAGGGTTGTGTAGTAGACATCATGCACCATGAAGCTAAAGCTCAAGACATCATTGAGCTTACCTCCCTACCCACTCCAGGTGAATTATATGAGCCCAGTTGTCAGCATCACACAGAAGGACTGGAGAGCATTTTTCAGAGGCCTGAACCCAATATAAGTCAGATGCTCAGCATGATGAAGCCATTGCCTCAAGATGCAGAATATCCCAAGGAATTCTTTGTCCAAGACCTCGAGTACTTGCCCCGCATAGTCTACCATATACTGAGGCGTACTCTATGGCCAATCAAGGGACATTCTTATGAAGCCAAACTTGAAGGCACTATGAAGATTTTGGTATTCTATATTGTCAATGGCATCAGATTCAACTCCCAGGATTTCTTCATCAGACAACTTGCTGCATCTGGGATTGATCAATTTGGCCTGAAGTTTTATGCTACATGGGTAATGCGCCAAATCAAACTTCATTCTACTGTCGACTATCAGCCTTTAGCATTCAACCATCTTGTCTTTCTGCCTAAGGTTGGTCTATCAGTTGAAGCCATCTACCCCGAGCCTACCAAGGAGCCGATATATCTTCACAATGCTGATCATCAAAGCTTCACGCAGCCCATAGAAGGAGATCATGTCCCTAATGTTGCTACTCCTGCTTATCCTCTGGCTGGCAATGTGCGTATGCCTCATTGAGCAAATACCGAAGCCACTGCCAATACGATTGCTCAAAGGCCTCAGAAGCGTCCTAGTGTATTCAATGATGGAGAGCTGCTTGTGGCCTTACATCAGAAGCAAGACAAGCACCATGACTGGTTGAAGCGTCAGATGCATAGTCTCTTGGTGGATGCCAATCGCATTCGCAATCTGGCCACCAAGAACTCATTTGTTGCCCATGAGAATGTGCAGCGTTCCTGGAAGAGCCTCACTCTGTTGTGTTCTGAAGACGATCTTTGGGCAGATGGCTTCACCGAAAGCTTCAAGTTTGATTCCAGGCCTCCACCAAATGCAAGCTGGCGCCGCACTCCCTCATTTGAAGATTCTGAGTATTCATCTTCGGCTGCAACTGTTGTTGCGAATGTCATCGATGAAAAAGACGACGCCACTTCACCAACCATGGCTACACTGCATCTCGACTCTACACCAGACCCTTCTGCACCACCACACTCCAACGTCAACCCTGCTCCACCATCTGCTCCTTCTGGGAACGAGTAGATGCTCTATGTCTTCAAACCTTTTTGGTCATTATTGACAAAAGGGGGAGAAGCATATGAGTTGATAGTCTTCAAGCGGGTCCTTATGGGTGGCTGCATTATTTTGCCAAGTTTTTACAACTCTCGTCTTTTGATACATTTGGTTCTTTGAGTTGTAACACTTAAACTCGATGGTCGTCTACTACTTTTTCTGCTACTCTGTGTTGCGATGATAAATTCCGCATGAAGTCATTCTGCAGACGTCCATTTTCCATTATGTATATCATTATCTTCATTATCCTTCTATATGCATAATGTATTGTCTTCACACTTTGATGATGGCCTCCACAAAGCAAAACCTGCCATGTGCATTTGCATTCAAACGCAAATCATCTATATGCACATCTTCAGGGGGAGCTTTGTCATATGTATGAAGACAATACTCACAACAATAAACTTTCACATACTTTTATCCCCATTGAAAACTTCAACCAGTTTGTGATCAATCACCAAAAGGGGGAGATTGCAAGTGTATCTAGTGCCACCCCTAGTTGGTTTTGGAGTGTTGATGATAAAATTGGTTGAGGGACTAATGTGTTTGTGAGAATTGCAGGATAACACAGGTAGTAGTGACATATTGATTCGGTTTACCTACTAGAGATGACCCCTAAAAATGAGTGAAGACATTTAAGACAATGGTGGTCTATGAAGATATTCACATTGAAGACTATGACAAGAGAAGACATCGCATGAAGACTATGGAGTGCGAAGACATAGTTGTTTTGTAGTTTCCTTTTCTTCTTTGTTGAGTCATAGGAACCACCGTACTGTTAAGTGGTGTCCAAGTGAACACAGTCAGAGTGACTGATGTGATGCTCAACCAAATTCTATGTCTTCGAGCAAAGACAATGAGAGCAAATCTTATCCAGAGCTGGATGAGTCAGCTTTGCTTGTAGCCCAAGCTGAGCTGTCGCGTGTGTTTGAAATCTTATCGTTGGACACGTGTCAGTTCCTTAGTGACCCAGGGTCATTTTGGACAAATCAGGTCGGGTTGCCTCCTGGCTATAAATAGTCCACCCCCTACATAATAATTGGTGGCTGCTCAGAGTTAGTGCACGGCTTTTATTGTTTTAGAGCAACCCACCTCCGTAGCCTTTGAGAGAGAAATCCTTGCAAGGACAAAGCCCAAAACACCCAGAGGCAAAGAGTGTTAGGCATCACCGAAGTCTTTTTGTCCGCGTGATCTGAAGACTTATTACACTTGAGGACTGTGAATCCTCCAGTCGGTCAGGCGTCGCGTTCTGAGCATCCAAGAGTCATTGTGGATTGCCGGTGAATGAAGTATGTGAAGGTTTGCAAGTCTCCCTTGAAGACTTACCAGAGTGATTGGCGAGGACTAAGTGTTCTTAGCTCAAGGGGAATAAGGTGAAGACACGGTCTTCTGAGTTGAATCTCAGCCTCCCTAACCAGACGTACAGTTGTCATAGCAACTGGAACTGGTCCAACAAATCCCTTGTCCTCTCCGAGCAACTGGTTCTATCCTTCCTCTCTCACTTTACTTACAATTTGTCTTCGTGAAGTCTTTGCCCATTTGCCTGATCTGATTGACTTCACTGTGTGAAGACTGTTTACTGTTTGGCTTCATACTATCTTTCATCCTGATCCATACTACCTAGTTGTTGATAGTCTTCATGCTTTCACTACATTGCTTACTTGACTATGGCTTGTCTAGTGTAGTCTACCTTCTGCTGCATATCAATAGGTTCATTTCTATTGTTTGTCTTCAAAGCACCCCTGTTTTGAAGACTTTCATAAAAATCGCTTATTCACCCCCCCCCCTCTAGTCGAATACTAGCACTTTTAACCACTAAGGGAATCACAACATACATATCATCAAAATATCGAACACATATCAAGTTCACATGATTACTTGCAACATGATTTCTCCCGTGACCTCAAGAACAAAAGTAACTACTCACAAATGATAATTATGCTCAAGATCAGAGGGGTATTAAATAGCATAATGGATCTGAACATATAGTCTTCCACCAAATAAACCATATAGTAATCAACTACAAGATGTAATCAACACTACTAGTCACCCACAAGCACCAATCTATAGTTCCGGTACAAAGATTGAACACAAGAGATGAACTAGGGTTTGAGAGGAGATGGTGTTGTTGAAGATGTTGAAGGAGATTGCCCTAACCGAGATGGGAGAGTTGTTGGTGATGATGATGACGATGGTTTCCCCCTCCGGGATAGAAGTTCCCCCGGCGGAATCACTCCGCCGGAGGGAAAAAGTGCTCCTGCCCAAGTTCCACCTCGAGATGGTGGCGCTTCGTCCCAAAAGTCCTCTCCTTATTTTTTTTTCTAGGTCAAAATGACTTATGTACCAGAAGAGGGGCACCAAAGGTGGGCCAAGGGGAGCACAACCCACCAGGGCACGCTTGGGCTCCCTGGCGCACCCAAGTGGGTTCTGCCCACCTGGTGGGCCCCCTCTGGTACTTATTTGTTCCAATAATTCTCATTTATTCCATAAAAATTCCTTCTGAAGTTTCAACTCATTTGGAGTTGTGCAGAATAGGTAGCCTGACGTAGCTTTTTCGGGTCTAGATTTCCAGCTGCCAGAATTCTCCCTCTTTGTGTGAACCTTGCATATTATGAGAGAAAAGGCATTATAATTACTCCAAAAAGCATTATTATGCAATAAAACAACATAAATAACAGTAGATAAACATGATGCAAAATGGACGTATCAGCCATCCACTACAAACCCTACTTCGTGTCGGCAGTAAGGGAATGCTAGCTATGAATGCATGCCCCCATATAGTTAGGTTTGAAATCTCACCCTGCCGTAACACAAAACCTATAAGAGTACATCATATATATGGTCAAACTTCCCCTTTCCCTTCCGGACAAAGGTGGACCGTGTCCCGACCCACAAATGTGTGCTTGTGGCGGGAGACGGGTGAGACCACATACGAACCACCTGCGGGTGGCCCTATACTATATGTATGAAAAGGGTGTGGTGTCATATTTAACTATACCATTCACAACTTTCATGTGGCACGTGTGCCTCGCAAAATAACCGGACTTCCCCGACCCCACGGAGGTTGCAGGTAGTGCGAAGTACCCCCC
>NC_041393.1:270050792-270059976 GCF_002162155.2 Triticum dicoccoides
GGGGGAGGGCATCTCACCAAGACGCACTGTAACACAGACCAAATAGAATCCAACTTGATCGTACAACCTCTCTCGCTCGTTGTTGGTCAAAGTGATGGACGTCCACACGGCCCCGCAAAATGGGCTAGCTTGTCACCGATAAACTCACTCTATGCATGTGGCCCAATTATGTATGGAAGTGGTGTGTGTGGTGTTTGAATATGCAATGCGCAAATTTCATTGGCACCATGCTTTGGATCCATAAAATCCCCACACCGATCGAGGGTTCACGATGTGTAGCATGCATGCGCTCAAACTTAATTAGGCCTAGAATGATCGACCTACTACTATACGGTAACATGAACCCAAGAAGAAGAATCCACCCCTGGTAACCTTTCTCATCGTCGGTCGAAATGATGGACATCCACGCAGGCCCACAAATATATATAGGCTTGCCACCCATATATAACCAAGTGAGTGAGAGTGTGCAAAGATAACCATTGCATGCATGTGCCCCAAACATATTTATGGAGGTGCGTGATGCATGCATATGTGTTGAATTAATACCTAATGCACAACATTGATGTGGTGCACACGTTCAAAATCACACAGGTCCCCACACAGAGCAAGAGGTTCATGACGTGTCGTGTGCTCACCCCCCCCCCCTTCGATCTAGCGGGATGGATTCATGTGTACACATGCGCTATTATATATGTAATCTTACCTATATCGCGAGACAAGCAAAAAATTAATCCCCTCCTAAGTCAAAATAACTAACCTCTCTCGTTGTCGATGATAGTGATGGACCAAGCGGGCTGACAGATGGAAGCATCGCCGATAACCACATGAGTTAGTGCCACAGGACAACCACCATCGCTTGCATGTGTGCCAAAACGTATCTATTGAGAGGTGTGTGGTTGTGATGTTTTGAATACCTAATGCACAACCTTTGATGTGGCATTTGCCTCAAAAACCGCAAAGCCCCCACACAAAGTGAGGTTCATGTGCGACACCTAGTACATGTTGGTCCCATCTCCCCTTCGGCGCGTACTATATATATATACTCCTACCCTAACACAACCCTAAAAGAATTAATCCTCCTTGTTCGTCAAATGTGCCTCTCTCTCTCGTTGGGTCAAAGTGATGGAGGACGACCTCTTGCAGGCCAACAGATGGAAGCACCACACGCGAGTGAGTACCTATAGGGCAACCACCGCATGCATGGTATTGCGTGATGTTTGAATAACAAGGCGCAACTTTGATGTGGCACCTGCCTCGGGAACCGAAAAGTCCCCACATGGAGCATGGTTATGACACACACACACACACACACACACACACACACACACACACATATATATATATATGTATATATATATATCCTGCACCACCACCTCCACTTTGAGGCATGTCAAACTTTTTCTGGAGTGAACATGTGACCAAAGCAATGTCGTGTTAAAGTTAAAAAAACATAGATCATTCGACCCGTTTTATACATTGATTGATTTTCTAGGGATTTAATGTGCAAAAATCAAATTTGAGATACATGTGCACCAAAATGGATTGCAAAATCATATTGTATCCCTCAGTGCATGTTTCCTCGTGAAAGAAATTTCAAAACATTGAGAATATTGATTTTCAAAATTCAGTAAATCCAAAACTTAGTTGAAATTCATGAAACTTATCGTGGTGTCATATATGGACACCAGTAGACTGTGATATTGTACCTTTTTGTGAAATTTGAGACAAGTTTTGATATAATCGACTTACAAATGGGAGATTGTTAATAATTGGCAACCAATATCTCATACGGAATATTTATTTGGACCGTGTGCATTAGATCGTGCCATGCTTTGGTTAAGCAGTAAAGCAACAGGATGAATCATCAAAAAACAAAAAAAATACATGCCACGCGCCCCATGTGGCATGCGATTAGGCGTGACTTCACGAGACACATGCGAGCAGTTCGCCGTGCAGGCGGACCGGGAGGTGTGCGTGCAGGCATGTGAATTGACGGGAGGTGTTTTCGCTGTGCAGTGTCACCGAGAGGCATGCGAGTAGCTGTGTGAAATTATGGTATAGGAATGCCAGAAGTCCGCCGCGCAGGCTCACCGGGAAGCAAGACAGCCTTTGACCGCCGCTCGCCTCGCTCCCACTGGTCTGTATTAATGACGTGCCCGAGCGGTCGCACCCCCCATCCTTGCCACACATACAATCCTCTCTCTCCGCCAGCATCCTCGACGCTGCTCTCAGTCCTCAAAGCCGTTAGTGTATGGGGATGCCGCCGAGGCACCCCATCAGAGGGAGTGGCGACGCCGGGGCTGCTGAAGCACTAGAGCACGGCGTGAATATGGAGACAGAGGTTTTCGTCGCTGCCGATGAGGTGGATAACTAGGCTGCCAACAAGCGGAGGCGGGTCGATAAAGAACCGCAAGCGACTCCAGTAGGCCTAGACTTCATTAGCAGCCTCCCCGATGATATGTTCACAGTCATCATATCCCTCCTCCTAAAACAATAATGGGCGAGGACAATCGCCCTTCCCCGACGGTGGTGCCCCCTATGTCTCTCCACCCCTCTCGACCTCCTCGACGACCACGAGCTCTGCCATGGCTATTGCAAAAGCTTGGATGCGTTCTCCCATATCCTCGGCAATCACCATGGCCCAATTAGAGGCCTTATCATGGGAAAGTTCCGTTCCAATGGCAAAGACCGAGCCAAGCTTGACGAGTGGTTCTGATCCCCCGCCCTAGATCAGCTCGAGGAGCTTAGTTTAAATGATGGGCATATGCGCTCGCTACCAACTTTCACGCTCCGCTTTGCGCCCACGCATCAGCCTCGCCAAGTTCATGAACTGCCATCCCCCTTAGTGACGCGCCCACTCTTTTTCTACCACGACTAAAGCACCTCGAGCTCATCATCGTCTGCATCCCAAAGGATGACATGGAGTGCCTGCTCCGTGGCTGTACTACACTCGAGTTCCTTCGTCTTCAGGCGATGAATTGGTCGAGTAGCTTCCACATCACCTCCCTCTGGACTATTTATGTGTGTTGCTGGTGCTGCAACGAGAGATCACAAATTGTGGACCACAATATGGTAACTGAGGACATACCTTCACTTGAGAGATTAATTGTAGTTAATCAACAAGGTCCAGCAAGAATCAATGTCATTTCTTTGCTGAAATTGACAGTGGTGGGCTACTCGTCTGTCAAATATTCCGAACGTATTATTGGATCCACACCCGTTCATGTACAACAGTCTCCTTCTACCTCTTCTTCTTGATATCAACATTAGTTCTAATTTTGAAGATGTATGTTCATCTGTCATCCAGAAAAGCTTGACCAAGATTCTGCGCACAGTGAAGGTGTTGGGACTAGAATCTAGCGGCCCCAACCTGCACGAAGTTGTCAGTTTCTTGAGATGCTTTTCGTGCCTGAAGAAATTGTATATCGAGGTGATGTTCCTTTCCTGTTAAATGTCAACCATAAGGGATTTCAATTTTTGGCACCTTTTCCCAAGTTTACAATGACAATGTACTACGATTTCTGAAGGAATTTTGGAGGACTTCAGGACATACATCCCCACCCCATATTGGTTGCTTGATTCATATGGTTACAATCCATAAGAATTTCTCCTTTGGATTCATATGTACTAGTTTTCTTAGGGAATTTTTCATCCACTCCAACCTCTTGTGAAGAAGGCTGCATTTTTCTAGATTGTAATCAAATGCCCATGTTAATCATGTCAGATCAAAGATGGCACGTTGGTGCATTTTACAAATCCTGCAAACCAAATAGGCCTGTAGTAGTATTCAAAACTGCATGTAGGCACTAACACGTTCTCTTCTTTTGCAGATAATAATAGGCCCGGTGGTGGATAATGTGATACAGTATAATGACAATAACATCAAATGCTTAGATCTGCATCTCTCAAAAATTACTTTGAACTCCTGTCGAGGGACCGAACTCCTACCGAGGGACCTTACCGAAGATTATATTCACCAGGTTCTTTGTTGCCAGAGCAAGGTGCTGAAGGTAATGAGGTTGAACATGCATTTACATAGAAATTATGAATGGTTTGTTGATCAGAGCCGACAGCTACTCCAGAATGGAAGAGGCTCCGAAAAAGCTAAACTTCGTATTAGAACTGCATATGAGAAAGTAATTGGAAGTCATTGTGTCAACCCCATACATGACTTGTCAGCGGCTGATCCCTTTGCAGAAATGATGAGGTTTCGAAACCGGCCTTACTAATGGTAATTTTAGTTTGACCCTCTCTTGTATCCATGTTCAGTTGATCAGCACGGGCGTTTGCAGCTGAATGAGCTGAATTTCATTTCTAATATCAGTTTGAACCTTGTAATCTTCGAATTTGAGCCGTGTAACTCCGGAACTTGAACCTTGTAATATCTCGGGCTTTTGTGGTACAATCGTTGAAATGGCATCATATGAGACTCGTATATTGGTGGTACTATTTTGACCTTAATATCCAATAGACTAAGATTTTATTAACCATTCACGACCAGGGATCCTGCTGGAAGCAGAGCAATGACAAACGTTGTTGCAACAAGATGTAGATGATTAGATGCTCGTTTCTCCTAGTTTAGTATGCATGTAATTGCTTACTTTGGTGTGTGGAAATGTTATGTGTGTAGTCAGTTATGTAATTGTATTGCTAATTTGGTTATGCAATGTTGTTCTTATAAGTATATATGTTGATGTTCTGTAGACAAAGCATATCACATCACACACGGACCACACTGGGAACCCGTCGGTCATGAATTCATCAATCGCAGATGGTTGTATACCGGCAAGCGTTTGCCCAAAACACACATGGCTTATTCCATCACAAACAGCTCAATCAGGTGGATCAACTGTATGCCACGTATCGCACACGCTACTCTAATCTGATTCGTGCTTGATGTCCCCGACATCGCTCGCACAGTTCGTCTTATTTTGCCATGTATCACTGTGCTGGCCTCTTCTCGCATCCCTCGGCATGCTCTGGTCTCCATTCACTACAAAAAAAAATACACTTCCGTGATGATACGTGTTTGTCACAGTAGGTCGTGTTTTTTGTCATGCATGTACATCCATGACGATTTTATGACAGAATCAAGAAAGTCATACCTGTGCTGTCGTAGAAGTGTTCCATGACATTACCAAAATTATCGTCACGAAAGTGTCCACTTCCATGAAGATAAATCACGCTTCACAGAAGTGCTTTCGTCAAGGGTGACCGACACGTGGCATCCACCATAACGGAACGCCGTTAAGCTATCGGGTCGGGTTTTGGATCCGATAACCCGTTAACAGCCCCGACCAATGGGGATTTTCCACGTGTAAAATCATCATTGGCTAGAGGAAACACGTGTCGGCTCATCGTTGGGATAGATGTCATCCACTCATTGGATAGAAGGCGCCTATGATACGTCGACACGTGGCACGGCCCAACAGAGGCCCATTCCTGTCAAAAGGCCGGCCCGTTTGACTTGGTCAAAAGGTGGTGGGCCGGCCCATGGAAAGCATGTTAACGGCATGTTCGCATATAGCCCATTTATAGCCCGCTAACCCAAGGCCCGTTACGCCCTATCCGAATTAGGCCCAGTAGCGTCATCTGGGCCATCCAATATGATTCCAGCCAGTTTTCACTTCTGGCCCATGTATGGCCCATGACGTCTTTCGGCCCATATGAGGCCCTTTGTAACTCTTGGCCCATTAACGGCCCATGGTGAAACTGGCCCGTAATGAACAGTGTATCACTTTACACCCATTAACGGCCCATGGTGAAACTGGCCTGTAATGAATAGTGTATCACTTTATACCCATTAACGGCCCGTTATTCCATTGGGCCGTTTCCAGCCCAAGTTATCTTTCGGCCTTCTGAGGGCCCATTTATTCTTGGGCTCATTTACAGCATTGGGTTACTTACGGCCCGTTACTGTCATTTTCTGCTTGTGGGCCAAATTCAGCCCGTCGTTACAGTCGGCCCGTTTGTGGATTGTTAATCTATTGGGCCATTTTCATAGCATCACCAAATACGGCCTCTTAACGGCCCGTTATGGTCAGCCCATCAAATGTACGATTTCCACTCTAGCCCATCTACAGCCCATTAAAGGCCCGTACAAGGCCCATAGATGAGTCGGCCATTACAAGGCCCATGGATCCTACGAGACGTAGAAGGCCCATGGATCCTACGAGATGTAGAAGGCCCATGGATCCTACGAGATGTAGAAGGCCCATGGATCTGACTGCCCATTGAACGCCCATGGATCCGACGACCCATTGAAGGCCATGGATCCGACGGCCCGTACATGGCCCGTGGATCGTACGGCCCGTGGAGGGCCATGGTCACTACAACGTTTGGGCGAGTTGGCCCCCGTTTGAACGATATAGCATATTCAAAGAATTATCCTACTCAATATTATCACCTCTAAAAAACATACACTATACAACAAAGAGACCAAGGCATAGAAACGTAGAATAATCCTACACTATACAATAAAGAAATTACAGCCAATTATACCCACTGGGCATTATGGTTCGGCATAGGTGATAATAAAGCATACACAAAGAGCAAATTACATACACTGGGCAAATACAGCTCATACATCATGGACGTGCATCAACTTAACTCCATTTGAACTATAATCTCTTCAGAAAATAGGATTGGCCGGATTTAGATAGCACAAATTTAGTCTGCAAAATCTCCAATTCCTCCGTGGTTACCTCAGTGTCTTGTTTCATTTTTTTGACTCCTGCATCTAGGACCTGCATGTCCAGTCTCAACTTGTTGATTATACGTTGACAATCATGTACAAGTTGTCTTGCCACCTCTAGTTGATGCTTGAGAATATCAGCACATTCCAATTCCAATCCATAATCATTCGGTAACAGCCATGCCGCATTGCTCGCAGATCTTTGTGTTGATGTCACTTCATCCTGAAATGTTTCTGTAAGTACACATGACTAGGGCAAAAATATAGTTACAAGAGTGAACCAAGCAAGACACTATTTTGTACTACATGGCAAAACAGGACTAACAATAATGTTACACATCATGAAGCATAAGCAGGTGATATTTTAAAAATTATAAAAAAAGATAGTCTGTGCAGCCTGCATACAGAAATCCCTCTTAGCTCACCAGAGGAGCATGATGTTGGGGCCCAATCCAAAACACAGACAAGTTACAAATTTAGACAACATATTGCATATAAGTAAGCAAGCAGTTGGCCATTCTGTAGCTAATTAAAGTCTTAGGGAGCATAATGAACAGCAGAGGGTTTCATACAAACATACTACCGCAGGCAAAACTATGCAATCATTAGCCTAGTATAAACTAGATTGTGAGCCTCATGCAATAGTAGTTGGTTAATAGACTTCAAAGCTTCAGGCACACTTCGGCAGAGTAATTAAATGGTAAGGCCTTTAATTATGTCAACTAATAGTTATACAAGTACCCAACATCAGGCATGATTCTTTGGGCATCTCATTAACTAAGGACAAATAAAGCAATTGAAAAGAGCAAATTAACTATGCCTGAAACAAACAAGGAATTGAACTGTTGAGTTGCATACAGTGACTTACCTTAACAGGTTGAAGAGGCACGGCGCAACTCCTACTTCTCTTGCAAGGCTCCTTACTAACATCTTCTACTTGAAAATCCTCAATCTTATCTTCATTGCACCCCCTCTGCAAGGTGACACAAACTAGTTACTCGTCTCCTTGGAAGATAAATATGCATACTTTCCAGTCTGTGAACACAAAAGGATGAGATTATAACAAAACAACAAGACATAATGAAACATGCCGCATCTCTTGCACTTGCACACAATGAAATGAGCATTTACTCTGTCTGCACTATGTAAAAACTAGGCATACCTTCGAACTGGATCTCCAGGTACTCTTGGAGAGCCTACTTTAGTGTACAGCCAAACCTTTATGTCACCTATGAGTTAGACAAGGCCCCACTACAGCAACCCTTAGTGTTTAAATCATTGACAAGCTCTGTTAGAGTGTTAGGTCAAGAACATCAAGTAATCAAAGCAAATAGTCCTAGTATGGCTGGCTGATGCAAACAAGCAATTGAACAGATGTGTGAGCAAATCTTACATATCAAGAAAAGAAGCAAAGAAGGAGGCTTAAAGACCATCACTTGACTGACCAGATTTAAGGGGCATTTAAACATCATGTGCAATGTATGAACTAACATAAACATTGCACATTCCAGATTCTACAATGGAATGCACATGTATTAGGTTATGCCATGTATGATGATGCCTAAATGTACACTATAGCAGGCAGGAGTGATTCATCATTGCACGCACAATTGAATTGCAGGTTAAGGGCCAGTTCGATTCCGCCTTTTCAGGGCTTATTGTCAAAATAAGCCATAAAAGATGTAAAGAAGTCATTTTTGAGTTATGGGCTTGGGCTTAACTAATTTTGCTTTGGAGGGGGTGTTTCGGGTAGAACCTCACTAAAAATTGAAGGGAAGGGGAATAGTGAAATGACTCTGTTGTCTGCCTATATTACACTCAAAATGCAACTGCTCACGCCCGTGTCATACCTGACCCTCAAGTAAAAACAAACACGCAAGCGTTCATTGCCCTGCCCACTTGCATCCCCTGCCTGCAGCACTAGGCTTCCTCCAGCGAGCCGTCGCCACTGTTCCCATCTGGCCTGGTCCTCGATGATGCTATGTCCAGCTAGGCTACATGGCCGGCGGGTACGGGCAAATCTCCCTGGCTGCTCCTCCCTCTGGCGCCGCCCCTCATTCTCATGGTCTCCAGCAGTTGCTCCACTGTGGTTCGTCCAACACACTACTCCGGCGGGCGCTGCACAACTATGGTTGATGCCACACTGCGGCAGAAGGCACCTTATTCCCCCTCCCCTCCTCCCAGGCCATGGCCTTGAGGTGCTATTGAAGGATGAGCTCATCCAACAAGGTGAGGATCTCCTCTGATTTTTTGCCAAATTTTCATTCTGATCCACTATACGATGAATTGCTATGAGCTGCTTCTGCTGCTGCTATATGATGCATTGCTATGAGCTACTCCTATTGCTGCTATATGATGAATTGCTATGAGTTGCTGCTGCTATATGATGAATTGCTATGAGCTGCAGCTACTGCTATATGATGAATTGCTATGAGCTGATGCTATATGATGAGTTGCAATAAGCTGCTCCTGCTGATGCTATATGATGAA
>NC_041393.1:270060417-270072461 GCF_002162155.2 Triticum dicoccoides
GCTATGAGCTGCTCCTGCTGCTGCTATATGATGAATTGCTATGAGTTGCTCCTGCTGCTGCTATATGATGAATTGTTATGAGCTGCTCCTGCTGCTGCTATATGATGAATTGCTATGAGCTGCTCCTGCTGCTGCTATATGATGAATTGCTATGAGCTGCTCCTGCTACTGCTATATGATGAATTGCTATGAGCTGTTGCTGGCATATGATGAATTGCAGACTGCTGCTGCTGTATGATGAGTTGCTATGAGCTGCTGCTGCTGCTATATGATGCTTTCAGGTGGTGCTGCTATATGATAATAACCAGCCACTTGGACCATCGAATTTCAATAAATAATTGTTCTTCATTTAAATGTGGGTCATGTGTTCTTCGTTTAAATTAGGCAATGGGATCTCTATGGAAAACATTGACCAAAGTAGATTGTGCCAAGTAGATGGTATCTTTGTATTTGCATTTTGAGCAAATAGTGATGGTCTATTTTCCTATCATATTAAATACTGCACTGGGTTCAATTTGTGATGTTTGCAAGTCAAAATAATTTTCATATGGGCAGCAAAATGAAAAAAAAATAATGCAATCTAGACTTTCCACTGATCATACCAAAGATAAGCTGAAAACGCAATGAAAAGAACTGGTTGGCTTATTACATGGAGCTTATATTCACAGGTGATTATTTTCTTTGGATAACTCATAATAATTGTCCCTAAGAAACTTGGCTAATAGAGCTGACATACAAATAACATGTCACGATGATTGCAATGGAGGAGTGACGTACCATAGCACACTGTATAGGCTCACCGCTGCCTCTCCTTTTTTGTGATGTTCCATGAAATTACCACATACATCTTGTACTTTTTCATTGTGTAACCCTATCTGCAAGTTGACACAGCTAATTTTAGGCATCTCTACATGATACTACATTGCATATCCCTTGCGCATATTTAAACCACCAATTAACGATTGTGTGCGTACCATAAACTAGCCATGACTCTGTGTGCTGGACTAGCAGGCACTCTAAGGGAGCCTAATGTAGTGCACTAGAATTCCTACGTGCCACCTATGATTTTGTGTAATGTAATGCCCCTGTTACTAAATATATGTCTTTGTAGAGATTCCAGTATGGACCACATACAGATGTATAAAGATGCATTTTCAAGTGTAGATTCACTCATTTTGCTCCGTATGTAGCCTATAGTGGAATCTCTAGAAAGACTTATATTTAGGAACGGAGGTACGAGGTAGTATCATGTATGACATCTACATATCTAATTTAGCAGCCAGTAGTAGAAATCATTGTCTACACAAAGGGATTACTGGTCGAAAATCCTAGCAAAGCACGCTGGCAGGCACAGAACAATACAAGAGAGAGAGACGCACTTACAAGATCGTAGCAATGCCTCAGTCCAAGATCTTGGTTGGCCAAGCTGTTAGATCCAGAAGAAACATTGTCCTTGTAGTTTTTGCCAGCTGCATAACAGGTAATAGCGACCGGTTAGTATATTTGAAGTACATCGGACAGGTGATGCTGGACGGGTTTAAAGGTGACAAGTACCTAGGCTATGGCGGGTGCTTGGCATCTCTCCAGACGGTGGTAATCAGGTTAGAAACGTCAAGGGTGATGATGCTGCGCTAGCTGTCGGGGTCCGGTAAGGATATCTAGAACCGTCGAGTAGGGTGTTTGTGGAGCGGCTCCGGTAGGGTGGACTACGGTGTGGGCGAAGCGGATCTGTGACCGTGGACGAGGGCGTAGGTGAAGCTACTCTGGTGGTTGGGTTAAGGATGGTGTCGACGACGCGAATCTGCGGCCGTGGACAGGGTGTCAGAAGCTGCTCCGGTGGTTGGGTTAAGGATGGTGTCGACGATGTGGATCTGCGGCCGTGGACGAGGCGTCAGAAGCTGCTCCGGTGGTTGGGTTAAGGATGGTGTCGACGACGCGGATCTGCGGCCATGGACGGGGCGTTAGAAGCTGCTCCGGTAGGTTGGATGAGGGTGCGAGGAAGCGGATCTGAGGCTGTGGACTTGTGAGTTGGCAAAGCAGCCCCGGTAGGGTTGAGAATGGTATAGGCGAAGCTACTCCAGTAGGGTTGACGATGGTGTCGGCGAAGCGGCTCCGGGAGGGTTGAGGAAGGTGTCGGCAAAGAGGATCAGAGGGGATCAGAGGCCGTCGACGGGGGCATCGGTGGGGCGGCTCCAGGGAGTGTGGACGAAACATCTCCGGTGGGGAGTACGAATGAGCCGCTGCAGATGCGCAGCAGTTTACGAGAGTACCGGCGAAGCAGATCCGGCACCATGGACAAGGCCGACACTGAATGGGCTATGGTACAGTGGTGGATGAGTAGTCTACTTGTTTCTAGGGGAGGTGGGAGGGGTAGATGCGGCCGCAGAAGCAGATCCAGCGACGTGGACACCGCTGGCAGTGAATGGGCTATGGTATGCCGGTGGATGAGCAGTCTAGGGTTTCGAGAGGGGAGGGGAGAAAGGGCGATGAATTACGGATGGCGTGATGTAAGATGCTCTGGTGCTGTGGAGTTAGTCATTTTTGTGGGAGGGGGAGAGGAAATGGGGGTGTCGTGTAGTGGGGAGAACCGGAAGTTACCAAAGCAGCCCCAACCTATCATGTAGATGAGGGCGGTATTGTAACTGTTGGTCTCCGTGCACCAAGGACAAAAGGGGAATTTCGCATGCTAAAGACTAAGGTGGCGGAAATTTTAGAAGGAGGCGGGAGATTTTGCCGCCCGCGGGATCGTTCGTATCCAGTTTCAACTAATTTTGGACCGTGCTAGCGGGAAGGTCATGCTAGACTGTGTACATGGGGCACGCGCCAGCAGTTAATAACTAGTGTGAAGTCCACCCCAGAAAAAAGACAATAACTCGGGATGATGCGCCGATAACTTGGACGTTCACACGGGCGCGGCCAATCGTACGGGTGTAGTGGCGCGTTCACAAAAAAAGGGATCAAACGCTCAGCCTATGTATTTCTCGTGTAAATAGATAATTTAGTGCCATTGGTTATTTACTTTAAACATAATGCATTGACGTGTCAGTGTAGAGGCGCACAAAAAGAAATGGATATTGTAGTCCGCTACTTAAAAGTGTTACCTCATATGATTACATAGCCTCCATTTCATAAATTGCGTACCCGTTGAATTCATATATGAATATTACATATATTACTTCAAAATAGAAACTTAAATCATCCCAGACTAATGAATTTGAATGCAAGAGTAACAACGGTGCATGTACATGATAGCTACATTGGTTGTTTGAAGAAACATCACTGTAGCTTTGGCATGGACAACTGAAAAGGTTTATTTAAATAGAAAAAAAATGTGATATGTGAGTGTCCAATCTTTATAGCGTTGAATTGATAGTGTACCTTTAGCCACGATACGAAGTAGATATTGACTTATATTCAAGCGATGCATGTCCATGATCACTAGATAGTGATACGTGAATGAATTGTGCAATCTCTCTCACACGCATACATATCTCATTTCCCAGTGGGCATCAGAATCACACGCGCACTTCATGTATTTCTCTCCCTCCGTCAAGGTTAAATTCGTCTTTCTACCCTGTCCTACAAGTCTCTCACACAGAAACACACATGCTCTCTCTGTCTAACACGCCCACCCCTTTAATTCCACCCACCCACAGCCACTAATGTCTCAAAGTATAATAATGTCTCTCACACATATGCCTAAGGTTAACTCGAGTTCCGGAACCATATGAATACATACAATGAGATTCCAATAGAGCACCTTTTGTTTTGAGATTTCTCTCTCTCTCTCTCTCTCACACACACACACACACGCACACGCACACACACACACATTGTTTCTCGCTTCATTTTTTCCGCCACTTGCATGCACATACACCATTTGTTTATCTTCGTGATGCTTTAAGTATGCCTCGCACAAATGCTATCTACCTATCCCTTAATATAGATAGATATGTGTCACAAAAAATCCTTCTCCCTACTAGCAAGATGCCCATGCGTTGCATGAAACATCAAGATGCATTTGTATGAGTAGTTTATCTTGTGGGAGAAAAGGATGAACGAGGGAATGCCTTATTTGCAAATGCGGAGAGGGGTGTGGGTATCTTTTTGCAAAATTGCCATAGTTTCCTTCCTATTCGTCGGATATAAATCGGATGGCCTATATTGTAGGATGGCAGGAACACCATCATCACTAACTCTGTTTTTTATAAGAGTAGAGATATGTGAGTGTCACTGCCCCCCCCACACACACCCACACTTCCCAACAACGAAGGAGTAGGGTGACACCTCGATCTTGATACTAATCTATCGACTGGCTTCTCTCTCAAACATACACACACACACACACTACCCGGCACAGAAGGAGTAGGGTGGCACATCGATCTTGATAATAATCTATCTACTCCTCTTTCAAACACACACACACACACACACACACACACACACACTCGCTAGTTGTGCCTTTGTGCCTACCGCGCACACTCTCGGTACGTCTTTCTCTCCCTCACCCCCCCCCCAACAATGATAGCAGAAGGGTGACAACTCAATCTGATCATAATCTGTCGATTGGTTTCTCTCTCAAACATTGTGTCTTGGTGCCTCGCTCGGTAGCCCCCTCGATATGTAGACTTCTCGCGCGCGCACAGCTGTAGTGACGATGACGCTGAACCCAGTGTGCCTTGTTTTTACCGGCCTCATGTGATAGTTTTCACCCTATTTTCTGTTAATTAACATGGCAACCTTTTCTTTGTTACTACTAGCGAATCTGAAATCGAGAAACTTGGCTATTTGCCACTTTCAATACCGGGCTTCGCAAAATTGCCACTCTCAAGATTGGCTTTGCAAAAATGCCACCTAGCTCGTGTGCACTTCGATTACCATGCCATTTTTTTTCATTTTTTTTCTTTTTCTTTTCCATTTTCTGGCACTTGAAAGGACCAAAGTACCCCTGGTCGTTTCAACCTTATCCGATGCGTTTGTGGCCTGGCTGTGTTGGCATCGGATTTTGCTCTCAGGCTCATCTCGTTCTTGTCATCATGGTTGCTCACTGTTGTACCTCATTGATGCCTGCGCGAACAACCTGAACTCGCCGCCATAGCTTTTCTATGCCTGTCCGAGAAACCGCTGGTCGCCGCAGGTGCTCGCCCATGGATGCGCGCTGCTGCAAGTTACCCTCCTCACTGCCGTTCTCTCCTGGCGCTCGTCCATGGCTGCGCGCGCTGCTGCAACTTGCCCTCGTCATTGCCGCTCTCTGCCGGCGCTTGTCCATGTCTGCACGCTCCGCTCTGCAACTCGCCCTCATCACTGCCGCTCTCCGCCGGCGGTCATCCATGTCTGCACGCTCCGCTCTGCAACTCGCCCTCATCACTGCCGCTCTCCGCCGGCGGTCATCCATGTCTGCACGCTCTGCTCTGCAACTCGCCCTCATCACTGCCGCTCTCCGCAGGCGCTCATCCATGTCTGCACGCTCCGAATCTGCAACTCAACCTCATCACTGCCGCTCTCCGCCGGTGCTCATCCATGTCTGCACGCTCTGGCATAGCTCACCCTCGCGTCGCAGATGCTTATGCATGCCAGCGTCTCGCGCGAGTGCTTGCCCGTGCCTTGCGGATGCTTGCAACTGCTGCCACTGCGGTACTGGGCGCCGAGGAGATTGGTGGCATGCGGCGTCGAGGAAATCGGCGGCGGCGCAACGTCCACAAGATGGGGGCGGCATCCAGCGATTGACCCAAGAAATCTAGGCGATCAGGGATAAGGCAAGCGCGCTTTTCTCGGCGGGGAAGCACGAGCTCGTTTCGCTTCAAGTGCCGATCTGAATCCCAAGTAGTACGTGAGGATAGCGTGAGGGGTACTTTGGTCTTTTCGGGTGCCAAAAAATGGAAAAGAAAGGAAAGCAATAATAAAAAAGAAAAATGGCATAGTAATCAACGTGCACACGAACTGGATGGCATTTTTGCGAAGCCAATCTTTGGAGTGGCAGTTTTGCGAAGCCCGGTATTGAAAGTGGCAAATAGCCGATTTTCTCTCTGAAATCATTCGGGGCAGACATAAAATATATCACTTCAACCCAATTATCGCAGCAACTATTTTAAAAGAAACTAGCTAGCTGCCTGTGCGTTGCATGGAACATCAAGATGCATTTGTATGAGTAGTTTATCTTGTGAGAGAAAAGGCTGAACGAGGGAAGGCCTTATTTGCGAACGTGGAGAGGCGTGTGGGTATATGTTTGGAAAATTGCCATAGTTTCTTTCCTATCCATTAGATATAAATCCGACGGCCTATATTGTAGGATGGCACGCACACCATCATCACCAACTCTGTTTTCTACTCCCTCCGTTCCTAAATACTCCCTCCGTTCCTAAATACTCCCTCCGTCCGAAAATACTTGTCATCAAAATGGATAAAAAGAGATGTATCTAAAACTAAAATACGTCCTAGATACATTTCCTTTTATCCATTTTGATGACAAGTATTTCCGGACGGAGGGAGTATTTGTCTTTTTAGAGATTTCAACAAGTGACTATGACCGGACCTTACCAACATACTCAAAAAAGTAGTCCATGATTTTGATGTCACCCTCTTTTCTTGGCGGTGTAGTGCCATCTGGATACCTCATAAATAAATCAAGGACAAATCTGACCCCTTCTTGAAAAGACATACGGAGCAAAATGAGTGAATCTACACTCTAAAATATGTCTACATACACATCCGTATGTGGTAGTCCATTTGAAATCTAAAAAGGACAAATATTTAGGAACGAATGGAGTATAAGAGTAGACATGGAGATCTATCTCCAGCATGGTCTACAACAAAAATGTGCTGGGCTGGTTAGCGCCGGATGCTCACAACGCGATGACATGAGTTCGAATTCTGTCTTTTAACTTTAGATTTTTATATTATATATTACTTATTTAAAATATACTTATTTCGCTACTGTACTGACAGTGGAACCCATAGAGTACTTAGAATACAAGATTAAGGATGGACTTGTTTCTTTTTAACTTTCTGTACGAAGTTGTAGCCACCCTACAAGTCACGTGTACACTGTACATGCAATTAAATTTTTATAGAGGGACAATCATACAGGCAATTAACTCAAATGGATTGGATGTCACTCTATTATTTCCAGCATAAGAGCATCTCCAATGGCAGCCGGCAAATTTCCTCCCACTTCCTTCCGCGGAGGACGGCATCAAACGCCAGCGGCATACATTTTTACAACTCTAACCAACCATATGAAATTCGTGAAAACACGGACTGATTTCATATAAGCATGAAGGATTTCATATAAAAAAACCGGATCTTCAAATAAACATGATGGATTTCATTACATTTACATGAACTAAGCGGTGCCAATCCGGCTCTTTTGGTATAATTAATACTCATCCGTCCGGAAATACTTGTCCTAGAAATGGATGTATCTAGACTTATTTTAGTTATAGATACATACAATTTATCCATTCTTAGCACAAATATTTCCCGCCAGCTGCAGAGGGAGTACATAATCTAAATGGCCGCCCGCGGATCCCTTTGTCTTCCTCATGTCTGTCGGACACTTGAGGGGTCGACGAAGGTCCTCGAAAGAGACGAAGTAGCAAAGAAACCACCTGAATGTGCAGTCGTCGCCTCGGTGGTGGCCTTCATGGGTCCCAAGTGGCGGCGGCCTCCCGTGTTCTACTTCTCCTCGATGATGGCGGCGGACATGGAGAAGCTAGCCACCGACTCATCGCTCTCCACGCACCCGGCTTCTGTCTCTGCATGCATGGCGCTGCCGCAGGCACGGGAGGCACGGCCACCGTAGACACTGGTGGCACGGTAAGACACGGCAGCGACGACGCCCGTACCGGCGTGCTCGCCGCCGTGCCGGCGTGGAGCAACTCGCCACTCCTCATCGAGCTGAACTGGAGCGGCGAGTTGCTAAACCACGCGCCTGCTTGGGGCGGCAACTGGCTCCGTCGGGCCAAGCGGGGTTGGTGAAGCACCGAGCTGCCTCGCCCATATCCGGAGGGCTCGGTGGGCCACCAGCCGGGTAATAGGCCGGAGAACGGCTCCTCGGAAGCCATCGGAAGAGTGGAGAAAATGGTGAAGGAGGATATGGGGGAGCGGCGGAGGGGTGCAATTCTTACCCCCTGTCTATCTAGCCTCGTGTAAATAGAGGGCGGACGGTAGGAGCTTGGCCGGCGTCTGGCCTTGTTTAAACTGAGGGCGGACGGGAGGAGCTCGGCCGGTGTTGCGTTTAATTCCGGCCCGCTCATGAATGGACGTGTGGCCAGAGTAGGATTCTCAGTTTGCATGCAGGTTTAACGGAGGGGTTTAATGGAGGCGCCAGGCATGCAGCGGGCGGTGCAGTACTATTCGATTTGACAGCAGTAATGAGCCGTCAAATCACAAAGGCCCTCGCCTCTCATGAAACCGACCAAGCTAGACTGCCCCGCCCTCTAGCCTTTTAAAAAATGTATATACTCCACTTTTGTACAGTAGTAGTATCGATGGATTGCGCCATGGAGCAAAACTTGAAATTAAAAAAAAGGTGGTACATATAGATGTAACACCCCAAAAGTTTAACCAAGTTTTAAATATTAAAATTTTGCCAGGAGTTTTAAATTTTTTTATTTCTGTTGATTTCAGAACCTTTCTTTTGATGTTAAGGAGTTTTATTTTCCCAAGTGGAGCTTTCCAAAATATATTGGACTTCTATGCCCCCTATATAACATTACTTGATCATTAGATTATTTTATTAAATTATTTCACCCTGAGCTTTATTCATTAAAATGACTTTCTTTAAATTTTGGAGCTCTTGTTGAACTGCAACCAGTTGATATATTTATCTAAAAATACAACCAAAATTTGGAGATGTCATGTGATGTCTCTAAATCACTTTTGTGCAATTATATAATTATTTCATTGCATGTTTTGAGTTTTACACCTGTTTTTCAAATCTGGTCCAGTGGACACTTTTGCACTATAGCCTAATTAAATATTTCCCTAGAGCCTCCACCAAAATTTTGGGATGTCAGTGGTAGCATGCCATCCAACTTTATGCAGAAACCTAGTGTTGTTCTTTGGAGAAATTTAGTGCACCAACATCTTTTTCATTCTGGACCAGACTTGTGTTTTCTACTGCAACCCCATTCTTTCTTGCTCTAGTGACCTTGTGCTTTCTCATGCTTATAGTCAACCCTGCAAAACCCCTAAGTCCAGGAGAATGCACTTTTTGGAACACTTTTGGTCCATGTAATGATGCCATTTACTCCCTGTCCAGAATTGTAGTTTTGCAAAACTTGCACTAGCAAGTTTCTCCTTTTGGCAAACTAACTTCACCACCCTCTCATACGTCCATAGAGACACTGATCTGGAGAATTTGGCCACCCCAAGTACTGCCTGGATGCCCTTGGCATTTTGACAAACACCCTGAGTGCATAGCCAGATTTGGCATGATTTCAAGTTTACATTGTGAACTTGAGCCCCTGACCTATCCACCATGTCCTTTGATTCCCTTGCTAACCCTAAACTAGCCCCGTTTCTTGCCAGCCTCAACCACGACCTCTAGGCTACCCTGGCATTTTGTCGAGCACGTCCCGAGCGTGCTCTGGGCGAGCCCAGAGCGTGCGTTTGGCACGCACGTGCGCCCGAGCCGCCGCGTCCCACCCCGCACTCACTGCGGTCCGTGACCGACCGCAGCCAGCACGTCGTGTCCCCTTCTGCACCCCACGAGCCCCGCAGCTCTCGCCACATCTCCGGCAGGCCAGCAGCTAGCCGCCACTGCCGCCCGACAGCTCCTGCGCTGGCCAGCGCCGCCCAAGCCACCTCCGCTCGCCAGCTCGCCCTTGGAGCAGTAGCCTCTCGTCCGCTAGCTCCTGCCGCCATCCCCAGCCTCGCCACGATGCCCTGCAGCTACAGAACGTCGGTCACCGACGAGCTCATCCGCGGCCGCCGCTGAACCGCCTCGACTCGCCTATTTAAGGGAGCCCCGAGCCCGTTCCCGCACACAGGCAACCTCAGGCCACCTCAATGGCGCTTCCCTAGCTTGCAATCGACCCGGGGAGGTTTTCTTCCCCGTCTCCGGCAACTCCTGCCGCCGCCACCGCCCCGGCCATTCCGGCACCACTAGGACCTCCCCCTCTCCACTCTCTCCACCAGGAGCCTTCTCTTCCTCCCGTGAACCCTTTCCCCTACTCGATTTTGATCGGGAACCACCGCAGCCCCAAAAGCACTTTGCTCCCGAGGCCTCCTCCGCCGCGAAGCTCACCGTCGGCGACTCCATCCACCCCCGCCGACCCAACGACCACCGGGAGGACCACCCCGGTCTTGCGGATCCATCTCGACTCTCTGGAGCCCGCGTGGAGCAGCCATTCGCCGGTGTTGATCGCCGTCGCCTCGCCTACGTTCGGGCGAAGGAAGAAGAGGGAGGGATGGACTGGTCAAACCTGACTAGTGGGCCCCCTGGACCCACTGTCAGTGACCCGCCCATTCCACGTGGGTTAAGTGGAAGCGCGTTTCCGAAATACGCCTTCGACGTGTACGTAAATATACGAAATGTTTTCTTTTCTGTTTTATTTTAAATAGCAGATTTTGACCAAACTTTGACCGGCTATATCTTATTAATTACAACTCCAAATAAATTAATTCTTTTTCCTACCTCTCTCAAATATTGTCTAGTTTATTTTAAGATTTATTTGAAAAAAATTCAAAACAACTTTTTGTGCTGTTTTGATGTTGTGTGTTAATTCATATATATATTTTTTTAAATAGGATTTTTGAAGATTTCAAGATGTTTTGGAATGCACCTTGCTTTCCCATGACCTGAAGGCAAGCATTCTGAACCCTGGTGTAATTTTTATGTGTGTTGTTTGACTCGGTGACAACACCACCCCGACACGAGCATACGTCATTTTATGTGCGGATGTGATCCTACTCATGAGTGCATATTAATGATTTTTATGCTGATGGAGTTGATATGGTTGTGATGGAAATCACCGTCATATGCCTTTCATGCATACCGGAAGGGAAGCCGGGAAGGCCTCTATCTTGGGTAGACATGGTCTTGTCCCTAGTCCTCCGTCGAGACGGTCGTGTCCGATATGGCATGAGGGAGTATGTCGCGTGGTGTTTCTATCTGTTGGTTGAAGTATATGTATTATTATGCTAATCTTGCAGAAAATATTTGAACCTCCTGAGTCGACCGTAGATCGAGTCTTGTGCCAGTAACCCCCATACTTGCTTCGTACTACCACTCGTCTCTACAACAAGTAGGGTACGGTTCAGTAAGTTGTCAACCCCTTTCCTAGCACACACCGTACAGAGAGGCCATGGTGGAAGATACTGGAGGCATCCGGTAGTCATGCCACCGGGTCCGGGAGCATGGGTGTTTCGGTTGTAGCCGAAGGGGGTAGCTCCCCAGTTTGCGCGCGGTATAAATTTTTGTGATCCCATGTTACGTCGAGGTTGTAGCCTCCCCACTTAGAGTTTTACTTGACAGGTGTCCTGGGTGATTCCAGGCACATGTGAGTTAAACTGGTGTGTGCAAGTTAGGTGTGTTTCCAACTAAAAGACCGTAGACGGAATTAGTATTGATGGGCTAAAGAAATCCGTTACTCGTGGGTAAAGAGTACACCCTCTGCAGAGATTAAACCTATTCGAATAGCCGTGTCCATGGTTAAGGATTACAGTCTGGGATGGGTCAAGTGTCGGTCTTAGTGTCGGTCTTCGGAGGTGAAACTGTTAACCAGAACTGGAATCAGGATTGTGACTTGTGATAATTATGATTATTATTTTCGTTGTGAACTAACCCGTGATATTTTTGGGTATTATCGAATATCCCTGGGATGGTTTTACCTCCGGGATGTTCACTATGATTGTTTCTTTTAAAGCCCTTTATGTGGTGTCGCTAAGACGCCCGACTGTGGCATTTCTTTTAAAGCCCTTTATGTGGTGTCGCTAAGACGCCCGACTGTGGCATTTCTTTTAAAGCCCTGTATGTGGTGTCGCTAAGACGCCCGACTGTGGCATTTCTTTTAAAGCCCTTTATGTGGTGTCGCTAAGAC
>NC_041393.1:270072837-270096436 GCF_002162155.2 Triticum dicoccoides
CGCCCGACTGTGGCATTTATTTTAAAGCCCTTTATGTGGTGTCGCTAAGACAACCGACTGTGGCATTTCTTTTAAAGCCCTTTATGCGGTGTCGCTAAGACGCCCGACTGTGGCATGTTTGTTATTTATTTCATAATTTTAATACTACATTGTTACCGCACATTCATAAATAACATGTTCGCATGCATTAGAGTTTTTATTACCTTTTGTGACAATCATCATGAGCATAAAATATTTTCAGCACATCATTATTATATTATACCTGTGTTCATAATGTTTGCAAGTACATTCAAAGTACTCACTGGCTTGTCCCTGGCTATTGTCTTGGCCAGATTTTCTGGCGCGGAGAGGAGCGACCGTGGCGACAACCCCAGAACCTAAGCAACGGTGATAGCAGCCTCGCGAAGATAGGAGTTAACCTGGTCAGCTGTTCCTGTGGGAATTGGAGTCCCATAGACACTGATGATCCACAAACCGCTTCCGCCACCAATCATTAGAAACCATTTGTTGTACTCACAGGCCAGAATGGTCTTGTACTACATATTTTGTATTTTGCTTGGAATTTCTGTATCAAGTTGGTGCCTCATCAGCTAACAGTTATCCTGAGGCTAGTGAGCACAAGGGCCATTTTCTGGAAATTAACACTCGGAGAATCGGTCCCCACAATAGAGAGCGCTCGTCGCCAAATTATGCATATAGTACTATTAAAAAAGCTAGTACGTGCTTAATTGGGGTGCTAAATTCTATTAAAGAAATACTAGTAGTATGTACATACTGAAGAGTTAATGTAACGAGAAGAAAAATAACATAGTTCTGCTAGGGGCTCAACACAACACACCCCTCAAATTAAACTAAGCACACCTGAAATTAAACTATGCAACTAATCCGGTAGACACTGCACTAGAACCACCATGAGCAACGATACTGACACCTTACTCACTCGGAGTCCTCGTCCACGTCCTCGACTTCGTCCTTGTCCCTCTTCCTCTTGGCCAATACTTCTTTGCTTGAACCGCACACTTGGCTCTTGCTCTTCATCCAACCCTTGTAGATATTGGAACAAAGGTAGCCATCCATTGCAGTGTAGTGGATGTGGTCTATATCTAGTACATTCCGCTGCCATGCATGACGATGAAACATGTAATGAGGTTTCTCCAGTTTACGGTACGAAGGATGAACCATGACTCCTACCAGGGTCAGCATTCAAGGCTGGCCACCGGAGGGCAGCAGCCGATTCTTATGGAGGTTGAAGGGGTTGCCTACAACGAGTCCTATCCGACCTAGGACTTCTTTGTCATTCGTAAAGTCTACAGTAACGAATTTGACTAGGTTGCTCTCGAGGAAGTTCTTAAAATCCAGGCATTCAACGTCGGCATGGCATACGTGGTAGACCAAGCATAAGTCATGCACGCAAACCTGGATCACGACGGGCTTCTTCCTCTCTTCGTCCTTTAGATCCTTCTCTTGTCCCAGGACTGTGGTGTACTCAACATCTAGCCCAGCGACCCACTCATCATCTGAGTTTTCGAACATGCATCTAAAGCGAGAAAGGCATCCTTTTAGTGTCGCGGAAGAACGGGTGTAGATGACGTCGAACTCATCGCCGGTGATGGTTCTAACCTTGTACTCACCGCTGATCATGGAGATTTGGGATGCCATGGATTTGGGAGGAGGGTTAGGATTAGTGGAACTGCCATAATGTGAAAGGAAAGGACGACTAGGAGTGAACCGCTGTAGTATTAAAGGACGTGCGGGGACGAGTAGGAGCGAACTGCCAGCGTGCGAACGGCAGGGTAGTGGCTTTCCATTCTCCCAAGATATGGGCTTCCGAGAGCCCTTGGATCTGAGATCGAATGGTTGCATGGCGTGATTCTAGACCTATGGGTGAATATCCTATCCTAGAGGGTTATTCTGCAAATTTTCAGCAACTTAGCATGCGATCGTTTGATCTCAGATCCAAGGGCTGCCAGCAGCCCGTATCATGGTCACGCCTACCACGACCGTCGCATCGATCGCGCGGTCGCGCCCTTGGAGATTTAACACGGTGTGTTAGGCTATCTGATGTTGGCATGTCATACATAGTCATCACTTAGTCACTCATACTACAACAAGGTTAGCTATAAGGTTGGCTATAAGTGTATTTTTTTACTTCTCTCTATCTCTTTCTTCGTACTCCCTCCGTCCCATAATATAAGAACATTTTTGACACTAGTGTAGTGCCAAAAACGTTCTTATATTATGGGACACAGGGAGTAGTATTTATTGCATTTGCCAAGGAGTGACCTCTTCCAATGAAATGTTGTGCTTATTAGTTTTTTGTTGCTAAGTTTGCTTCATTTAATTAGCTATAGACTCAAAATTGTCCTTTCACCTAGGTACACGTGCTTAGCACCGTTTCTTCCTTGGGTCACCAAACTAGTCTTTCTTTTTTTGATTAACTTGCCACATTAGACTTTATGCCTATGTGGCAAGCTTAGCACCTATAGGAGCAAGTAACTACAATAGTGCGCTTTACATGGCATTTTTGCATATGTGGAAGAAAGAGAGGCAAGGAAAAAGTGGAGAAGTGGGCTCTCATGCAAGAGCTAGCCTCAACTACATGGTGGAGCATTGGAAGAGGCACCTATATGGAGGTGGTCAGGAATCGGGAGACTCACGCCGGTCGTAGCGCCGCGGTTAATATGATGATGGCAAGTCAAATCACGGGGCCCCACCTGTCCAGTAGTAACTCGCTGTCAAATCACACATCCCTATGTTTCCAGCAGCCTACTCCCTCATCTTCTCACGTCTCTGTCGAACCGACTAGGCGGAACTGCCCCGCCTACCGCGCAGGAAAAGGCCGCGCAGTATACTCCCTCCGTCTAGGTGACCAAGGTGGAGAGGAAAATGAGAGAACTTAATGTTTATTTGCTAAGGCTGGTTGTAATGGTAGTATCATAGCTGTATCATGCATGCCAACTAGGCAATTTTGATGAGGTGTCATAGAATTAAATGAAGAAAGAGAGGGAGTTGAGTACTATGTGTCATACATGGCAATAAATAAATTACTACATGATAATAATATATGATACTAAGTATTATTAATACAGTTTTGCTAGAATTCATCTAGATGAGATATAATTTGGTCTGATTCATCTTTTATAGCCATTGGATGTGATGCTATAAGATGCGTGTGTGCTAACGTGGGTTGTATTTGTGCTTGTTTTCAAAGTGAATGAGACCAAATTATATCTCATCTAGATGAGTTCTAGGTACTCCCTTATTAATATCATTGCATGCAACGAATGACCACTTAATGTCATGTTTGATAGTCTCAAGTCATTAGAAGCATACAAGCCTCACATCTCTTATTGGTTGATTCCTCTATTTATGTCAAAAAATAAGAAACAACGTGAGAGTTAATGCACCACGCCTATGTGTTTACTATTTGGTTTTCGTAAGATGACTTAATACTCACCTAGACAGAGGGAGTATTCAATTTGACAGCGGGCGGCGTAGTTCCCGATACGGCTTTAATGCAGACGAGGGAGGGAGTAGCGGTTCCCTAAATGTTGAACGACCAATGCATCCTCCTTCAATTAATGCATGAGGGAAGTAATGGGAGGAGGTCCAGGAAAAGAGGTTGCACAATGTGAATGCAACGCAGTTTGCCCTCATTGCCCTCATATAAAGGTGCCCCTCCATTCCAATGCATCTACCACATCGTACGCACCTAAGCACTTGCCTAAGCACCTACACTAAGTGCAAAAGAGCTCACTCCAGACCCATGGCGGCAATGCGCGTGAGTGGCCAGCTGTTGTGCCAGATGGTCCACGATGCCAGCCTGTGGCATGGTGCCGAGGATCATCTCCAGACGGTGTTGGAGACCGGCTGGTGGATGGCCGCCATCAACGCCAACTACGACTCTCAGTTGGAACAGATGATCGTTGCCACCAGCAACAAGTTCACCGTCCTCAAGAAGCTCGCGGACGACATCGCCGTACTCCTCCAGCCCGCGCGCCCGGGCTCCTCATTGCCTGCCACCCTAATCGGCCTCCATGGTCGGAACCTCTTTCAAGCACCAGTGGCCCTACAACTGCCCGCCGACGCCACGAAGAATGTCCACCTGGAGTTCGCGCTCGCCGCGAGGCGCCTCGCCCTGCAAGAATTCGTCGACCTACACATCCACGTGTACGAGAAAATCGTGTACACAGGTATCTACAAGGCCAATGAGGACGCTACGATGTTGGCCTTCCTCAACCGGCTGAAAGCCTTGGATGCCTTTGCTGAGAAGCACCTCGACCTTGCCACAAAAGCCGCCGCTCCTTAGCCGCCGGTCGGTGGCCCGGCGCACTAAGTTGAGGAGGAGGAGGTCATACGTTCATGGATCCATCTTTCTTCTTGCCTTCTATAACCACCAGTGCAATGGCATCATCGTGGCCTTAATTCTTATTGTTTTGTTGCATTCTCGTTCCAGTCAATACCGACATGTGCGATCCCTTTGCTTAATTATATGCATCACTGTAACTAGTACTCCATCCGTTAATTTATAAGTTGTGCTTACCTTTTCCATCAACTTCGTGCAACGCGCGGGCATCTTGCTAGAAACACTAGAATATGTCTATATAATCCGTATGTGATAGTCCATTTGAAATCTCTAAAAAGACAAATATTCAGGTACGGAGGGACTAATATATTAGGAGTATATCAAAACAAGAGTGATTTCTTTCAAGTTTGTGAACAAGTACTACTATTCTACTACTTTGGATCCGTCGCAACGCATGGGCACATTGCTAGTAAAAGGAAAAGGCCTGCCGCGTTCGCGTCGCACCCCCACACGCTCGGGAATTGGGAGTACTCCACGGCCCATCCGGCATGACACATAGCTTAGGGAAGGCGTGTTGCTTAGTATTTTCACTTTCATGTGGGACCGCCGTTGAGCAAACTGACTATTGGCAAACCGCACCCCGCCCGCCGCCAGGTTGGAAAACAGAAACGAGGGGAAGATCTAGCGGTAGCACGGAAGACAAGAAATTTGGTGTCAGATGGGGCTCGTTGATAGAGTAGGAGCATTCCGTACTAGTACTACTCCTACTAGTACCAAGTTTGTACTCCTAATACTATATTACTAGTACTACCACTATACAAGTAGTAGGTACGTGCACGGCACAACATCGTAGGAACAAAAAACGGGAAGATCTTGTTTTGGGTGATTTATCTTTTTTCAATCAATGTAGTATGAATAATATGATGTGGGGGCACCCATGAAGCTTATGTGGCTTGGTTGCATGGCTACGAAAGGTTAGAGAAAAATAAATAGATAATGTGTTTAGAGGGCACTCCACTAAATAGATATACTTTGGATCCATTGCAACGGACCGGCACATCTATATGTATACCCCCTATATAGTGTGTGAAAAACTTCGAAAGTTGGTCGTTGGATGAAGCCAATCTGACGGTACAAAGATGGCAAATTCGAGCACTACTGGTCGTTGGATATCATCCACCAGATTCTGCCACATGTATAATCTAGAAGACTCCATGGTTGAACTTAATTCATGACTAACTTTGCCACAACTAAGCTTAGGCAAAGTTATTAGTTCTTCAAAATGAGAGCCACAAGTTGGCAAGCCTAAGGGAATCTTGCCACATTTTTTGTGTGTATGTCATGTGGGGCCTTAGTGTGGCTTGCCTAAGGTGTGGCTTGAACCAAACACTCACCTAAGTTAGTCAAACTTGCCTAACCTAACGTGTGGCAATCTTAGTGGATGTTTGGTTCCTAGCCACATCTTGCCACACTTTGCCACACCTAACCTTAGGCAAGTTTGTCCAAGTTAGTAGGTGTTTGGTTCTAGCCACACCTAAGGCAAAAAAAATTATGAACAGTGAGCCCCACATGTCATAGACACAAAGGGGCTAATTGGTTCTAGGCCTAGCATTGCCACACTTCGCCACACATTTTTGCCAAGCTTGCCTAAGGTTAGTTCATCAAAATGAGAGCCACAAGTTGGCAAGCCTAAGGGAATCTTGCCACATTTTTTATGTGTATGCCATGTGGGGCCCAAGTGTGGCTTTCCTAAGATGTGGCTTGAACCAAACACTCACCTAAGTTGGTCAAACTTGCCTAACTTTAGGTGTGGCAATCTTTGGCAAAGTTACGGGTTGTTTGGTTCCCAGCCACAGTTTGACAAGCTAAAATTTGGCAGCCACAGTTTAGTTGGCATGTGTTTGGTTTTTGCCACACTTTGGCTTGCCACACTTTATTGCCCTATGGCCCACTTGTCATAGAGACAATTTTTTGCAACTTTTGCCAAAGTTTGGCGTCCAATTTTTCAGCCACACTTGTGTGGCTTGCCATACTTTGGCTTGGCCACACTAATCTCCAACCAAACAGACCCTTAGTTACAAACCAAATAGGCCCTAATAACTATGTGGCAAGATTCCCTTAGGCAAGCCAAAGTGTGGCTAACAAAGGGTCTGTTTGGTTCATGACTAACTTTGCCACAACTAAGCTTAGGCAAAGTGTGGTAACAAAATGGACACCACAAGTGTGGCAAGATTTGGCAAGAAGTTGAGTCTATGACATGTGGACCATGTAACTAGAAAAGTATGGCAAGCCACAAGTGTGACAATGAACCAAACACATGCCTAAGATATTGTGGCATGCCTAAGCTTAGGCGTGGCAACCTTAGGCTGCAAACCAAGCAGGCCCAAAGCAACTCAACTAAGGCAAGTGTGGCAAGTGTGGCAAAAATCATGTGGCAATATATGGCAAAGATAGTCACAATTCAAACAGCCTTACTAACCAAATAGCCCCTAACCTTAGGCAAGTTTGGCAACATTGTATGATAAAGTGTGGCATTGCTAGGTCTAAAACCAAACAACCCTTGTGTCTGCCACAAAAAATGTGGCTAACAAAATGGGCACCACAAGTGTGGCAAGATTTGGCAAGAAGTTGAGTCTATGACATGTGGACCATGTAGCTAGAAAAGTGTGGCAAGCCACAAGTGTAGCAATGAACCAAACACATGCCTAAGATATTGTGTCATGCCTAAGCTTAGGCGTGGCAACCTTAGGCTGCAAACCAAACATATATATATCTATACCCCTACATAGTGTGTGAATAACATTGAAAGTTGGTCGTTGGATGAAGCCAATCCGACGGTACAAAGATGGCAAATCCGAGCACTACTTGTCATTGGATATGATCTACATTCCACCAGATTTTGCCACATGTAGAATCTAGAAAACTCCACATGTAGAAGCATAATGCACAAACCACCAGAATCTCATGCGTGCAATGCACGTGTACCTTACTAGTACTAGTTGGTAGTAGTAAGAAACAAATTCCAGTTTTGGCACGAGCTCGTACTGCGGGAGCACCACAAGGTCTGTCGCGGGAGTTACATTTCCCTCTCGGGGCCCATGGGACCGAACTTCAGTGGCTTAGTGGTCGTCCTATGAGTCAATGACATGCGGACCTTAAATGCGGCTGGCCCACATGTCATTCTCATGGTGGTGGCGTGGTTTGCGACTCACTCGTTCGAGATGAACCAGCAGGTGGTGGCGTGGCCGTGGCGATGGTGCCACAGCTGGGCGTCGGGGCGTTACTGTCACATCCCTAGCTTCTGGATTTGCACTAGGCTAACTTCATGTGTGCATCATGTTTAAACTTTGAAAGAAACTTGAAATGGGGATGTCCAAACCCTAGTACCAAATGGAATTCAAATAGGTTCAACCTAAAAATATTTTTAGTGAATCCAAATGGCTTTCAAAAATGTTCATCATTTCTGGAAAATGCTTGAAACCATAACCAGAGGTGTTGCACATTTTTCCATGACAAATTTGGTCACTGAATTAAATCATATGTACTTTGCATTTGGGCATTTAAATGCTATTAAATATTTTAAATGCTCAAATAATCATAAACTAAAATATTTACTGTGGTATATATCCCAAACAGTAGCCATTATTAGTTTCATGATTTTTGGATCTATTTTAGTATTTTAAATAAAGCCCTAAAGACTAAAGAATAATAGAAAACAGAAACAATAAATAAAATAACACACAGAGAGAGAGTTAGTACCTGGGCCTTACCTGGCGCCACCAACCGGCCCAGCACGGCCCAGCCCACCGTCGCTTCCCCCCCTATCGTCTTCTTCCCTCGCCAGAAGGACAGAGGCGCGTGGCCGCCCCGCGCCGGCCACCTCCTCCCTCCCTGCCTGCCTGGCTCCTCCCGGTGCTCCTAGACGACGCCACGGAGACGCCACGCACCCCCGTGGCCCCTCTCACTCTCTCCCGTGCCTCTCCCCTCCTCTGGCTCTCTCCCTCGCACCACCCGAACGCGCCCGCCACTGCCGACGTGCACCACCGCGGCCATGGCCATCCCCGAGCCGCCCCGAGCTATCCTCGAGCTCCGCCACCTTGTTCCCTACCTCCTCACCGAGCCACGCGACCGGAAGGGCCCCGAAGCGCCGCCCCGATGCTTTTATCCTCCTCGGTCGCCGGAGATCCGCCTCGCCGCCCCGCTCGACTCCGGCCGCCCTCGAGCCCACTGACCCTTCAAACGGACTCACGGTGAGCCCCCGAGTCGCCTCCCCCTGCTCCCCTGGTCGCTTTCGACCTCTAGGCCATAGCCCCGTCTTGGCCGAGAACTCCACGCCGCCGGCGATGTCGCCGCTGTAACTGCAGCCACTGAGGCTCGAAACCGAGCACGGCACCGTGCTCCTAGCATCTTCAGGAGCTCAGTGAGCCCCTTAGCCAGCCCTCCCGTCCACTGTGGCCTCGCCCCGCTCGAACCCGTAGCTCCGGCCGCCGCACTTGCCATCGCCGTCGTCGCTGTAGTGCACCCCAGCTGCTGCCGCTGGCCGCAATGGATGCACGCGAGCCTGGGCGTCTCGTAGAACCTCCCCGCCGCTCGTTTGGTCGCCTGAGCTGCGATTCCGAGCACCTCCGCCGTCTGTAGCGTCGCCAGCGACGAGCCGTGGACCAAGTCCGGTGAGGTTGACCCGTTTGACCCGGGGTTTGACCCCCTCACGGTCACTGACGTGCGGGCCCGTCTCTGTTAACCCTTAGTTAGATTTAGATTAGTGCTAATTAACCCTGATAGTTAGTTTAGTCACTAACCAGTGGGCCCAGGCCCTAATTAACCTAGGTTAGTGCTAACGTAACACTAACTAACTCTGTTAGCTAGCTGTTACACTGACATGTGGGCCCCAGCCGTCAGGTTTTGACCTGGGCTGGCGCCTTTGACCTGATGACGTCACCCCGACGTCATGCTGACGCAGTTAATCATTTTCTGTTTTTATTCTTATTCAGGAAATCCAGAAAATTGCCTAAACTTCTAAAATTCATAGAAAATCAATCGTAACTCCAAATGAAATAATTTATATATGAAAAATGATCAGAAAAATCCAATCTATCCATCTATACCATTTTCATGCATGTTAGAACAACTTATAGCTGCTGTTTAGCAAAAATTATATAAATGACATTTGAATTTCACATATGGAGTTTGGTTTTGAACTTAGGGTTCAAACCAACTTCATTTAACTTTGTTTCTAGCTGCATTAGCTCAAAACACCAACATGTTGCCATGTCATGATCATGCATCATAATGTTGCATTGCATTGATTGTGTTTCCTCTCTGTTGCCGGTAATTGTCCCCTCTCGGTAGACGATGTTCCGACATTGTGATCGTTGACACCGATGAAGAGATATACTATCTTCAGAAGTGCCAGGCAAGCAAAAACCCCTTGTTCATTCCGATACAATCCTACTCTCTCGCTCCTGCTCTCTTTTACTGCATTAGGACAACACCGATTCATCTGTTACTTGTTGTGGTAGCTGAACCCCTTTATCATTTGCATGACCTGTCATTGCCACAGTAAATAGATGAAACCCACTAGCATGAGTAGGAGTTGTTTGAGCCCTGTTGTGCCTACTCATTCATGCTTGTTTGTCATGCCTGCTACTGCTTAGAGTTGAGTCAGGTCTGATTCATCGGGGATGAATCAGAGGTGTGTGAACATGTCCTATTGTTGAGAGCTAAGTGTGTGAACACGATTTGGTAAAGGTAGCGGTGAGAGGCCATGTAGGAGTACATGGTGGGTTGTCTCATTGCACCCGTCCTCAGGAACTGAGTTTTGTGTTTGTGATCCATGAACAGTTACTACCACACATTGGGTTCCGGTAACTCGGCCCCTCTCAGCTTATTAATCAACTTGATCTCTGTCCAGGAGTTGCAACTAGTTTCTGGTGTTTGTAGGTAGTGTTAGTAGTCTACCAAGTGGCACCCGGTACAGGTGGGCTTGGGACAGACTAGGCACAGTGGCCCAGTGTACCAAGTGGCACCCGGATGGTGGACTTGGGAACCCTGCACACATCGTTTGGGGCCATGAGCGACACCCCGGCCGGATCACCTTGCGGATGGAACCCGAATAGGCGATAAACCTGGACGAGAGACTTATGTGGTTAGTCAGGTCGTGGCCGACTCCCTCGCCAGGCTTCCGCTTGAAGGTTGCCGAGATACACGACGTGTACATGGTGGTAAGTGGCGAGAGCGTGTGTGAAGAAGTACACCCCTGCAGGGTTAATATGATCTATTCGAATAGCCGTGTCCGCGGTAAAGGACTTCTGGGTTGCCTGTACAGTTCATAGACAAGTGTAAGTGGATACTCTAAAATACGCAAGATAAGCATGAGTGCTATGGATGGCGTTCTCGTAGGGATACGGGAGCGGATCCATAGTGGTGTATTGATATGGTGAATATGTGGACTCATGTGCGCCACCTCAAAGAGTTACTTGCAGTCGTAGTTTAGGATAGCCACCGAGTCAAAGCTGGCTTGCTGCAGTTAAACCCCACCATCCCCTTTGTTGATAATGATGCATATGTAGTTAGTTCTGATGTAAGTCTTGCTAGGTACAATTGTACTCACGTTTGCCTATTTTATGTTTTTGCAGAGAGACTTCAGTCTCGCTAGTAGTTCCGCTTGGACTTCGACGTTTAGCTTGTTACCTCAGCTACGATCTTGTGCCCTCGGCAGGATCTGGTAGATAGTCAGGCTTCTCAGCCTTTTTCATTTATAGTTGTCTGTACCCAGACATGTTGAGCTTCCGCTTGTGCTTTGATTTGTGTGCTCTGAATGTTGGGTCATGAGACCCATGTTTGTATTATCTCGCTCCTCGGAGCCTATTGAATAATACTTGAGTTGTAGAGTCATGTTGTGATGCCATGTTGTATTTGCACATATCGAGCATATTGTGTGTATGTTATTGAAATGCTTGGTATGTGTGGGATCTGACTATCTAGTTGTTTATCCTTAGTAGCCTCTCTTACCGGGAAATGTCTCCTAGTGCTTCCACTGAGCCATGGTAGCTTGCTACTGCTCCGGAACACTTAGGCTGGCCGGCATGTGTCCTTCTTCGTTCCTGTGTCTGTCCCTTCGGGGAAATGTCACGCGGTGTCTACCGGAGTCCTGTTAGCCTGCTACAGCCCGGTTTACTGGAGTCTTGCTAGCCCAGTTGCTACAGCCTGGATTCACTCGCTGATGACCGAGGCGTTCGTTGCTGGGTCATGTATGCCTGTTCCTGTAAGTTAGTGCCACTTTGGGTTCACGACTAGCCATGTCAGCCCGGGTTCTTTGTCATATGGATGCTAGCGACACTATCATATATGTGTGCCAAAAGGCGCAAACAGTCCCGGGCCTGGTAAGGTGACACCCGTGGGAATACCGTGCGTGAGGCCGCAAAGTGATATGAGGTGTTACATGCTAGATCGGTGTGGCATAGGATCGGGGTCCTGACAGCTTTGGTATCAGAGCTTGACTGCCTGTAGGATTACCAAGCCAAACTGGTCGAAGTTGAGTCTAGAAATGCTTTAGTTATGTAAGGGAATTGATTGGGGAAGGGAACGTAAGGCTATTTTTACTCCTTATACCTTATGCCCTTCTGATCTGAGTCAGCCTCTTCTTTCCTACGGGGTTAAGGAACTAGGCTTTCTCTTCTGTCTATCAGGATCACGTGTTACTAATCCGTAGACTTGTAAGATTGTTGGATTTAAGCCCAGTTCAGTTTCTAATACCCTTGTGTGTTCATAGTTGGTCTCGGAACCTTGTTATTGTGCTTCTGAGTGGTTATGCCACCATTTTTGCGTGATGTCTCAGAATCTCTTTTTGAGCATTTACAGTCGTTATGCTGTCCGAGTCATCTCAGGTTTCTAAACAATCTGATGCATTTGCAAATCCTTTCCCTTTGGCTTCGATGTTCCTTTAGGCCAGGTTAACCACACTAACTCGATGGTGCGGGAGTACGGATTGGAGCACAGCAGCAGAGCAGGCAAACCGCGTCCAATCGGGTGTGTCTGTGGTAGAAAGTTGATGGTCGCCGCAGCTCCGCTGGCCCGCATGTCATGCACACAAAGGCAGAGGAGCGGTGGGGCCGAGAGGGATGAGGGGCATGTTGGGGGGATGAGGATCCCCTGACGCGAACAATCCTACCATTCTGTCACTGACATGTGGGACCACAAGCGTGGGTCCCACCTGTCAGCGAAGGAAAGGCGAGGCAAGGCGGTGATAGTCACGTCAGAGGATCCATGTCCACGTCAGGGGACATCGTGCCGTGGGTTGGAGCGGCGTCGTGGGAATCGCCTGTGGGTGTGGCAGTGGTAGAAACAAGAAACGTGATGGTCGCCATGGTTCAACTTCCATGGACAAGCTGTCATGTCTGCTGACACATGTATATCAAAACTAGAGTGTTTATATTTCAAGCACGTGAACAAGTATTATTCTACTACTTTGGATCCATTGCAACGCACGGGCCAGCACATTGGTAGTAGTAGTGTCTATCTCTATCTCTAGAGGCCTTCCCTCGTTCATCCTTTTCTCTCACAAGATAAACTACTCATACAAGTGCATCTTGATGTTCCGTGGAACGCACGAGGATGTTTCTTGGGGGTCTCTCCAGCGCGGCGTGGCCATAGTTGCAAGTTGACGCCCCTTGAGATGCCGACGTTGAGGGGCACTCGGATTTCCTCCGATGAGAAGGTAAGATGAGTTTGATCATGTAGTAAATGCATTCTAAATACTACTTCCATGTCCATTTCCTAATTCTCCCCCTGCCCACTGTTTCACATGTTAGGCTCGGTGCGAGTGGAGATTGGCTTGCATATGTACGGGAGGGTACCAACATCAATTTGCACAACATTTACAACGGTGACACCATTCCCGTAGAACCTTTGTCCAACATTGGGATCAGCCATGCAACAGGCCACCGCATGAATTGGTACGATAGAATCACGGTGAGATTGAATAAGATAGCACGAACCTTGCACATGGTGGTCAAAGGCGGACCATGCTGTCTGCGGCCGATTTGTTGCCATGCGAGTACGAAGACGTTGTGCTCCTTTCTAACCGCATCTTCGCAGTGACAAACCAGGGGACTTATTTTGTATGGGACACATCCTAAGAAATACTCCCTCTCTCCCAGTTTATTTGTTTTGAATCTTCTCGTTTTATAAGTTTCAAATTCAAATTTAGATCTCCCCATCACATGTTGAGATTACAATGTCCATTAAATCGTTGTGTGCACGTATAGTAAAGACACAAATCTCGAGTTTGGCACGAGTTCGTGCAGCGGTAGCACCACAAGCCCTAGCGCAGGAGTTACATTTCCTCTCAGGGCCGTCGGGACTGAGCTTCAGCGCCTTACTACACCTACCTTTGAGTCAATAACATGTGGACCCGATAGGTGACTGGTCCACATGTAATGCTCCCGAAGGCAGAGGGGCAGTGGGGCTAAGAGGGGTGAGCCACAGGTCGGGGGATGTGTGGTGTCATGGGTTCGAGTGGCGTCATGGGAATTGCGTGTGGCTGTGGTAGAAACTTGATGCTCGCCACATTTTAGGTGGCCCACATGTCATGCACACAAAGGCAAAGGGGTGGTGCGGCCGAGAGGGGTGAGGCGCACGTCGGGGAATGTGGTGTCGTGGGTTGGAGCGGCATCGTGGGAATCGCGAGATGAAACGTGATGGTCACCGTAGTTGAACTCCCATGGACAAGCTGTCATGTCTACGGACACATGCACTGCATACCGATCACTGGAAGGAGTAGCAGAGAAAGCTATATATGCAGATAAATAGTTCCTTATAGTCAAGTGGACCCATGCTACTACTCTGTTCCAAAGACAAGCACACCATCGAAATAGTCCATCTATATCAATATACACCGAGAGGGAATAATTTTTTTACAAGATAGGAAATAGTTCATCCATCAATAATGCCCTCCTGCTGGTGCAGCCTTTTCTTCTTCTTCTTATTCTTCATCTTCTTCTTGTTCTCATTTTCTGTGGGAGACGGCTTCGCAACAAGCTCTTTGGACCTTGCGGCTATCTCAAAACTCACATGGGCATCGAGGGCAGCATATTTTATCCGCTCATACGTCAAGGGATAATTCTCCCATCCAGACAACCTTAATGCCACCGTCTCGTCACTCTTCTGAAGATTTGTACCGAGTAGGGATGGTGTCTGTTTATCACAATCTTCTACAGGAATTTTGATTCTGGTTTGTAGGTTAGCAATGCTTTTCAAATCAAGGTTGTACGGCTCCAGCTTCTGTTTGTCCCCTTCGATGGCTGCCCCACAGAAGTATACGTCCTCCCGAGACAAGAAATCGTGAAGCTCACCAGGAATGGAGGGCGAGTGTATGATGTGGTACACCAAAACATCATCTTCGAGGCACAGCTGAAGGATGGCGGCACATTGGATCTTCCTAGTGGCACGCTCTGTGTACTCTGTGTCGAGACCGATGACCCTCGTCTCTACCTTTTCAAGGGAGTTGGATACATTGTTGATCCACTGCCGAACAACCCTTGGGAGGACGGTGACGGTGGCAACTATGCTCATCGAGCCTTCGACGAGGACATGTTGGACGCTAAAAACCTGCATCTCGATCTCTTTCGCCATTTGGAACTGCTGGAACGGAGGGCTATGGTTTGGAGAATTAGGATTACATGGCTAGTCTAACTGAAGTAGTAGATGATTATTTAAAGAGGTTAAAACAATGTGAATGCAGTGGGGTTTGGATGCAAATGAAGACGAAGGGGAGGTGAAGAAGCCGAGGAAAATCGGTTCCCAATGGAGAAGTAAATGGGAGAAGTGGCGTGCAGGCAGTTGATTAGACGGCTAGGTTGACTAAACGAAAAGGCTTTGCGGGTAGATTGATGAGTCGTACCTGTTTGTGTACGTGCCCATCCTTCCTGATAGGTGGGACCTATGCAAAGAGATAAAAAATGTGTCGTAGCTGGTTCAGATGGATATTAGCGCGTGAGTGGGAGACACAACATTCTCTGGTTAAGGAATACTCCCTCCATTTAGGTGAGTAAGTCACCTTATGAAAATCAGGTTTTCCCAAAACCTTTAGGCGTGGAGCATTAACTTCCTGCTCGATCCCCTCCCAACCTCGTTAGCCAGCATTCTCTTCCTCTGCTGCCGTGTTCTACCTTTCCATTTTTCCTCTTCTCAAGTGTGGAACGATCTGCATGCCGTCCTTGATGCACCAAAACGACCACTACATGCATCGCGGCAGGTCGTTGATTTGGCATGCACGAGAATTTGGTTCTGCTCGCAATATGGATGATACCTGAACGATGAAGTGAACAGGCATGCTAGCACGGGAGACCTATTTACACTATACAATACTAGAGTACTCATGTTCCTACTACTAGTAGTAGTAGTACAACTATGGTACACTTGATGGTCAAAATACTATTCATCCGGTCCTCACAGTGAAGTGACAACACCCTGCGCCTGACACTAGTCCAGGCGGTGTGTTCGGGTTACCAAAGTCAGCCTCACCCTGTGCACTGTGCAGTCTGTCACCGCCACTGTACAGCACATTGGCGCCTCGCCTTGTCTCCCTCTCCCCTCCCATAGCACCACTCCATATCCATCTCCTTCTCCATCTCCATCTCCATCTCAATGTGCCCTCGTGTACCATCGCCTCGCTCGCCTCCCCCAGTACCACTATTCCCTCGCTAGCCGCTCCAGCACCGACAGCCTTCTCCCCCGTAAATCAAGCCCCCAAAAAAACCCACCTTCCAAACTCCAACATGGCCGAACGCGAACCGCGCAACATCCATATGAGCCGCGATTGGAGCAATCTCCCCAGTGACATCCTCGACCTCTGTTGTTCGTGTATGGATATGTTGAGCGCCCTGCGGCTAGCTGCATGCTCGAGGGACATGCACACGGCCATCTTGAAGCAAGGCCTAAGCTTTTCAAGGCACCCTGCTCACTGCTATCTAGTCTTGCGAGATTGGCTCACCATGATACGGAGGCGTACATGATGCCCCTCGACTTCAATTCAATCTCCATTAGCCGAAACTTCTTTGCAGGTATGTAGTGTGTCGTCGTACATCATTTCCCTCGACTTTGATTCGATCACCATCGCCCGAAACTTCTTGGCAGGTATGTACTGGGTCGGGATGAACTCCCACTGGATGGCTGCCTTCAGAGAAGACGGTAAAAAGTTGGTGCTCGTGAACTTCCAGACCTCTCATGAGATTATCCTTCCTCTGTTGGATTATATAGAGTTTTACCATCGCGGTCCAAGTCATCTAGATTACCACGTCAGTTGGACGAACCTTGTTTTGCAGAAGATTGTAATCTGCCAAGTGCCCACACGACATGATAATTACGCAGACTTCAAGATAATTGCCTTGTTTGACTGCGGACTCGCCTATCTTTACGCCGGTGCCTTCTTTAGCTAGAGACAACTCAACTCGCAGTGGATCATCGTCAAAGCTGATACACACTTCTATGATGCTATTGAACACAATGGCATCATCTACGCGATCAACAAAGCAGATGGCACCACGTATTGCTAGGACGGCGCGTGTAAGTTATTTCCGTCTCATGTTAATGATGACGCCATGACACTGTTTGAACTTTTTGTGATGATTGGCATATCCTTGTTTGAGCAGAATTTGAGTAGAACTATGGCAATGTATTAGAGACGCCATAAATCAGCTATATTTGGAATGAGTTAATTCATGCGATTGTGACCATGTCATTACAGCCAATTTGTACCCTAAATAATCAAACGGTAAGGAATATATGGATATTATCCTTATTTTACAGTAATCTACATACTACTACTAAATATGAGTGTGTATCAATGGCCATGTTAGTTTCCTCATTTTCATGATGTAGAAACATGCACCACACTATTGGTTTCATCTAACCATACATTAGGGAAGTAAATGTGCATATGGAGATCTCTATATTTGGAAGTAGTGAAATCTTGCAATGCTTACCATGTGTACATACCTATATTCGCCCTTCAGCAATCAATGGCTAGAATAATATCCTCACAAAAAATTTGCCCACAGAACACGAGTATATAACAACGCATGGTCTGTTAGTTACCTTGAAGAATTTGTTTGTGAGGACAGAACATGATTACATAACATGCATGACATGGTAGTTTCCTGTGAAGAATCAATTGCGAGATAACATGAGTATAACCATGCATGGCACTTCTATATTTTCGAACCCAGTATACATTTCCCTGTATTTTCCTCCCAGTTCCAACAGGGACATATCAATGATGTTTCTTGCATTATCCTACTCATACTCTGAACAATGTTGATCTTACATTAACAATGCTTGTACTTTTTGATATGATACAGTGTCCCTATAGTTATTGCCCTTTGTAATCACACCACCTTTGCCAAAAACAAGGAAGCACAACTGGTTCATCGCTCGATCAGACGACGGCAAAAGACTGATGATCATTCGGACACATGAGCCGGAAAAGTTATATTGCAAAAAAACCATTGTATACAAGCACAGTGTAATACGTGAGTATCCGGATAGTGGCTGTTACATCTATGAGCAGGATACCAGCTTGTTGGGGCCTTTAGGATTTTTTAGTTGGAGGCGGGTAAACAGCCTTGGTTCACACTCTCTGTTTCTCGGACTCAATTATCCGATTAACCAGGAGATCACCGTTGGCAAGGACCTTGATGGCAGAGAGGCTCTGTTTGCTATGGAAAACTGTGTCTACACGGCGAGCCCTAGGACTCCGGGAGCAAACTCCCCTGATTGTCAATGATACAGCCTGCAGCCAAAAGAAGGTGAGAATGACAAAGGCAACCGGATTAACTTTGATCCTTGGATGTCTAATTTACGACAGGCAGTTATGTGGTTCAAGCCTTTAGGTTGATAGGTAATTGGGTTGTTGCATCGAAAGGGTGGAGTACTGGTGTCTCCGGATCACTAGTCGCTGAAGCGGGGCTGCAAATTATGATGGTGTTGGATCATATCTTTGAATGACTTTGTTGTCTTTGCTTCTGGTTCTGGATGGGTAGTTCTTTCTTTTGTTATGCATATTCCTTGTCATTTGGTCATCCTCGTCTATGTCACTCTTACTATGTAATAGTTGCTTCTGTTTAGAATGTCATTCTCGTTTGGATCACGAGAGTCTGAGCGCTGCAGATGGGTGCGTTTTGGTGGTGTAGCAAGACTTCTTATGAACTATCATGTCTTGCTGTTTATGTCAGTAGTAGTCACTAATCAGTGTTTGAATGTTGTATATATCGTTGTTTCGAACTGTTTATTGTCTCGAACTACTGGTGGGCTAAATGAGGGCATCACCATTCTCCAGTGTTCAGAGTATATCTCCTTTTTTTCAAGTTATATAATTTGAGCTTAGTGTCTTTTCGATGATGTACACTTGTTTGGGCCAGTGAGGTGTCGTTGAATATGGGCCGAGTAGTAACGCAATGCCAAACAGGTCAATTATGACTCTCAGGCCGGGCTCTCAAAAGATCCTAAAAAAGGCCGGGCTCTCCAAAAAAGAAAGAATAAGGACTCTTAGGCCGACATGTGGGCGCAACCGGTGTTTTCGTGCGCTTGCGCGCCGAGAGCATATTGGCGCATGCTCGAAATGCATGCTACCTTTTGATCCCCAGTCTCCCACCCCTCCCCCACCTCTGGAATCTCGATTCCTACTCCAGTTCCCCCAAATCCCCCTCCTGTACTCCCTATACTCAAGCGCACTATCATGTCACCGGTCAACGCGGATCTCCAAGCCAGAGATCCTGAGGTCTGTCCTACCTCCGGTCGCTGCGTGTTGTCGCTCAATAGTGGCATGGCGGCGCTTGACGACCAGTTTGCCGGCAAAGTGCTGATGGTAACCATCAACGGCGACCGGCCTCCCGTCTCACAGAACGACCTTGTCAAAGCTCTTGGCATTGTGCACGGCATCCAAATAAGTGACTTGCTCGTCAAAGTCTGTCCGCCACCGGCTGATTTCTTCGTCAGGTTCTAGACAACATTCGACTGCAGTCGTGTGTTCGAATCTTCCCGCGTTTGTTCTGCGATGGCGCGCTGGTGAGCTTTGATCAGTGGCACCCAGGATGGGGCTTGGTGCCCTCTGAGCTTGAGTTTTTAACAAAGCTTACCTTCCACGGCATGCCTCGACGTGCTTGGAACAGCGAGTCCATGAACGAGCTTATCAACGACCTTGGAGGTGAGCTTGTAAGTATGTTTGTTCCTCCAGACAGCTGGGCTCTGACGGTTATGGCATGGATGAAGAAGCCGTCCACCATACCAAAGGTGATTGGTGTTTAGATACTGGTGCAGGAATCGGGGTTGTACTATTCGTCGCCACCAAGGCTGCCGCGGACCATGTTAGGGATGTACCTGTATCGAGTGTTCGTGCATGTCGAAGAAGTGGTCAATCCATCAATCGAAGTCTTGCCGCCGCCGCTGGTGCCAGGGCCCGTCGACGACGTCCATTACAGGAGTCAATGTCAGACTTTCCCCGTGTTGCTCGGAACGATGGATGGCACGGAGCCTACTCCATCACACGGCGGAGGCCACTGCTTCTTTGGGAGAAGAGGCAGGGTTGGCTGCCTGGATGTGCTCTAATTTGAGGTAACAACTGAATCTTGTCACATGCTAGTTAAATTCGAGCTATGGGTGTGAAGCACTGATATGCCAGTACATTTGATTGTGACCTGTTCTAATTTTGTACCTAAACTTTTTTTAGAAAGGGTTGTACGTCAACTTAATGTGCTAGTAGAACTTATTGTGTTGTCTGTCTGTTTTCTTTGCACAGCATTCAAGATATTTCCCCGTCATTGATAAAGACGATGAACCGTTATGTATGACTTCGTTGGTTTCAACATAGCCCTACCCGTAGCGATCCACTGCTTCCATCCTGATTGTGTTGCCTGTGTGAAATTTTTGTATGCAAGTTTAGTGTGATATGATGTTCTATATGATTGTGTCAACTATATAACTTTTTACTGACCATCAGCAATGCATATGGCTGAAAGATGTATTACGAGCATCGACTGATGGGTCTCTCTCTCTCTCTCACACACACACACACGCGCGCGCGCACACACACACACGCACGCACAAGTGGGACCCATTGAATTATTTATTTGCTCGTGACATCTTTTAATTAGGTTCCATTGTAATCTAACTTTTTTCTTAAGTTATTAATTGAGCTCAGTGACTTCAAAAAGTTGTACAGAAGCCTTGTTTAGGCCTTTCCGGCGTCGCTGAATGTGGGCTGAGTAGCCATGTTAGGTTGTACTGTACTACACAGGCCTTTTTTCAACATCAGCAATGCAACTGGGCCGACAGTTGTACACAATATCCGGGTCAACTCGTTATTCTCCGCCCCACTGGGCTGCAAACTTTCCTAGGAGGTATGCATTAGGCTTAACAAGAAAATGGACTTTAAGAAATAATAAATGGGATGTAACTATAATAAGTGGGCAGTAACTATGCACCAAACGCGTAATTAGTTTAAAAATATATTATTTTTGGAATTTGAAAATTTTAATTTCATTACTTGTTGCACGCGCAATATTTCATTGGATTTTAACATAATACAACTTTATTTTGAAATTATATTTAACCTGACTAGAAATTTCGGATAAAAATATTTCGGATCCCATCAAAATGTGGGAATTTTTTTTGAATTCTGTTTTGAGCGGTTGTTTGAAATTATTAATCGTTGTCCTAGCTAGGAGTTGGGTTGTACTTTTAACAAACTGTAAATGGGTTGTAGTAAATTCCATTAGAATTAAAAAATGGGTTGTACATTCTTACAAATCACAAATGGGCTATATGTTCTCTGCCAAATCCGAGCCGTGGGCCTACTAAGTTGACGCGTACCCAGGGCTTTGTCAACTTAGTCAATATAAACGATTCTAGCTGCAGTGATCATACAATGTCCATCCAACGGCCGTAATGCTTCTTAAACCTCTGGTCTTCTTGCTCCAGCCGCCCAAAGCAGCATCGGTCGTGCCGTGTGCTCCTGCCTCCCGTGGCCAGCTGTAATGTCGCGGAGGCCTCACCGCCCCGTACTACTCCAAACCGCTGGCCAGGCCATCCCTCTACTCACCCACACCCCCTGTTATTCTGCGGCAACGGCAGCCTCACACCATAGCCGAACCAATGAACCCTCGTACTCCTCTCCGCGCGGGCTTCCACTGCTGCTCTTCTCCGGCTCAGCATCGTCCCCTTCCTAGGCCTCGTCGTCATCCACCGCCCTGGTGCTCTCGGCACGACATGGTTAACATGGTCAATGACCGACTTCCATCGGAAGAGTACTGTACGTGGAGAGGCTGACAGCTGGGTCTAGCCGGCCGCAAGGAAGTGCCTCCTTATTACACACAAAATAATTATTCCTCCACCTGACAGCAGGGACCCACTGGACGGGCCACCTTATTTCATGAAAAAAACATTTCCCCCCGACTGCTGGGACCCATCGGACGGGCCATCGTATTTCGCGAAAAAAGGTCCCCCCCGCTGTCAGCTCGGACCCACCGGAAGTGTCTCCTTATTACGCACAAAAAATGAATACTCCCCCTGCTAGCTGGGACCCACCTTGGTGGGAGGCTGGCTTGTGGGCCCACTAAGTTGACGGGAACGGAGGGCTTTGTCAACTTAGTCAAAATGAACGATTCTAGCTCCAGTGACCGTATGATGTCCATCCAATGGCAGTAGTGCTTCTTCAACATCTGGTCTTCTTGCTCCAGCCGCCCAAAGCAGCGTCGGTCATGCCGCATGCTCCTGCCTCCCGTGGTCGGTTGTGCTGCCACGGAGGCCTCACCGCCCCCTACTATTCCCACCGCTGGCCAGGCCCTGCGGCGACGGCAACCTCACACCGCAGCCGAACCAGTGAACCCTCGTACTCCTCTCCGTGCGGGCTTCCACTGCCGCGTCTTCCCCGGCTCCGCGTCGTCCCCTTCCTAGGCCTCGCCATCGTCCACCGCCCTGGTGCTCTCAGCGCGGCGTGGTCAACATGGTCAAGGAACGACTTCCATCGGACGTGGACTGTATGTGGAGAGGCTGACAGCTAGGTCCACAGCCGCAGCAAGGAAGTGCGTCCTTATTACGCGGAAAATAATGATTCCTCCACCTGACAGAAGGGACCCATCGGACGGTCCACCGTATTTCACGAAAAAACGTTTCCCCCCTGACTGCTGGGACCTACCAACTACATCTTCGCACGCAAGGAAGTGTGTTCATATTACGGGCAAAAAAATGATTCGCCCCCTAACTGCTGGGACCCACCAGCTACATCTTCGCCCGCAAGGAAGTGCGTCCGGGCAAAAAAATGATTCGCCCCCCTGACTGCTGGGACCCACCAGCTACATTTTCGCACGCAAGGAATTGCCTCACAGTCGGGACCCACCTGGTCGAAGCGTACGTAGCATTGTCATTCTGGTCGCGAACGTGTATGTACATACTGGTCGATGTAGAGGCGCGCACATGTCGTAGTAGAGGCGCGCATGTGTCGTAGTAGAGGCGCACACGTGTCATGTAAATGTACGTACAACGGCCAAGGTCCAAGAAAGAAAATACGGCCACGTACGTACATACGGGCGGGGTCTCGAACGCCTACTCGCCCATACGTACGGCCAGGGCTCGTGTACATGGCTGGGTTGGAACGGAGAAACAGTGTCGTCGTCGTGTTCATGGGGAGGCAATGGAATGCGTCGTGTTCATCGGGAGGCAAACGGAATGCATCGTGTTCATCGGGAGGCAACGGAACGTGTGGGAGCCAACCGGCTTGGACGGAACAGGCGATGGAAATGAGGCATGTCGTACCGCAGAACGGAGGAAATGGCCTTGTGTTCGACCGGCCACGTTCGAAACGGGATCATGTTCATCAGGAGGGGCCTGGCGTACCGCAAAACGGAGGAAACGGACCTCCTACGGTCGAAACGGGGGTCCTGTTGATTGGGAGGGGTGTGGCGTACCGCAAAACGGACTTGTGTTGGAGCGCTACGGTCGAAACGGGGGTCCTGTTCATCGGGAGGGGTGTGGCGTACAGCAAAACGGGACTCCACGAGATACTATTCATCTCCATCGTCGACCTCTTCCAACCTCCATGGGCTACTGTTCATCCACCGTCGACCTCCTCCAGCCTCCACCTGCGACTGTTCATCCACGGGCTCCTGTTCAACCACCCCTCCACCGTCTACTATTCATCCAGCCCTCCACGGGGTCGTCCTGTTCATCCAACCCTCCACGGGATCCTGTTCATCCAGCCCCAACCGGCTTGATCGATCGGGGTCCTGTTCATCCAGAGGC
>NC_041393.1:270096523-270173287 GCF_002162155.2 Triticum dicoccoides
ACTCACTGTTCATCTAGAGGCAGCATCGATCGGCTTCAGTTAGCAGCAGTAGCGAAGGAATAGCTCGATCGCTCGGGTTCAGTAACGTGTAGCCTGTAGTGCAATCGCTTGGGTTCAGTTAGGTGACGCCTCGCTCGGGTTCAGTTAGAGCCCAACGCCTCACACACACGCGCGTACGTGTACGAGAGAAACGCGCATCGCTCGGCCCCCGACCACCCACCGTAACCGGGAACTCCCCAAAATTTTCCTCGCCCTCGCTTCTACCATGATTTTTTTCGTCATGGACGGCCCAAAGAATGTCATGTAGCTGCGCCTCCGGCCAGCCCAGGATGAAAAGTTCTGTCATGATTTTTTTTCATAGAAGTAGGAGCCCACCACATCTATGATGATACCGGGTTTTGTCATAATTATCGTCATAGAAGTGTCATAAGTATGACAGGAAAAAAATTCGTTCAGCCCAAAATGTCACGGATGTGTCTTTTTTTGTAGTGATTAGGCGGCGCATCGCGCTCTGCTCGCATACCTCCACGCGCTCTGCTTGTGGACAACTTTTCCTTGCATGTTCGACTGCTATATGCATATATATGGTTGCTCGCCGTTGAGGCGACCGTGGAGCGCTCTGCTCGCGTCCCTGCGTGCGTGCTCTGCCAGCGATTGGGGCATGCACACGATCATGTTGGGGGCCCCATATGCATGTGGTTGCACCACGTGCGCCACCACGATGCAGTTACGTGCGACATGATGGAGTTATGCGCTGCAATTTAGAACTGCCTCCGGGGGTGCGGATATTTCAGGCCGTCCGACTTCCCCATTAATTCCCGCGGCCATTATAAACTTAGTCTCTTCAACCTTTCGATCTTGCCCCACAACACAACAAGCACACCCACGACGACACATACAGAGAGGATATATAGCGGTGTTACAATGGAGTTCGGCGAGCATAAAGTGGAGACCCATGCGAGGGAGACAGATCTCTCGATGGTGTACACCAAAGACCCGGCCGTGGTGGACGACTACATCCACACCATGGAGCAGTTGCTTGCTCGAGACAAGTACAAGGTGGTCGGCATCGACATCCAGTACACCGATGGTCATCCCGACAAAGATCAGAAGGTTGTTGTCGCCCAGTTGTGCGTGCGCCATCATGTCCTCATCTTCCACTACTGCATGGCCACAGAGCCTTGCAACTATTTTGCCAGGTTGCTTCGGACATGACGTCCGAAGGCACCGAGACTCAGTCCTCCGCCGCCGAGGATGAAGAGGAGGAGGAAAGTAACTCTCCCCCTGAGGGGCGAAGGAAGAAGAGGGTGTCCTCCACAAATCTGGAGGCAGAGGCGTCCAAGAGGGGGAAGGGTTCCCTCACGGATAACTCCACGTGGGACGTCGACAGCAGCCCAGAGCGGCGCCCCCGAGACAAGCCCCTGGCCGAATCGTGAGTACTCAAAAATCTAGACACATTCATATATACGGCCTCTCCACTTCATAGTCTTAACATGTTGAGTCATGCATTTTCAGTCCGGCTCGGTCCGACCTCGAGCGATCCTCATCTTCGGGGGAATCGTTGGACCCGAAGGCGATGGACAACGGGTCCCTTCCGGCGGCCTCCTCTCCCAAGGCCCCGGATGACACCAAGGTGTTGTCCCAAAGGATCCCAGGCCAGGGAGAGACTCAGGAGGCCGTCAAGGCGGTGCCTTAGGGTGAAAGCTCAGCCAACGGACACATGAGGGAGCAAATCCCCATGGAGACTGGCGATGGGGGCCATATTCAGTTCGGCCCCCAGCCGAATACGGTCCCGGAGACCTATGCGTCTCCGGAACCCTGCAAGTAGCCTCCTTCGAAAGGAGGAGGTGCGCCAATTCTGCCGGTGGCCTTTGTCTAGCCCGAGGCGCCGGACACTCTAATGGAAGTGTTGTGAAGTGATTCCATTGTTAAGGAACATCGTACCCTTATGGGTACAGTGGTTGAGAGGATTTAGTCCGCGAAGAGCGGACTGATCGAAGCCTGCACAAGCCTTCTAGCAGGCTTTGAGGTAAGCAACATAATTATGTAAAAAGAATGTCACAGTATAGACAGTGGCCCCTAAGACATTGTCCAGTGTTCGAAAAGAAAAGTCGGATAGAGGATCAAACAAGTTTTGCAGGAGACTAACCAAATGAGTCAATGTGAACAAGCAGGCGTCGTTACTGGCTACGACCTCTCATACTGCTGAGGTTTCCGGACTGAAGCAGAGTCTAGAGCGGGCCAAGGAAGAGCTCGGCCACGTGAAAAAAAAGCTGGAAGACAATCAAGGTATGCAATAATCTTGTCTATTTTCAGGAAGGATGAATGATTTGTGCTGATAAAGTGACATGATATTTATTAGGAGCGGTGACCAAGGTGGAGACCCTCAAGAAGGCGCTGGCCGTGGCCGAGGAGAGAGCGTCCAAGGAACAAGCCGCCCGTGAAAAGCATGAGGCCATGGTCAGTGAGGTCCAGCATGAGCTCCAGGACGTCGTGAAGAAATGCGAGTCCTTGGATCGCAACCTTGCGGATCAAGAGTCTGAACTTGCCAAGGCCCGCCAAAGCGCACACGATGCCCGGGTTGAAGCCCAGGGTGCCCTCCAGGAATTCCAAGAGGCTAGAAAAATCGCGGCGGGTAAGGCCTTTATTATGCAGAGCAAATATGTGAAGAAAAGGTTCCTCTTACAGACCCGGATTTGGAGTTCTCCAGGGGCGTTTGCGGATCTGCCACGCAACGTTTCAGACGCTGCGGAATTCTTCCGAGCCAAAGAGGGGAGCTCCACGGAGAAGCTGTTTTGGTCGCTATACCTTGCGCCAGAACATCCGGTGCCCTTTAGCAATCAGCTAAAACAGCTGGTCGAACTGCATAAGGTGGCTGAACTGGCCATGAAGGATTTAATAATTCGTCTATGGCCTGCCGAAGCCATACCCAGCAGCTATTTCGGGCTCATGAAGCGGCTGGTCAATGCCTGCCCTTGGCTTCATGCCATCAAGCGGTCGGTCTGCATCGAAGGCGCGTGAATGGCCTCGCTCGAGTCAAAATACAGTGGGTGAAGATGGACGCCGTGAAGCTTGCGACTGAGGGACCGCCCGTGGGCAAGGAGCACTGCACGCTCGAGCGATATTTTGAAGATGTCCTGGAGGGATCCCGCATTGTAGAGGGGCAGTGTCCAAAAGATATTATCTTTAAATGAAGTCATTCATATTGTCCCTTCCTGTATTATGAAATAGAGCCGTTATGTAATATAATGCTTGTTATTTAAAATTTTACCTCCTGTTCGGCCGTTTTGTTAAATCTGAGAGTTGGCCAGTCGTTGTCTTCCGCCCCCTTACAGGGGTGTTCGGGATGAATCTAAACACTCTTTATCCCAAAGTTTGGTCCTTAAAGGAGGTGTTTAGCGCAACGAACCAGGCAATCGGACTATGTGGCTTTATCATCCTCACTTAGCCATAGGAGTTTGACAATAGAAATTTAGGCGTAGCCCTATTCGTAAGTCTGAACTTAGGGTGCTGTAAACACCTGATCGGATAAAAACCGATTCATTGCATAATGCAGAAAAAATCACAAAAGATTTGTAGCCTCTCGAGCAGCTGACCGGCTCACGCCACATCATGACAGTCAGTTTTCGGCTTTCTCTACTAAGGTGCTCATTCGGATAAACCATGACACAATCACAGTAGTTCTCGCTTCACTACCCTAGCCGATATAGCGGAACGTAAGGTAGTAAGCACAGGAGCTGGGCAACCCAACTATTGACCAAAGACATGATTCGGAGCCGATGCATATAATGCTAAAGTTCGGGGTGCCAAACTATACTGTAAAAAAGTGTTTGGACTTTATTGTTGTATTATGGGGCGTAATGAAGCCCCTGGCGGATTAAGGTGTATCAGAGTGTAATGGTGCAATTGATAAGAATATCAAGAAAAAAAATGAAGCAATAGGCTAATGCCGCAGAAATTGGGCCGCAAACCATTTTCCATTGTAGTTTGATTAATACGTCAAAGCGTATTTTTGTACAAGTAGTGCGATAAGCAACAGGGCAGTTTAACATGCCACGACCAAGGGAGAGCTGCGTGCGGGTCCTTAAAATAGGCATAACGATCGTTTAAAGAGACCACCTGGAAATTCCCTTATACGTCAATGCTTCTTGCTGTCTTGGTGTATCCATCCCTTGATAGGTCCGACAATCAGGCCACCAGGAAAGGCCTGGAAAAAAAAGAAACCTAAAAAGAAAAAGAAAAAGTGAAAGTATGTGGGTCCATGAGAGGTTGAGCCGTATTATGGACCACGATCTAGCTATGCCTCCGTCTATGCCCATGGTATTTTGACTGTGTAGTTATGTACGCGCGGTACGAATGCCGCCGTTTGGTCGGGATTGGGACGGAAGCCGAATTGCTAGTCAAGCTCTTGACGAGCTGGACTGTCCTGCTGCAGAGTAGTTCGGACTCATTTGACAGTGTCCGGAAGCTTGGCCACCGAATTAAGGTTCTGCCTGAAAAGGCCTGTCGGTGTCAAAACCGGCGAATCTCGGGTAGGGGGTCCCGAACTGTGCGTCTTGGCGAATGGTAACAGGAGACAAGGGACACGATGTTTTACCCAGGTTCAGGCCCTCTTGATGGAGGTAAAACCCTACGTCCTGCTTGATTAATATTGATGATGTGTGTTACAAGAGTGGATCTACCACGAGATCAAGGAGGCTAAACCCTAGAAGCTAGCCTATGGTATGATTGTTGTTCGTCCTATGGACTAAAGCCATCCGGTTTATATAGACACCAGAGAGGGCTAGGGTTACACAAAGTCGGTTACAATGGTAGGAGATCTACATATCTGTATCGCCAAGCTTGCCTTCCACGCCAAGGAAAGTCCCATCCGGACACGGGACGAAGTCTTCAATCTTGTATCTTCATAGTCTTGGAGTCCGGCCGATGATGATAGTTCGGCTACCCGGACACCCCCTAGTCCGGGACTCCCTCAGTAGCCCCCGAACCGGGCTTCAGCGATGACGAGTCCGGCGCGTATATTGTCTTTGGCGTTGCAAGGCGGGTTCTCCTTCAAACTTCATGTTCCTGTCGAATAGTGTCCGGCTTCCTTATAAATGTTGCGCTCCTTGGCTTCTACGCCCAATAATGGCCTTCTTCCACGTGTCGTATGAATGCAAAAAGCTAGGGTATTTTTACATTTTACCCCCTAGCCGTGCGAACGAGCCGCCTATAAGAGAGGCGAGGATCTACATCCAGCTCACACCATCCTCCATTCGCAAGTTCTCATCGAAGCGCCTCTGACAAAAATCCATTCCATCATGGATAGTCGACGCGGCTCCTCCTCTCGCGCTCCCAGCCCTAAGCCAGGAGATTGGTGGAGATGCTCAGTTCCACACAGCGAGCTAGTGGCGCTCCAAACCGAGGGATATCTTCCCCTAGCTTTCATGGTTCTGGTTCGAGCCGGACTGGCCACCTTCAAGGGTGGAAAGCAGGCGGAGAGCGTCCCCAACCCTTCCAAAGGAGAGCGGGTATGCTTCGTCCCTTATCTAATAAGGGGACTCGGATTTCCCATACATCCATTTCTCCGGGGGCTCCTGGAGTTCTACGGACTCCAGCTTCACCACCTCACACCTGCCTCCATTTCGCACATCGCGGGCTTTGTATCTCTTTGCGAGTTGGTCCTGGGCATCGAGCCCCATTTTGCACTGTGGAAGAGATTGTTTTGCCTCGTACCCCGTTCTTATGAGGGGTCGATATATCAAGTGGGCGGAGCCAAAATATGGCGCATCGCTGGGACCGAATATCTATCCGGCACCCCGAAGAAGGCGTCCGAAGACTGGCCTTCGGAATGGTTCTACATGGAGGACGCCCCTCTGTCGGATCCAGTTCGGATCGGCCTCCCGGATTTCAGCAATGCTCCCTTGAAGAAATGCCTGAGTTGGCGCCCGCGGAGCCCTCAACGGGAGGATGATGGGAGCGTCCATTATCTGATGGGCCGGATTAGGTTACTATCCCACTCTGGATTGACCATGATTGGAATCATGGCCACGTGCATTATGCGAGGGGTGCAGCCACTCCAATATAGGGGCCACCCTATGTGGGATTTCAACGGGGAAGACGATGCCACCCGTCATGGCCGCAGAGGGCCGAGCTCAGCAGTCGATCTGGCAAAGATCCCGGCTTGTACAAGGGGGAGGAGGAGGACTTTCTCCGCACGAATCCATTGAACGGATTCTCCATGAATAACCCTCGGAGCTGGGTAAGCGGACGTTTATCTACCCGATCCATACTTCCAAAGTCAAGTATTTTACTTTGTGATTTCGACGCAGGAGCTGCGCCGGGACGTGGAGGGCATACGAAGCCTAACTCCACAGCCCGAGGATCCGGAACGATCCCTTGATCTGACCTCCGAAGAGGATCCGGACATAAAGGTGGAGCTGATTGACGGGGTGTTCCACCAACTTAGCATGGACAATGCCCTAGTCGCCGTTACGGCTGACTAACCCAGTTTGTTTCCGGCCTCCCAGGTGACTACGACCGAGGTCTTGACACCATCGTTTGATCCGTGCTCAATTCTGACCATCCTATACTGATGGTGCATCACAGGAGGTGCCTTTAAGGCAGGAAGCCGAACCTGCGGCAGCTGACCAGCAAGGGTCAGCTCGGCCCAGTAGGCGGAAGAGGAGTGTGATGCGAATCGAAATGTCGCCGCAACGGTATGGCGCACCGTTTTTTTTTTGAGGGAAGGATCCCTAGGAGGTATATTAATGCTCATAACTTTTTCCAGGAGAAAGAGCGCTCGCCGGACTGTGTCCGGAGAGGTTGCCAATCAAGCCTCCGCCAGCCATGCTCCATCGCGTGGTCCAGAAGTGGAGGCGAACACAAGGCAAGAGCCGGATGCTCCTCCAACGGAGGATGCCGACAGGCTGTCCGCCACCCGGTCTGAGGTGGAGAGCGCCATGAATCACAGGCGTCGCCGGACAGTTCTTCGTGACGCGTGTTTCTCCCCGGATGCGTTGAATGCCTTTGATGCGGGAAACGCGCACCTCTGTGCCGCTCAAGATGGTTTAACCAGAGCCACGGAGCAGTATGTGAATGACATACGGGTAAGTAATTTTAATAGTTATATATGCTAGTAGCCCCCGAGACTTAAAATAGTTAAAATAACTGATTTAAGGATCATTTATTATGCAGGATCTTACGGAGAAGAATGCCCACCTGTCCCAGGAGCTCCAAGAGTGCAAGGCCCAACTTGAGGCTGCACTAGCCACCACAAGGGGAGCCACAGAGACCCCCGCTGGTAATACGTACTTCGAAAAGATAAGTAGTTAACAAAGTGCGGTGTGTGCGTAAATCTGACAATAATATTGCAGAGGGCGCTGGACTAGATCCGGACAAGCAACAGCTACTGCGTCAGCTAAAGGCCGGCGAGAGGGTGCTTATGAAGGTGCAGCAGGAGAGAAACAAGCTCCAAGATGCCCACACCCAGCTAGGAGAAGAGCTGAAAGGTGTTCGGGCCCAGCTGTCTGGCTCCATGAAGGAGAATCAGCGGCTTCGTCGCGGCATTTATAGTAAGTGATTGAGCCAATTCCTTTGAAAAGAAGAATTCGGCGAGGAAATCGATTGACAGAAATGTGTCTTTAGGTGTGCTCACAGGTCACCCTGCGGAGGAAATGCCTGGTTCAATGGGTGACCAACTTCCCGAGCTGGTGCAACTGCTCGAACGTGTTCGGCAGGCGATGAGTGGCGTCGTTCAGGCTTTATGGCCATCCGTCTCCCTACCTGAGGGCCTTGGGGGGCTTGCTGAGAAGCTTCAGGGAGCACGGCGACGCCTCCATCTGTGGAAGATATCGGCCTGCCAGCAAGGCGCCAGGGAGGCTTGGGCCATGGTGAAGACGCGGTACCCGAAGGCTGACCTAAACCACATGGCCGAGGTCGGACCTGCGGGGCCTGATCGGAAGGAGATCCCTATGAGCTTGATGTACGGCCAAGTAGAACTGGCCGCGAAATATTCCCAACAGGACTGTAAATTAGATAGCCTGTTAGATGGGATTGAAGAGGAGTACAATCAGTCAGTTTGACGATGTAATTTGAAATGACATGTAAAATGCCTTCTAGCCGGATTGTAGATCGTTTGTCTTTGCGGACCTTTTCGCTTCAACCTCCGGACCCAACAGTCCGGAGTGTGTCCGAATACCCTTACAGTTATAGAAGAACCGGGGCATGCATGGAGACAAGGCGTCGGGGTCATAATTTCTTTATCAGACAAGTGCCCAACTAGTTATGTTATATTACATGGTTAGTAAGAAACATCTTCCAGGGAGAATAGTTCCATTAAGGGTTCCTTTCCCTGGGAGGCATGCCCTAAAGTGCATGTCCGGACTGCGAAAATAGCAGAAAAAGCATCTGGGGGCAAATAAATAAGTAAGTAATAAATCATCTTTTAAGTCACCGACCGAATATTCTCTTAAGAACGCTAGCTTTAGGCTTCACCCAGTCTGAGGTACACATCCGGCTGACCCGGCAGTAACAATCGTAGAGGTGCTCCCTTTACCTCCTAGCCGAACAATCGGGAACGTAGGGGTAAGCACAGGAGCCAGGCAACCCAGCTTGGCCAAAACTTAAGTCATATCGATGAATATAATGGTGAATAAAAGGTACATGCGGAAGTATGACACATGTGTTGGGCATGAAGCCCGTATAAATAAGCTTCTGTTAAAGAAGCCCCCAGGTATAACGAGTGCTAGGAGCACATAAAGTGTGTGCGAACAATGCGCAAATCAGCCTATCAAAGGTATTGAAAAAAAGGTGGGAAGAAGGAGGGGGACAAGAGACAGTGAAAATGTAAAAATGTGGACGGAGGAGTGAGACGAACTCTGAGTCCGGCGTTAGGCGTAGAATCTTCGGAGACGGGCTGTGTTCCATGGGTTCGGCTCGAGTCGGTTGTCAGATGCGTTACGTAGACGGTATGCTCCGCCGGTCAGGACTTGGTCGATGATGAAGGGACCTTCCCACTTGGGCTTAAGTTTGCCCTTTTTCTTGTCCGGCAGGCGTAGAACAAGTTCGCCAACATTGTAAGCTTTGGCCCGTACTTCTCTGCTTTGATATCTTTGAGCCTGTTGTTGATAAAATGCGGAACGAGCTTTTGCCACGTCCCGCTCCTCCTCTAAGGCGTCCAAACTGTCCTGCTGATCTAGCTCGGCTTCTCTTTCTTCGTACATGCGCACGCGAGGTGAGTCATGAATTATATCGCAGGGCAGAACTGCCTCTGCGCCGTACACCATAAAAAATGGTGTGAATCCGGTAGTTCGGTTTGGCGTGGTCCGCAGCCCCCAGAGTATGGAGTCGAGCTCCTCTACCCAGTGTGTGTTAGATTCCTTGAGGGACCGCACTAGTCTGGGTTTGATGCCGCTCATGATTAGACCATTTGCTCGCTCGACTTGACCGTTAGTTTGGGGGTGATAGACTGAAGCGTAGTCGAGCTTGATGCCCATATTTTTGCACCAGAGTTTAACCTTGTCGGCCGTAAAATTCGTGCCGTTGTCAGTGATGATGCTGTGGGGGACGCCAAAACGGTGTACTACCCCGGATATGAAATCTATCACAGGTCTGGATTCTGCAGTTTTAACCGGCTTGGCTTCAATCCATTTGGTGAATTTGTCCACCATGACCAATAAGTATTTGTGCTTGTGGGTTCCCCCTTTAAGGGGTCCAACCATGTCAAGCCCCCAGATCGCGAACGGCCAGGTGATGGGTATAGTTTTGAGGGCGGTGGGTGGCATCTGGCTCTGATTAGCAAAGAGCTGGCAACCGACGCATCGTTGGACTAAGTCCTGAGCATCTGCCCGGGCTGTCAGACAATAAAATCATGTACAGAAGGCCTTGCCTACAAGGGCCCGGGCTGCAGCATGGTGCCCGCCGAGTCCGGCGTGAATTTCAGCCAGGAGATTAGGCCCTTCCTCTTCGGAGATACACCTTTGGAGGACTCCGGTTGTGCTTTTCTTATAAAGTTCTCCCTCATGGATCTTGTAGGCTTTAGATCGCGGAACTATGCAGCGGGCCTCATTTTGGTCTTCGGGAAGTTCCTGCCTAATTAAGTAGGCTAGGAATGGTTCCGTCCACGGGGCAATTACTGCCATTATTTCGTGGGCTGAAGGTGTTATTTCATTTGCTGAGCCGCCGATTGTGTCAGAATTGTCTGACTTAGGTGCTGCAGCTGGCTCCGGATTGTTATTTCCGGACTCCTCTTCCCATAATACGGATGGCTTAAAGAGCCGTTCCAGGAAGATGTTTGGAGGGACGGTGTCACGTTTTGCGCCGATGCGTGCTAACACGTCTGCTGCCTGGTTATTATCCCGGGCTACATGGTGGAATTCAAGTCCTTTGAACCGAGCTGACATTTTTAGGACGGCATTGCGGTAAGCTGCCATTTTCAGATCTTTGGCGTCAAAGTCTCCATTTACTTGGGATATTGCAAGGTTTGAATCCCCGCGCACCTCTAGGCGTTGAATGCCCATGGAGATTGCCATCCGAAGGCCGTGTAGAAGGGCCTCGTATTCGGCTGCGTTGTTGGAGTCCATGTACATTATTTGAAGTACGTATTGGACTGTGTCTCCGGTTGGGGACGTCAAGACGACGCCAGCCCCCAAGCCAGCCAACATTTTGGATCCGTCAAAATGCATGATCCAATTGGAGTACGCGCCGTACTCTTTAGGGAGTTCGGCTTTGGTCCATTCGGTGACGAAGTCAGCCAGAACTTGCGATTTTATAGCTCGCCGTGGTTTGTAGGTTATGTCAAATGGTAAGAGCTCAATGGCCCATTTTGCAATCCTGCCGGTTGCGTCGCAATTGTTTATAATATCGTTGAGAGGTACTTCGGAGGCCACCATTATGGAACACTCTTGAAAGTAGTGTCGCAGCTTCCGGGATGCCATGAACACCGCATACGCTATCTTTTGATAATGTGGGTACCGGGACTTGCATGGAGTTAAGACAGTGGATACGTAGTACACTGGTTTTTGAAGAGGGAATTTGTGCCCTTCTGTTTCTCATTCAACGACGAGTACCGCGCTGACAACGTGATGTGTTGCTGTGATATATAATAACATAGGTTCGCCCAGGTTGGGCGCGGCCAGGACCGGATTTGTTGCTAGTATGGCCTTGATTTCTTCAAGTCCGGCCGTGACGGCATCCGTCCATTCGAAGTGTTCGGTGCGCCGGAGGAGCCGATAGAGGGGCAGAGCATTTTCTCCCAAACGGGAGATGAAGCGGCTTAGAGCCGCTATGCACCCAGTTAGTTTTTGTATTTGCTTGAGATCTTTTGGGATATCCAATTGTGACATAGCTCGGATCTTGGCTGGGTTTGCTTCAATTCCTCTACCGGATACAATGAAGCCCAAAAGCTTTCTGGCTGGTACTCCGAAGACACATTTTTCCGGGTTGAGCTTAATGTCATATGCTCGGAGGTTGTCAAATGTCACCCTCAAGTCGTCTACTAGAGTTTCGACGTGTTTGGTCTTGACGACCACATCGTCTACGTATGCCTCTACTGTTTTGCCTATCTGGGTAGCCAGACATGTCTGAATCATGCGCTGATATGTTGCGCTGGCGTTTTTGAGTCCGAAGGGCATTGTGTTGAAGCAGAATGGCCCATATGGAGTAATGAATGCCGTTGCGGCTTGGTCTTTTTCCGCCATCTTGATTTGATGGTATCCGGAGTATGCATCGAGGAAGCACAATGAATCGTGCCCTGCGGTAGCGTCGATGATTTGGTCGATGCGAGGGAGAGGGAAAGGGTCTTTTGGACAGGCCTTGTTAAGGTCTTTGAAATCGACGCAGAGGCGCCAGGATTTGTCCTTTTTTGGTACCATTACTAGGTTGGCTAGCCAGTCCGGATGTTTGATATCTCTGATGAATCCGGCTTCTAAGAGCTTGGCTAGCTCCTCTCCCATTGCCTGTCTTTTGGGTTCGGAAAATCGCCGAAGAGCTTGTTTGACTGGCTTGAATCCTTTTAGGATATTTAGGCTGTGCTCTGCCAGCCTGCGTGGGATTCCTGGCATGTCTGAAGGGTGCCAGGCAAAAATGTCCCAATTTTCCCGGAGGAATTCTCGTAGTGCGGCTTCTACATCAGGATTTAATTGTGCCCCAATGGATGCCGTCTTTGTGGGGTCCGTTGGATGGACCTCAAATTTGACTATTTCATCTGCTGGTTTGAAAGAGGTGGACTTGGACCTCTTGTCGAGTATCACATCATCCCTATCCACCGTGGAGCACAGCGCAGTTAGTTCCTCTACCGCTAGGGCTTCGGATAATGCCCCTAGGGCCAGTGCGGCTGTCTTATTTTCAGCGCGGAGTGCTGTATCTGGATCACTAGCGAGAGTGATTATTCCATTGGGTCCGGGCATTTTGAGCTTCATGTACCCGTAATGGGGTATAGCTTGGAAGATTGTGAATGCCTCTCGCCCTAACAAGGCGTGATATCCGCTGCCGAATGGGGCCACTTGGAACGTGACCTCTTCGGACCTGTAATTGTCCGGCAAGCCGAACACTACATCTAGTGTGATTTTTCCTGTGCAGCGTACTTCTCGACTAGGGATTATTCCCTTGAAGGTTGTGCTGCTCCGCTCGATGCGGCTCTAGTCAATTTCCATTTTTTGAAGAGTTTATTCGTAGATGAGGTTTAATCCGCTGCCGCCATCCATGAGTACCTTGGTAAAACGAAAGCCGTCCACTATCGGACTGAGGACCAATGCGGCTGGTGCTCTAGTTGTTCGGAATTTAGGTTCGTCGCTGGCATTGAAGGTGATAGCCATGTCACTCCATGGATTTGTTGTTGCTACTTGGTAGACTTCGGCGAGGCTGCGGATTGTTCGTTTCCGCATGTTATTTGATGCAAAAGTCTCGAAGACTGTTAATACCGTACTGGTGCTGCTGGGCTGGTTACCCGGGGCTAAAAAGCCTTCGCCACTTTTGGCCACCTGCCGTAATATCCAACATGCTCGAAGGCTATGTGTTGGAGTGGCGCCCTCCGTACTGTGGATTTTGCAGGGTCCGTTGAGCCATCCCTCCAGTACGGTTCCGTACCCTTTAGGGGGGTTTTGCTTTTTGGTTTTTAACCCAGGTGCTTGAGTATGACGCACCCTTTTATTTTGGACTGGGGTTGTATTCAGGGCCGGATTGTCCCAAAACCTAGTTTCGGTTTTCTAGGCACTCTCCATCGCGCAGTATTTTTGTACAATGGTCGCTAGGTCGACGAAGCGTATAACTTCGCGACGGCTGATGGCGTTTATGATTCCCTTGTCCGTGCAATTGCTGCAGAAGATTGAAATCGCGCTTTCTTCACGGCAGTCCTTTATCCTGTTCATAACCAGGAGGAATCTGGCCTAGTAGTGATGTACTATTTCATCGGGCTCTTGCCGTATTTGAGATAGATCGCTTATGTTTGGGTGGGCAGGTGGAATCAAGTTCGGAACCCCGCCCGATCTGAGGCTCAAAGGCCAAGAAGCTTCTGAATTCAGAAGCTTGGTTTGCTGGACGCTTTCCAACAAATCTGGTCCGATGCCTGACTTTAGGTTCGGTATTTGATTAGCGTCCGTCCCTCCGCGGGAATCCGGCATGGAGGGATCGGGAATCCGGACATAGTTGGTTTTTAACATAGAAGAAGAGTCGCCGCATTGTTCCTCTACCACAACAACATGGTGGGTAACATGGGGAGAGTTAATTTCTCTTAGATCGGTTTTAAGCCCAATCTGATCGTAGTCGGTAGCGACTCCCAGGGCGGCGATGCGATCCAAGAGCTTGTTTACGGAGGAGAGCTCAATCGGATCTAGCTGCTCGGCGAATTCCGAGCTGACGTGAAGATCGCTTTTAATAACCTGAGAGGTCATTGTCGAAGCGGTGGCCGAACAGGCGGTCATAAGAAAACCGCCTAGCCGGATAGTCTGGCCGGCGGCCAAAGCTCCGTTGACGACGGTGCCATCTTTAAAGACGGGAAAAGGCATCCTTCCTGATGGTGACGGCACAGAGGAACTCTTAATGAAAGCACCAATGTCGGTGTCAAAACCGGCGGATCTCAGGTAGGGGGTCCCGAACTGTGCGTCTAGGCGGATGGTAACAGGAGACAAGGGACACGATGTTTTACCCAGGTTCGGGCCCTCTTGATGGAGGTAAAACCCTACGTCCTGCTTGATTAATATTGATGATGTGTGTTACAAGAGTGGATCTACCACGAGATCAAGGAGGCTAAACCCTAGAAGCTAGCCTATGGTATGATTGTTGTTCGTCCTATGGACTAAAGCCATCCGGTTTATATAGACACTGGAGAGGGCTAGGGTTACACAAAGTCGGTTACAATGGTAGGAGATCTACATATCCGTATCGCCAAGCTTGCCTTCCACACCAAGGAAAGTCCCATCCGGACACGGGACGAAGTCTTCAATCTTGTATCTTCATAGTCTTGGAGTCCGGCCGATGATGATAGTTCGGCTATCCGGACACCCCCTAGTCCGGGACTCCCTCAAGGCCACTATGTGCTTCTGCTGTGAGGGCAGCGGTGTGCTCCTCGGTACGGAGGCAGCATTCCGTGTTTCCATTGACTGTTATGACACCGCGTGGTCCGGGCATCTTGAGCTTGAGATAAGCGTAATGTGGCATCGCATTGAAACAAGCGAATGCGGTTCGTCCGAGCAGTGCGTGATACCCACTATGGAAGGCGACGATATCGAAGATCAACTCTTTGCTTCGGAAGTTGTCCGGGGATCCGAAGACCACCTCCAATGTGATTGAGCCCGTACAACGGGCCTCTACACATGGTATGACACCTTTAAAGGTGGTTTTTGTGGGCTTGATCCTTGAGGGATCAATACCCATTTTGCGCACTGTATCTTGATAGAGCAAGTTCAGGTTGCTGCCACCGTCCATGAGGACTCGCGTAAGATGGAATCCATCAATGATTGGGTCGAGGACCAGTGCGGCTGAACCGCCATGACGGATACTGGTCGGATGGTCCCTGCAATCGAAGGTGATCGGGCAGGACGACCATGGGTTGAACTTTGGGATGACTGGCTCCATCGCGTAGACGTCCCTGAGCGTGCGCTTGCACTCCCTCTTGGGGATATGGGTAGCATATATCATGTTCACTGTTTTAACTTGGAGGGAAACTTCTTCTGTCCCCCTGTGTTTGATGGTCGGGGCTCCTCGTCATTGTCCTTGCTTTGCTACCCCTTCTCCTTGTTCTCGGCATTTAACTTGCCTGCCTATTTAAAAACCCAACAGTCTCTGTTGGTATGATTGGCTGGTTTATCAGGAGTGCCGTGAATTTGACATGGACGATCCAGTATGCGGTCCAAGATGTACGAGCCCAGATTGTTTCTTTTATATGGCTTCTTCCGCTGACCGGACTTAGAGCCACTGAATCCAGCGTTGACCGCCGTATCCTCGGTGTTGTCACCGTTGCTTCGCCGCTTGTGTTTGTTGCGTTCGGGCTTGTCGTTGCTATTTCTGGCTTCAAAAGTGCCAGGTTCGCTTGTATTGTTATTGCTACGGGCTAGCCAACTATCCTTGCCCATGCAGAAGCGGGTCATAAGCGTTGTGAGGGCTGCCATGGACTTCGGCTTTTCCTGGCCGAGGTGTCGGGCGAGCTATTCATCACGGATGCTATGTTTAAAGGCCACTAGGGCTTCAGCATCTGGACAGTCGAAGATCTGGTTCTTTTTAGTTAAGAACCTAGTCCAAAATTTCCTGGCTGACTCTCCGGGCTGTTGAACTATGTGACTTAAGTCGTCGGCATCCGGGGGTCGGACATATGTACCCTGGAAGTTGTCGAGGAAGGCGTCTTCCAAGTCTTCCCAGCTGCCAATTGAGTTTTCGGGCAAACTGTTCAATGAGTGCCGAGCAGGTCCCTTGAGTTTTAGCGGGAGGTATTTGATGGCGTGAAGATCATCACCACGGGCCATATGAATATGGAGGAGAAAATCCTTAATCCATACCGCGGGGTCTGTTGTCCCATCATATGATTCGATGTTCACGGGTTTAAACCCTTCCGGGAATTCATGTTCCATTACTTCATCAGTGAAACAGAGGGGGTGTGTGGCGCCTCTATATTGAGCCAAGTCGCGACGTAGCTCGGATGGAGTTCGTCTGCGGTTTTTGGCCTGGGTGTGGTTATGTTTGTCACGTCCGGTCGGATGGCCATCATCGCGCATCGGGGCACGCCCCCGCGATCCATAGATCAATCTAGTCTGATCTGCTCTGTTTTCCAGGTCATGTCGCATGTCATATGTGTATCCCCGAGCTGTTGTGTCTCTTTTTTTACGGCGAGGTAGTGCGAGCTGGTGTTCCGCTTGAGTTGCCGCATTGTCCCGGCCACGTGGTGGTTGGTTAGCCGCATTATGCGCCGGTAGGACAAGCTCCAGCGCCTGGTCATCGAATTGGGGTAACAATTTGTGCTTCGGGTCACTTTTGGTTGGGCGCTCGAGGCCGTATTCCTCGGCTGCTAGGACATTAGTCCATCTATCGTTGAGCAGATCTTGATCAGCTTGAAGCTGCTGCTACTTATTTTTCAGGCTCCTTGCAGTGGCTATTAGCCGGCGCTTAGAGCGCTCTTGATCGACAGGCTCCTCAAGCACAATAAAGTCTTCGTCCCTGAGGCTTGCCTCGTCCTCGGAGGGTGGAAGATAATTATTGTCCTCCGAGTCTTCGTTAACGGCCTTTTCATTAGGGCTGACTCGCCCATCCTCCCATTCATCCTGTTCGGAAGTTGGTCTTCGTTGTCTTTGGCATCGTCCGGAGTATTATTTTCTACTGTGCCGGTATTGCTGTTTTTTCTACGGCGTGTTTTAGAGCGGCGCCGCTAACATCGGTGCTTTGGCTGTATCTCAGGAGGCTTATCCTCAACTGGATCCTTTTCATTGTCGCCGTTGTTCTCTTTGGGTGTATCCACCATGTATACATCATACGAGGAGGTGGCTATCCAGCGCCCTGTAAGCGGTGGTTTTTATGCCTGCTCCTCTCCGGCATCGTCGTCCATATCATCGATGTCTTCAGAGTCATAATCGAGCATGTCAGTTAAGTCTTCGACAGTAGCTATGAAGTGGGTGGTGGGTGGGAAGCGGAATTCTCCGTCATCAACCTCCAATCCAAACCTGATATAGTTCAACTGAGAGTCCCCTGATAAGGAGAGGGCTTTTAACGAGTTTAGCACCTCGCCTAAAGGTGAGTGCCGGAAGATGTCCACGGAGCTGAATTCAACGATCGGCGCCTGATCAGGTTCGATGGGCACAGATGCACGTGGTTCGGAACCTATGGCCGGAGACGAATCCGAGGTTCCGGTGACACAGGCCCCGCTCGAAGTTGGATCTGTGTGCGGCTCTAACGCCACTGGGTCTGCGGCTTCCGCGGCGGGGTTGAGCTTCCTGTCCTCGGACGGTGCAATCTGCTCCTGATCTAGGGCCAGAGCAGTTACAGGCGCTATCTCCTGGGCATGGTCTAATGACAGATTTAGGTCATGTTCATCATGGTGGCAGGGAGCGGCTGTCATGGGCTCGAATCCGTCAAAGATCAAGTCTCCATGGATATCGGCAACGTAATTCAAGCTTCCAAACCTGACCTGATGGCCAGGGGCGTAGTTGTTGATCTTGTAACACCCACGATGCGGCTATATCTCCCACATGTCGAAGCATGACTTAGAGGCATAACCTCATGGTGGTTTTGTCGCAAGAAGGGTCATCTTCACACAATCCCATGTAATGAACAAGAATGGGGTAAAGAGTTGGCTTACAATCGCCACTTCACACAATGAACATACAATTCATACATCATTCAGAGTACACACATAGTCCGACTACGGACGAAGCCAAAAGAAAAGAAGATAACCCAACGGTTAGATCCCTGATCGTCCCAACTGGGCTCCACTACTGATCAACATGAAACAAAACATAGCAATGACCAAGCTCTTCGTTGAGCTCCCATCTGAGCTTGGTTGCATCATCTGCACTGTTATCATCGGCACCTGCAACTGTTGTGATAGTATCTGGTGAGTCACGAGGACTCAGCAATCTCAAAACCCACGAGATCAAGACTATTTAAGCTTATGGGTAGGAAGTGGTAATGAGGTGGAGTTGCAGCAAGCACTAAGCAAATATGGTGGCTATCATACGCAAATAAGAGCGAGAAGAGAAGCAGCGGAACGGTCGTGAAGCTAGCAATGATCAAGAAGTGATCCTGAAACTACTTACGCACAGTCATAACACAAAGACTGTGTTCATTTCCCGGACTCCGCCGAAAAGAGACCATCACGGCTACACACACAGTTGATGCATTTTAATTAAGTCAAGTGTCAAGTTCTCTACAACCGGATATTAACAAATTCCCATCTGCCACATAACCGCAGGCACGGCTCTTGAAAGTTTATACCCTGCAGGGGTGTCCCAACTTAGCCCATCATAAGCTCTCAAGGTCAACGAAGGATATTCCTTCTCCCAGGAAGACCCGATCAGTCTCGGAATCCCGGTTTACAAGACATTTCGACAATGGTAAAACAAGACCAGCAAAGCCGCCCGATGTGCCGACAAATCCCGATAGGATCTGCACATATCTCGTTCTCAGGGCACACCGGATAAGTCAAGCTACGAGTAAAACCAGTCCTCAAGTTTCCCCGAGGTGGCCCCGCAGGCTGCTCGGTTCAGACCAACACTCGAAGGAGCACTGGCCCGGGGGGGTTAAATAAAGATGACCCTTGAGTCTGCAGAACCCAAGGGAAAAAGGCTTAGGTGGTAAATGTTAAAACCAAGGTTGGGCCTTGCTGGAGGAGTTTTATTCAAAGCGAACTGTCAAGGGGGTCCCATAAATCACCCAACCGCGTAAGGAACGCAAAATCAAGGAGCATAACACCGGTATGACGGAAACTAGGGCGGCAAGAGTGGAACAAAACACCAGGCATAAGGCCGAGCCTTCCACCCTTTACCAAGTATATAGATGCATTAATTTAAATAAGAGATATTGTGATATCCCAACATAATCCTGTCCATCATGGAGCAATCTTCAACTTCACCTGCAACTAACAACCCTATAAGAGGGGCTGAGCAAAGCAGTAACATAGCCAAGCAACGGTTTGCTAGGAAGGGTGAAAATGTTAGAGGCTGGCATGGCAATTAGGGAGGCATGGTAACAAGTGATAGGTAGCGCAGCATAGCGATAGAACGGAGCAACTACCAAGCAAAGATAGAAGTGATATCGAGGGTAATGGTCATCTTGCCTGAAATCCTGCAAGGAAGAAGAACGAGTCCATGAAGAAGACAAACGAACATAGTCGAACGAATCCTCACAACTCCGGAACGAAACCGAAGCTAACGAAAGAAGCAAACCGGAAAGAAGCAAACAACATGGTAAACAACCATCACATAAACATAGCATGATGCACAAACAAGTATGATGCATGTCCGGTTTAATGAGGCATGGCATGGCAAAGTGCAACAAACAATACTACAAGTTAAGTGGAGCTCAATATGCAACGAGTTGCATATTGATGAAACACCACATCAATTATTTAGTTCTCTCTTGTTTAGGAACACAACAATATTACATGTTGGTTAACATGGCAAGAGGTGAAGCATAATAAAAACTACCTATCCAGGCAAGTTTAAATGAGGCCGGAAACAACAAACAACAATTCCGGTAAATCCTCATGTCATTTAGCAATTTAATGCAAACATAATTTTAAACATTTTAATTGTTGTTATCATGATGCGGATGACATATGCAAGTTATATGCAATTTTATGAAAATGTTGACATAAGCATGTTATGAAGCATTTGGTCACCATGGCGGAACAAAAGGGGTGCCACGGCAAAGAATGCGAAAATGATGCCACGGCAACATATCGGTTCTGGTAGCTCATGGAGATACCGGTGCAAAAGGACGTGAGCGCGTCATGTACGGATGGTGGGGTGATCCCGGTAACCGGGTTCCCACGGGTCGACGGCATGGCAAATGAGGAGGGACGTGCAATGACAACTCGGACATGGTGCAAACATAGGGTGCATCTCACACACACATGCATTCGGTCCACGGGTGATCGTCTCTTTGGTTATACCTTTGAAGCATGCATTCTCGGAGCAGTTCAGGTTTAGTATGATGTAGTGGAAGTAGTCGTTCACGGGTCATCATGGGAAGTAGTTGTTCACGTGGCGACGGTAGTGGAAGTAGTCGTTCTCGTGACGGTAGTGGAAGTAGTGGTACACGGCAGCGGCGGTAGTTGTTCAGGGTCTTGGCGGGTCGTCGTGTAGCCGTACATGTTCGTCGTGGTACACGGTTCAAAGTCGTACATATCCCGTAGATGTTCAGGGTCACCGTGAGGAACTTCTCGAAACCAGGTTCTTGGTCATCGGTAGAGGTACTCGGTGAAATCCACGGGTGTCAGTAGTTGTACATGGCGAATCCACGCTCGGTGACTGTTGGACTTGGCGTCAGCAGCAACAGGGGCGCGAAGCAGGGATTTGGCGCTGGTCGATGCGGGAGTGCGGAGGCGCATCCTCCTCCCCGCTCGAATGAAGCAGAGGCGGGGCAGGGGGCTTGGACAACGATGCAAGACCTGACAGCATCTTGGCGCGGGCGCCAGGCCAGGGCCTCGGAGTTGGCCGGAGAGGACGGCTCGGGCAGCGGGACGACGCGAGGTCGCAGGGGACGGAGGACGGAGGAGCTTGGCGGCGAGGACGTCGTCGAGGAGGAGCGAGGCCGTGACCCTAGGGTGCTCGAGATGGAGGCAGGGCCGGGATGGATGGGACCGGGCGCCAGGCTTCAAGGCGAGGAGGAGAGGTAGCAGGCCGGCAACAGGGTGGTCGGGTCCGACCGGCCATGGCGACTTGGCGAGGCGGCAGGGACGAGACACCGACGCGGAGGTCATCGATGCGCCAAGGCGTGCGGTCGGCCTCGAGGAGGTCAACAAGGGGAAGGGGCGCGGAGGAGAGGATGGGGCAAGGGCGCCGCTTCTGGTGGCGCGGGAGGCCGTGCGGTAGAAAGATAAGGAGATGGGGATCGAGCAAGGAGATGGGGGGATCGAGCGCTGGCAGCGCTGGAGGGAGGATGAGGGAGAGATGGAGAGCGATGGGAGTGAGGAGGAGGTCGGGCTAGGGTTAGGATTAGATAGGTGGTGCGGCCTGGGCTTAGGAGGTTAGATGGGCTGGGCTGGTCAGTGGGCCAAAATGGGCTTCTCTCTCCCTCATATTCTTTAGCAGAAAAGAATTAGAGAGACAAAAAAAAGAGAGGGTTAGGGAAAGAATTTGTGCATGCGGACAATTTTCCCGGACTCATAAAAATGAGCTTGACCCAAGAAAAATGGAGTGGGCAAGATTGCAATAATTAAATTCAAAGTCAATTGAATTTAATTCAAATGGTTTGAACAAGGACTAGGTTTTTGAAGTGTCCAAAAATGTTGAGATTTTTGGTCGAGCTCCAGAATATGATGAAAGAATATATGGCAAGGTTGGAGACCAAGAATTAAGATAACAAAGGCATTGGGATAAATTGCAAGTGTATTATGGTGATTTCCAAATTAAAGAAATATTTAATATAGCTCCCTAATATTGGGAGGATATGTTATAAAGAGAAGTCACCCTGTGGATTCCCTCGATTTAAATGGATCGAAGATCCATACAATTTATTTAGATGAGTTTTAAAAAGGGTTGCATGGAGACATGATGCAATGCAAATGATGCAATAATGAATGCAACAAGAAAAGCAAACACATGGCAAAACTCGGAATAGCTAGAAGTCTTTTAGAGCGTAGGTCTCAGGGCGTTACAGATCTGCTCTAGACGGCCAAGCGAGTTGGCCCGCAGTGCGAAGCCACCGAATACAAAGATCTGTCCGGGGAGAAAAACCTCCCCCTAGACTGCATTGTTGTAGATGATTGACGGAGCCATCAAACCTTTTGGTGACGATGTAGTGGAACTCTCAACGAAAGCACCAATTTCGGTGTCGAAACCGGCGGATCACGGGTAGGGGGTCCCGAACTGTGCATCTAAGGTCGATGGTAACAAGAGGCGGGGGACACGATGTTTACCCAGGTTCGGGCCCTCTCTATGGAGGTAATACCCTACTTCCTACTTGATTGATCTTGATGAATATGAGTATTACGTGAGTTGATCTACCACGAGATCGTAGTGGCCAAAACCCTAGAAATCTAGCCTGTATGATTATGATTGCCTCTATGACTAAGCCCTCCGGTTTATATAGACACCGGAGGGGACTAGGGTTATACAAAGTCGGTTATAGAGAAAGTAATCTACATATCTGAACACCAAGCTTGCCATCCACGCAAAGGAGAGTCCCATCCGGACACGGGAAGAAGTCTTCTGTCTTGTATCTTCATAGCCATTAGTCCGGCCCATGCTACATAGTCCGGCCGTCCGAGGACCCCTTAATCCAGGACTCCCTCAATGACAGCGGCGCGTGTGGTGTTGGTGATGACAGAGGCATCGGGGGGGCATGGCCGCGCCCCCACCATGGCGGCTCCCTTCCAATCTCCTCCAAGGTTGCAACAATGATGTTCTTGAGGTGGATGGTGGCTGGACTTGGAGATGAGAATGATGAATGACAACTTGATTTATGTCTTCTTTGGTGGCTAGGGTTGAAGGAGAAAATATAATGGCTCTCCTATAGCCTCGTCCCTTGATGTGACTCCTCTCCTTTGATCCAAGGGCTCTAGATGACCCTTATCATGTCCCAATCCCTTAAGTAAGAACCAAGGATCCCGTGGGAACAATTGGGGACGAAATTGGTGAAGAATCCCGTCTGGAAGGGCAACTTTCGGAGCTGTCTGCATGTCAAATGACTGCCGAAATGACCGCATGCGGTCGCATGAAAGGTCGTCTTCTGTTCTGTATTCCTCCGATAAAATGGTTGCCATTTCTTCATTCGAACTTGGAATTTGACGTTCTTGGGATCGTTGGATTCGTATGAATGACGTTGATCCATCTCTGGTTTTAGAACTTGATTTGAAGCAGTTTGAAAAAAAAGACCCTTTCCACCTTCGAAATGGCTAAGTCTGGGCCCTAGGTGTCCATCGTTTGAGTTCCTTTCATCATGTTGTGTACTTGGGAAGTCCATCACACCTACAAGACACACAAAGACAAAGAAAACTAATAAAGCCTAACAAATAATAAATATTACGCAATGCTCACGGTGAAAAGGACAAAACCTGGAAATCATGCATAAGGACATATAATTGGCCCAATGGAACATGATATGACTTGATATACAGAGATAATGTGCAACAAATGATCTCTAAAGATCCATAAAATATGGAGCCATGAGTGTGCAGGGTTCCCAAGCCCATCAAACGGATGCTTGGGTACATCGAGCTATGGTGTCTATACTGCATCATAGCCCACCTCTAATGTCAGTGCTACGTACGGCCTCCAACACATATCCTGTTGTGGAATTGTCATGTCAGATGTCCTAGTGAAAGGACTTAGTCGTGGAGCCATCGCAACTAGGAAGCTTAAAGGGGTTAATTGGGACAAAGGACACGGGGTTTATACTGTTTCGGCCCCTTACGGTGAAGGTAAAAGCCTACGATCCAATTTTGAGTGGGATTGCTTATGGCTCGATTACTAGGGAGCGGAATCGCTTGACCTAGATCTCGATCTGATGTTACCTGCCCTGAACCGCCACCGGGTCGTCCCTTTATATACAGAGGTCGATGCCCAGTGGCTCTCAGAGTCCCGGCCGGCTCATAAACAGTGTCCGACTCGGTCTCTAACTATTCTTTCCTTACAATACAAGTCATGTACATATGGCGGTTCATCTCTACGGGCCTTAAGTCGCCTCTGGGCTTTGGGCCCTTACTGAACCGCCATCTTCAACCTTGGTCTTGGGCTTCAAGAATATTCATAGGTATGATCCGACCCCTCCTGGGCGGGTCATATCAAATAGTTATATCCCCAACATTAGGCCCCAGATTGATTTGAACTAGTTCATTTCAATCTTCGATACTTAGAAAAAAATCTTCTGCTCTTGGCTTATGAAATTTCTGTAACCCGCCATGACGTCATCCTTTGAATTTGCGGTAACCCGCCATGACGTCACCTGCATAAATGCACGTTTTGTCCAATGTATCTCAAATGATCTTTATCTTAATGACCATCCTGAAAATCGAGGCGCCCTTGTAGGTGGATAACTTATGTTTTCGGCCTCCTCGTTATTCGCGCCCTTTTAGCGGTTTTTCCTTATAAATAGACCCGATCAGGTCTTTCCTCATTCTCCCTCTTCTTCTTCCTCTCGCACCCCAACTGCCGCTCGAGCTCCGCCGCCACCGCAGCGCACCTCGTCTCCGTCGACCTTGGTCGCTGCATCGACCTGAATCTGTCCAGAGAACGGTGGTGCCCCTCCGCAACAGATCTGCTACTGTAAGTTTCCCCCTTTCTGCATCTTAGATCCAAGCTAGGGTTTGTGAGTTCCTCTGTACACTTCGTAGTTCATCTCGGTTTCTTCGTGGTTCTTCTGCCGCAATCTCTTTTGATCCCACAACAGCATAAAACTCATGCGGTAGCTGTTTCGCATCCATTTTTGGCATTAGCTAATCCTTTTTCTTTGTAAAGAAGCCTCATTAGAATGCAAGAACTCCTCTGTACCATGTTTTTAGGTCTACAATTTTTTATTTTCTGAACAACCATTTGATCCAAAGTAGTAGCTGCAGTTTGTGAAACTTGTTTATGCAACACTTAGGCAAAAACTTGTATTTGTTAGATCCACCTAGTTATGGTGACTCTTATCACCGGCTTAAAAAGGCAATGCTCAATTGATAACCTTGACCACCCATGGCGGTTTAAACAACTTTAACTGCTTATGGAGCCTATGGCGGCTTAAATAATCTTGACATAATTATCCTTATACCATTAGGCCCCTTTATAAGCCACCATCTTGAATATGCACTATAATGTTTTTCTCTCTGGCTTAAATTTGAACCGGTAATTTTCACTCTGTCTTAGGCTTTCATCACAATGGCACCGAAAGCTCCCACTTCCTGCAACTGGGTCAAATCTATTGTCACAGACATCACACTTGACGACTTTGTGAAGATCGGCTATCTGCCAAAGAAGGAAATCATGTCCTATCGTGCTCCTAACCCGGAGGAGGAATTTCCTCAGCCCAAAATGGGGGAGTTTATTGTTTTCACGGATCACATGAACCGGGGTTTCTCTCCACCCGGCTCAAAATTCTTCGGAGATGTTTTGCACTTCTTTGACCTCGGCCCTCAAGACATCGGATCCAATTCCGTGTCTAACATCTGCAATTTCCAAGTGTTCAGTGAAGTATACCTCAGAGAAGAGCCCAACATATTACTTTTCCGAGAATTATTTTACTTGAACCGCCAGAATGAATGCGCCAACGGCCAGAGCTTGAAACTTGGTGATGCCTCAATCCAATGTCGGAGAGACGTAATTTTTCCTTATGCCAATCCGCTGAGTCATCCCAAAGACTGGAATCAGACATGGTTTTATTGCCAAGACACCTCTCCGGCTGGTGAGAACCCTCTGCCCGATTTTCGTGCTCAACGTCTTGGGTCAAACCATCAGCTTTTTGACAAGATTACAGCCGCCGAACGCAAAACACTCGCCCCCACCCTAGCTAAGATCAAAGCTCTTCTAGGGAATGAGTTAACTGGCATCGACTTAGTCCGGGTTTGGCTCGCCTGGCGGGTCATTCCATTGAGCCACCGCCCCGGCTTGATGTGCACCTACACAGGCAAAAAGAATGACCCTCTGTGGCACAGCCCTGATGACTTGCCTGAAGATGTCATCAACGATATGACGAAGTCCCTTTTGAACGACAGCTTAGCATATTGTGGTAAGGTGGGCTTAGACCCCTTCTGCGAGGCTAACTCGGCTCCAGTGGTAAGCCGCCCATCTGAATAAATTACTTTGGTTTTTCGATGTTTTATCCATACTCATACCTCCACTAACTCTTACAGGCAGGTGACAAATTCTGGAAGGTCAAATATGACCATGAAGCTGCGAAGAAAGCCAGGAAGGCCAAGAGAGCCACTAGGAAAGAGGCTGCAAAGAAGAAGGGCAAGAAAGCCACCGCCTCTGACTTGCTTCGGCTAGAAGATTCTTCTGAGTCGGAGGTAGCCCTTGACTCTCTTGGCTCCTTTTTGAACCATCTTATTGACACTGATTATCAGCAGGAGGACACAGGAGCAAGCCATAGCAAGGATGAAGAGGTAACTATCATTTCCTCCGACTCCGAGCCTTTGCCAAGACAGAAAATTCGCAGAGTAACCGGGAAAGTAAGATTTTCACATCCCTTAGCTTATCAAGATCCTCAATTTCTTTTGAAGTGACAGATTCATGAGAGCCGGAGGCAGACCCAGACCAGCAAGGATGCGAAGCTCTCCTTCAGCTTGCCAAACACCCCAAGGAAGCGTCGGAACGAGGTCATCTCTGATTTAAATCTCTTTTATCCTTTGGCGGGTCTCACTCGTCAACCACTCAATTCTTCTGACTCGGATTATCAGGAAACTTCCCCTTCCTCTGGCGACTCAATGCAGTCCAATCTGCCGGCTTTCAAGACCGCTCCAGGGTAATGATAAGCCGCTTATCTTGTATTCATTTCAATTTGTTGTATTTGCCCTTAACCTTTTGATTTTATGCAGTGGAAAAGCAAAGCCCAGCAAAAGGGTCAAGAAGAACAAGCCGGCTGAAGAAACGGTCGTAACAGAGCCAAAACTAGGAACAGTCGCGCCTGAATCTTCAACTCATGAGCCGCCACCTGAACCGGCTCAAGATACACCAACTCCAATTGCTGACCCGCCTGCTGAGCGAGCCGTTGATGGCTCAGAAAACCCGGAAGTTCCTAGCCCGGTCAGGACGGATGATCCTCAAGACACTAATGTCGAGATCACCAGAACCAGCTTCGCTCAGCCGAGGAGGCCAACCGTGCTGGCCAATCATTCCGACAAAGAGGAGCTTCTGGAACGCCGCCAGGTCAAACTTGATGTCGCTGATTATACTCACATGAGTATTGGAGAAGTCTTTTCTGGCTACATGAGCCAAGTGCACAACAGTCGTGACATCGAGATTGACATGGTAAAGCAGATGCACCAAAAATTTGAGGTACAATCCTTTCTTTGTACCCATTTATCCTTACTTATGCCAGCCCCCAAGTCTATTGCTTATGATGAATACGTTGTAGACTTTAGAAACAAACTGAGTGACATTAGTAACATATTTGGATAGCATATATAAGAAATCCGGCTTACTCCGTAGTCCCCAAGGGGCGGCTTAACCAGCATGGTCGAGCCAGTCCTTCATATGTTTGTATAGAGTAAAATACTTAAAAGGATTGAATATGCATTAGCCCCCAAGTGCCAAGTACTGTTGCTTGCAAAAGGAATGGGACTTACTGTCATGAACCGTCACTTTAAGTAAAATTCTTCGGTAGACATTAGCCCCCAAGTGCCAAGTGTTGTTGCTTGCAAAAGGCTTGGGAGTTAATATTGCATCATGATTATTCTGATTTTAACCCGGTATTTGTATAGGCCGCCACTAGTCAACTTGAATCAGAAGTGTCTGATCTGAAGAACCGCCTTGAGGCCCAAGAGACGGAAACCCAAAGAGCTGATTCCAAGTTTAAATTCAGTGTTTCTGAATAAGAAAAACTGAAGAAAGACTTTGAAATGGAGAAAAATGCCTGGGTTGATGAAAAAATTGCATCGATTAATAGAGCTGAGAAGGCAGAGGCGGCTCTTGAAGAGGCAACCAGTGAATTATCCGGCTTAAAACGCCATGTTTCTCAGATGGTCTTGGCGATCTTTGGTAAGTCGTCCTGCAAGTGTTAAATGCTTGAACCTTTCAATTGATCATATAAACTGGAATTGACTCACCTGACAATGTTTATGCATGCCCTAGGAGTTCAAATCTGAACCAAGATATGTTGATCAAGCTGAAGGCGGTTCATACGCTGGTGGAACAATTGTACATCGGGTCTCAGCATGCCTTAGCCTCGGTGGCCCTGTCCAATGAAGTGCCCACACTCCTAGTAGATGTGCTAAAGAAACTTTTTGTGCTACCCCAGCATTTCACCGAACTGAGGCGTTCATCTGTGAGAGTCGGAGCTGTGGCTGCCTTAAGTCGGGCCAAAGCTTGGCTACCGGAGCTAGACCCGGCCGACCTCGTCACTGGTTATCCAAGCTTTAAGGAGGATGGCACCCCCTTTGAACAGGAAGATTTTGCCGCTTGTGTGAAGGAGATACGCCCTCTAGCCACCCTGATAGCTGATGAAGCAGATCTCTCCAAGTACCAGTCGGGCTATGACACAGAAAACCGGAGAATTCCAACGCCTCATTATAAAGTGACCAGCCTAATTCCCCCACTCCATAAGCATACCTTCGCCCCTGAAGTTGACCCGACCAGACTAGTTGATGATGAAGCTGAATTTGAAGCTTTGAATGGCATTGACTGGTCATCATCAACCTTCCAGGAAAGGGAACAGGGCACAGAAGCGGAGAGGGCTAACCCGGACGCTTCAGGCCAACACGAGATTTAATCCACCGTGACAGCTCATACCTGTGATGTCTAAAAAACAATATGAATCATTCGGACTTGGGGAGTCGTGTAATAGAATAGAAATAACTTTGCTTTTTTCATGCCATCGTGCACGTTTTTGGTGCTTAATACTATTAAGCCGCCATGTTATATTCACTCGTGTTATACTTTTCATCTGCTTTCCTTATGCTTGACCAAGTCTTTAACTGTCCTGCACATAGAAATAGATCACAAGATCCCTTGGCGGCTTACCGCAAGGCGGGTCATAATAGCTTGATACATTGAGATAGAAAAAGAATCACAGATAAGCCTGTTGTAACATATAATGTTGAAACACAACTATAATCTTATACCTGTGATCTTTTGATTTGCACTGTCGGCTTATATGACCAGGACAGTAAGGGTGATAACCCAATTGTTGGAAACCAACACTTCCAAAGTTATGATGATTCTCATATATTGGCGACTTATCAGCCACAATCAAGCCGGGTCAAAATTAACCACACTTGTACTTTTAAACCTCAAAAAAGTCTCAAGTCAAATAAAGGTTGCTTTCAAAGAAAACTTAAACCAAATAGAATATAAAAAATTCAAGGCTTCTGATTCGAATAGATCAGTAAATCGTTCCAAAGGGGTTAAGCTAGGATTCGAATACGATCATGTAGCCCCCAGTGGCTTTGGTGTTGCGCCCATCAAGAGGGTACCGACAGCTATGTTCTCTTTGGTTCGAATACGACCTATGTTTGAACAGGAAGCCCCCTAATGACCTTGAGAGTTTTTCAACGACTCTAATTCGAATACGATCAAAGTCGGTTCCCAAAAGGGGTTGAGCTATGATTCGAATACGATCAAGAAGCCCCCTAGTGAGCTGGGCAGTGTGCCTATCAAGAGGGTACCGACAGCTATGTTCTCTTTGGTTTGAATATGACCTACGTTTGAACAGGAAGACCCCTAATGATCATAAGGTTTAACGGCTAGATTCGAATACGATCATAAGCCGGATCAAACGAGTCAAGCTAGATTCGGATGCGATCAGCCCCAAAGTGATCATTTGAGATGACAATGACAATGACATATTACCTTTGAGGATGAAAAAAAGGACAGAGGTCCTGCTTTATTATTTATCATAATATATACATCATCAAAATATGTACATCATGAGAACTGGTGGCTCAAGTGTAGTAAGGCCGAAGATGAGCGATATTCCACGGCCGACGGGTCTCCTCCTCTGACTTACATGAGTCTTTGTGCTCTCGAACATCGATAAGGTAGTATGACCCGTTGTTCAAGTTCTTACTGACCACAAATGGCCCTTCCCAAGGTGGGGATAACTTGTGTGCATCGGTTTGATCCTGGAAGAGCCGGAGCACCAAATCACCTTCCTGAAAGGTTCTGGACTTAACCCGGTGGCTGTGATAGCGACGCAGTCCTATTGGTAAATCGTTGAGCGAGCTGCTGCCAAGTCAAACTTTTCATCTAACAGGTCAAGGGCATCCTGACACACTTGTTCATTGTCCGCCTCAACATAAGCCGCCACATGGGGCGAGGCATGACGGATGTCACTAGGGCGAACCGCCTCGGCTCCGTAAACCATGAAGAAAGGCGTATAACCTGTAGACCTGTTGGGAGTAGTATTGATGCTCCATATCACAAAGAGTAACTCCTCAACCCAACAACCCGATGTCTGTTGCAAGGGGACCAAAAGCCGGGGTTTGATGCCTTTCAAGATTTCCTGACTGGCTCTCTCAGCTTGACCATTGGATTGGGGGTGAGCCACTGATGAAACATCAAGCCGAATATGCTCACGTTGACAAAATTCTTCCATGGCGCCTTTAGATAGATTAGTACCATTGTCAGTTATAATGCTGTGTGGAAATCCAAAGCGAAATATCACCTTTTTCCTGAACTAAACCGCAGTGGCTGCATCACATTTACTAACTAGGTCTGCCTCAACCCACTTTGTAAATTTGTCAACCGCCACCAAAAGGTGGGTCTTTTTATCTTTGGACCTTTTGAAAAGCCCAACCATGTCAAGCCCCCAGACTGCAAACAGACAAGTAATTGGAATCATCCTCAACTCTTGAGCCGGCACGTGAGCACGTCTCGAGAACTTCTGACAACCGTCACATTTACTGACCAGGTCCTCTGCATCAGCATGAGCCGTCAGCCAATAAAATCCATGACGGAAAGCCTTGGCCACAAGGGATTTTGACCCGGCATGATGGCCACAATCCCCTTCATGAATCTCACGTAGGATTTCCTGGCCTTCTTCGGGAGAAACACAACGCTGAAACGCCCCAGTGACACTGCGATGATGCAACTCGCCATTGGCAATTGTCATTGACTTAGACCGCCGGGTTATCTGCCTGGCCAAGGTTTCATCCTCAGGCAACTCGCCCTGGGTCATGTAAGCCAAGTATGGCACTATCCAATCTAGGATGACGTGAAGAGCCGCCACCAATTATGCTTCTGGGTCAGGAACAGCCAAGTCTTCCTCTGTAGGTAACTTGTCAAAAGGGTTATGCAGAATATCCAAGAAAGTATTAGGCGGCACCGGCTTACGCTGAGAGCCCAGCCGGCTTGAGGCATCAGCCGCCTTGTTCTTTCTGCGGTCAATGTGCTCCACTTGGTAACCCTTGAAATGTCCAGCAATGGCATCAACTTCACAGCGATAAGCCACCATGAGAGGAACCTTGGAATCCCACTTGCCTGATACTTGTTGATCCACCAAATCTGAGTCGCCGAAACACCTTACTTGACTTAAGCTCATCTCCTTAGCCATCTGAAGACCGTGAAGTAAGGCCTCATACTCAGCTGCATTGTTAGTACAGGGAAACATCAATCATAGCACATAACAAAATTTGTCACCTCGAGGGGAAGCTAAAACAAGTCCAGCCCCCGAGCCCTCCAATTGCCTGGACCCATCAAAGTGAATAGTCCAATACGTGTTGTCTGGCTTCTCTTCAGGCATCTGCAGCTCTGTACAATCGTTGATAGAGTCCACCAGTGCTTGAGACTTGATAGCAGTACGTGGCACATACTTTAAACCATGAGGCCCAAGTTCAATGTCTCACTTGGCGACTCGTCCTGTGGCTTCTCTGTTTTGAATGATATCTCCTAAAGGAGAAGAACTGACCACAGTGATGGGATGACCCTGAAAATATTGCTTAAGCTTCCGGCTTGCCATGAATACCCCATAAACGAGTTTCTGCCAATGTGAATACCTTTGCTTGGACTCAATAAGCACTTCACTGATATAATAAACCGGCCGTTGAACCGGATGCTCTTTGCCAGCCTCCTTGTGCTCCACCATGATGGCCACACTAATAGCCTGCGTGTTAACAGCCACATATAATAATAATGGATCCTTATCAATGGGAGCGGCAAGGACCGGCAGCTCAGCTAGCTATCTCTTCAAATCTTCAAAGGCAGCATTAGCAGCATCACTCCAGACGAAGTTATCTGTTTTCTTCATCATTTGATTCAATGGTATAGCCTTCTCACCTAACCGGCTTATGAACCGGCTTAGAGCAGCGATACGACCCGCCAAACGCTAAACATCATTGATGCACGCCGGCTTAGACAGAGAGGTGATTGCCTTGATCTTCTCCGGGTTAGCCTCGATGCCCCTGTTAGAAACCAGAAAACCCAAAAGCTAGCCTACAGGCACGCCAAAAACACACTTGGCCGGGTTAAGCATCATCTTGTAGACCCAAAGATTATCAATGGTCTCCTTCAGATCATCTATCAAGGTCTCCTTCTCTCTGGATTTCACCACAATGCCATCCACATAAGCATGAACATTGCGCCCAATCTGATTATGAAGGCAATTCTGCACACACCGCTGGTAAGTCGCCTGGGCACTCTTAATCCCAAAAGGCATAGACACATAGCAGAAGGCTCCAAACGGAGTAATAAACGTCGTCTTCTCCTGGTCCTTAACTACCATCTTGATCTGATGATAACCAGAGTAAGCATCCAAAAAGCTCAGACGCTCACAACTCGCCGTGGCATCAATAATTGGATCAATACGAGGGAGAGCGAAGGGATCAGCCGGACCATCCTTGTTTAAGTCCGTATAATCCACACACATACGCCAAGTACCATTCTTCTTAAGCACAAGCACCGGGTTAGCCAAACACTCTGGATGAAAAACTTCAATGATGAACCCGGCTGCCAAGAGCCGGGCTACTTCCTCACCAATGGCCTTACACCTCTCCTCATTGAACCGCCGAAGAAACTGTGTGACCGGCTTAAATTTTGGATCAATATTAAGAGTGTGCTCAGCAAGTTCTCTCGGTACACCCGGCATGTCAGAAGGTTTCCATGCAAAGATGTCCCGGTTCTCACGGATGAACTTGATGAGCGCGCTTTCCTATTTGGGATCCAAATTGGCACTGGTACTGAACTACTTAGATGAATCGCCTGGAACAAAGTCAACAAGCTAAGTATCATCGGCCGACTTAAACTTCATTACCGGCTCATGCTCTGTGGTTGGCTTTTTCAAAGATGTCATATCTATCGGGTCAACATTGTCCTTGTAGAACTTCAACTCTTCTGTCGCACAAACAGACTCAGCATAAGGGGCATCACCTTCTTCACATTCCAAGGCTATCTTCCTACTCCCATGCACTGTGATGGTGCCTTTATGACCCGGCATCTTGAGCTGCAAATAAACATAACACGGCCTCTCCATGAACTTGGCATAAGTTGGCCGCCCAAAGAGGGCGTGTTACGGCTCTCGATTTTGACCACCTCAAAGGTTAACTTCTCAGCCCTGGAGTCATGTTCATCTCCAAAGGCCACTTCCAGCTCAATCTTACCCACTTGTTATGCCGACTTACCAGGAACCACTCCATGAAAAACAGTGTTGGAAGTCTTGAGATTTTTGTCAGTCAAACCCATGCGGTGAATGGTCTCATAATAGAGGATATTAATGCTGCTGCCTCCATCCATGAGCACTTTAGTGAACTTGTATCCACCAACTTGAGGCGCTACCACCAAGGCCAAGTGACCCAGACTATCAACCCGGGGAGGGTGATCTTCCCTACTCCATAGAATAGTGTCGGATTTTGGGTTCCGGCAGACCGTTGAGGTTCGAACTCTAGGGTGCGCACGGAGATCTTTCCCCTACCAACTCGCGTCTCGAAGCCTCGCAAGGGATCTAAGCTAGAAAGAAGAACACACAAGGGACACGAGGTTTATACTAGTTCAGGCCACCATTGTGGTGTAATACCCTACTCCAGTGTGTGGTGTGGTGGATTGCCTCAGGGGTTGATGATGAACAATACAAAGGGAGAACAGCCTCGCCAGGGGCTGTTCTTGAGCTGGTGTGATGAACTGCTTGGTTGAGTTCAGTCGCCTCTCTCTCTCTAGTCTACCCGAAATCTGGATCCGATCCCCCTACTCTGTGGTGGCTAGCTCTATTTATAGAGGGAGGCCCTGGGCCTCTTCCCAAATAATGAGCAGGAAGGGCGCCAACAATTGGCCATTTTGAAGGGGAACATCTAGTACACCTATCCTGACTAAAGTTGGTCTTCGACTGCCAAAGACTCTGATGGTGACGCTGTCCTGGGCTCCACGATGACCTCCATCCTGCCGTTCTGCTAGTCTTAGTCTTGTTGCACCGAAACGGTAACCTTTGTCTGATGCCTTGGCCTGTGCTTGCCCCCTTTGCACCAAAGGGGAAACAAGGACACTACACAGGCCGGCGCTCGCCTGGCGTGCCTGGTCTCGATCATCATGGCTTGCATCACGGGCACCTAGCGAGGTACCCTGCCTTGATCTCTTCGCCTCCTCGCGAGCCCGCCTGATGAGGCTGCCCCTGAGGAAGCTTCCTATCGCCTGCCCCGTGAGGCTTGGCCCCTCGCGAGGGTCTTGAGCTTGAGCCGACGAAGCTGGGCCGCACTGGACCCCCGCTTGAGCCACGCCGTAGGCAGGCAAGTCTGTGGACCCCCGTTCCCAGAACGCCGACAGTAGCCCCCGGGCCCAAGGCGCGCCCGGACTTGGCTTAGCAGAGAAGCGAAAAGGGCAAGTGCGAAGCGCCGCGGGCCCCAATAGCCTGCGGCCTTGGGCGCCGCGTGGCGATTGATTGGACGTGGGCATCTCTGCTTCCCCACGACGCCTCGGCAACTGCACGACTTGACAGGTCCCTGCATGCCAAAATGGGTCATGATTACCTGCGATCATGGAGGCCGACGGTTGGCCTCCTCCGGCTATAAGTACGGAATGGCGCGGGCCCTTCCAGTCCATTCCTTCCCGCTACTTCCTTTTTTCTTCTTCCTCGCCCTTGCTCCACCTTACGCCAATGGCGCCGATCCGACGGTTTTCTGCTGAGGAGAAGGGAAGGGCCCCCCGAGAGGGTCCCGACCCACTTCCGCCGAAGAAACGGCCAGTCCCTTGCTGCCGAGATGAGGGTGCTCGGCAGGAGGCGTTGAGGCCCTGGTACGAGCAGCCGCCGCCTTGGTTTCTGCTGCCCTTGTACGCCCAAATCGAGGGCCCTAGAGAAGAAGGTGTTGAGCGACACGAACGGTGCCGCCGTCGACGCCGGCGAGTCACGGTGATGCGCGTCGCCCCCCCTGGAGTCCATGCCGAGGGCTCTTCTCGCGAGCTTGCGCTTCATGCCTCCATGCCTCCTCGATCTTGGATTCGCCTTCCTCCCTCCTTCGCCTTCGAGATTCCGCCGAGGGGGCCTCGGGAGCTCTGGCTGCAGCACGCCAACTGCAACACCCCCGCGACCGAGGCGGAGGTCGAGGTTGTCGCCTCGGGCAAGGTCTTCCCGACTCGTGGCTGGGGCGAGATCGCCCGGGTCTGCCGGACAGGGGGCGCCCTTGTAATTTATCTCGAATACGATGGCGCCTCCTTGATGTTCTTCAAGATCTTTGACACGAAAGGACACCGGCTGGAATGCTGCCCCAAGGGAGGCGGCCGGGGCATCGGAGTGGCGAGGACCAGGCCTGCCAACCGCTTGCCCAGCAGCTCCTCAGGCAGCACCGGAGGAGCCGGAGGGTCCAGTGACTCCGCCAAGCTTCACGCGACTCCGGAGACAAGCGACGACAGCTACGAGCCCCCGAGCTCGCATCGCGCCCGGAGCAGGGCAGCTACATCAGGCCGTCGGCGCTGCTGATCTGGATGGGGTTGGCGCTGGCGCCTAATGCCCACTGTTGATGATGGCATCTCCTGCGGAGGCGCGCGTAGTTGTCGCTCCTTAGCATCTTTTGTTCCCTGCGAGGAATCGAAATGACACCCCATGGGGTATGTAAGGCGCCTGCCATGTCTTTTGTGAATTGTACATCCTTATCATGAAACGATGTGAGAGGCGCGTTCTGCCCCGGCTCAGCTCCCCCTTTCTCTCCTCACGAGGGCTTGGTGCTCTACGCCAACAAGTCCCGGTCCCCAGGCAGGCATCAGCCATCGCTGGTATGCCAGGTCACGATGCCGTGGTCAAGGCCAGGAGGTGAGCGGCCCAAGGTCCAGTAAGATCCCCTGAGTCGCGATGCTCAGGAGGTCCCCTTTAGTGCTCAAGCAGCCTCCGCTGGGCAAGAAAGGTAGGCAACGTTGCCGTGATAGAGCTGCAGTAGGCGAGGGTTTAGTGCTGGGTCGATTCAGTTTTTGCGTGACTTATCTCGTAGGTTTGGAGTAGTTTTTGGCGAGGTGCCGGGCCTGCGTGGCGGCAGCTGGGGTGTTGCTGGGTTAGGCCCTCGTGAGCTTCTTCCCTCTTCCCTGCACTTTCCTTCATGCTCTACGTCCTCAGGTCCCGGCCCTCGAGCGAGCTCAGCCGCCGCTGGTATGACAGGTCGCGATGCCGTGGGTCAAGGCCAGGGGGTGAGGGATGGAGAGCCAGTAAGAGCCCATGAGTCGCGATGCTCAGGCGCCCCCCTTTTAACGCGCAAGCGGACCGTGTCGGAGAGAGGGAGAGAAAGCTCACGACGCCTCCAGCGTTACTCCTGGAGTGGGTCCTGCATACCAATCAGGAGGGAAAACAAGGTCTACCGTCACGGTTGCCAGCCAACCATTGGTTTCTCCGAGGGGGTGATTGGGGCATTGATGGCTTGGTGAGGTGGCGCCTTGCGGGGCTGCCGCGGCCAGAGCTCGGCCACTCAGATTTGTCGGTGTTGCAGGGACGGACCCATGCGCAAGCGCCGTGCCAGAGCGAGCGGCTCCAAAGGTAGGCGTCAATAGAGCAGGTGATTAAGTCAAACAGGTTAAGCATGAAGGAGCAAATCCATTTAGATAGATGCGGAAAAAGCAAACGCCACTGGGTCAGGCCCGAGCAGCTTGGGGATAATGTAGCCCGAGGGGCGCCCCCAACAAGGTAAGCAGAGAACATAAGCAAAACGGATACACGCCGCAGGGACGGACCCATGCGACCTGGGAATGATGCAGCCCTGTGGCCGCTCCCAGCTAAAAATGGAACTTTGAAAGATGTCACCTGATACTGTTGAAGATCAAGGGATGCTGAAGTAGCGGACGACGCACGGTGAGGAAGCCGTCCCTCACGAGCTCCCGGGACCAGGAGCCTTGGGAGGCTCCGGGGGCACAGGTGGATCTTCGAGGACCATCTCCATCTCCGCCAAGACCACGCAATGCCTGACCTCTTGAGCCTCCAGAATGCTCCTCGGCAGGCGCTGATGAGCAGCAGCCGTGTTCAGTAAGCCGAGTGGCATGCGAACGTAGCTGTGAGGTGGACCCTCGCAACGCCCCACACGTGAAGGCCAGAGGCCCTCCTGAGACGCGGCTCGGTTGAGCCCTGGCACGTCGATGTAGACACGCAGCCCACCATCCTCGCCTGGATGGGGGGCTACGGCGGGCAAGCGTCGTCTGCCGCGCATGACTCTTGACTCATGCAGCTCTTGAGTGTTCCTTGTGGTGAACTTCTGAGGGTTTGGCCCTCCTTGCCTCATACCTTCCTGAGGGGAACGTGCTTTGAAGCACGCCTCCAAGTGGTGCCCGAGCGCCTCCCTCGTGACCTTGGCAAAGTCGGTGGCCCTCCAGGAGAGAGCCCCCGAGCCTTGCCCGAGGAGGGCGCCGGGCGCGCCTTCCTATGCGATAGAGGGTGGTGCCCCTTGAACGGGCGCGGATCCTGACGCAACGCCTCTGGAGGTGCCTGCCTCCTGATGGTTTGGGCCAGGTGAAGTCTTCTTCTTCTTAGGGACTGCCTCGGGAAGGCTCCCGCTCTTGTGATCTGGGTCTTCGATTGCCGCGGCTTGGAAGGCACGCTCAAGAGAACACACTACATCCTTTTCTTCACAGGGGACTGTGATGACTCCACCGCTTCCTGGCATCTTGAGGACATTGTAGCCATGGTGAGTCACTGCCATGAACTTGGCCAGGGCTGGGTACCCGAGGATAGCATTGTATGGCAGGTGAATGTGGGCGACGTCAAAGTCAATGAGCTCGGTGCAGTAGTTGTTGCGCTGCCCAAAGGTGACTGGAAGGCGAACCTGCCCTATCGGAACGGTGGAACCATCAGTGACTCCTGAGAAAGGCTTGGTCGGCTGAAGCTGATCATATGGCACTTGGAGATTGTTAAACGTCTCGACGGACAGGACGTTGAGTCCTGCTCCGCTATCGATGAGGGTCCTGGTGACTTGCACATTGCTGATGACTCGGGAACAAAGCATTGGGAGGACTCCGGCCGTTGCCGCGCACTTGAGCTGATCCGCTGAGCTGAACGTGATAGCGCACGCGGACCACCTGAGAGGGCGTGTGGCCTCAAGCTTGGGGAGGACTGCATTCACCTCGCGAGCAAACTGCTTGAGCGCTGTGAGGCTAGGGCCTGGGCGCCGCCCAGGATGCAACGATTGCGCGTGGCTCCTAGAAGCCCCCAGCCCCCTCGTCATGATGTTGGTCTTCATTCCTCCTTGGCGGTGGTGGCAGAGGAGGGAGGCCTGTGTTGCCTTGCGGGCGATCCTCACGAGGCTGATCCCTCCAACCTCCCTCACGAGGCTGGTCCTGCCAACGGTCCTCGCGAGGTCGGTCATGCCACCCTTGGCGAGGGCCACGGTCTTCCCATCGTCCTCCACCTCTTCCTCCTCCTCGGCCATAGCCCTGATCATTGCGCTCGGGGCATCGGCCGATATGTCCATCTCGCACAGCCCTGAGCTCTTGGCATTCGTTTGTGTTGTGGGTGTGGAGGTCGTGGTACACGCAGTACCGGCTGCCCTTGGATGACTCTGACTGATCTCTGCCTCGCTTGGTGTCTGGCTCCGCTGCGAGCACATCAGCTCCTTTGCGCTTCACGTCTTTGACCTTGGGCTTCTTCTCTTCCGGATTAGCAGCCGGAAGCTCGAGGAGGGAGAGGCACCCTTCCACAGCCCTGGCACACTTGGTCGCCAAGTTGAATAGCTCCAGAGATGTGCACAGGTCTTCATGGATCGCTAGCTCCTCTTTCATCTTGACGTCACGCACGCCATTGGAGAAGGCTGAGATGATGGCTTCCTCAGTCACCCTGGGGATCTTGAGGCGGGCATTGTTGAAGCGCTGGATGTACTTTTGCAGGGTCTCTCCTGGCTGTTGCTTGATGCGGTGTAGGTCACTCATGGCCGGGGGCCGGTCGCGAGTGCCTTGGAAGTTGGCGATGAAGCGAGTGCACATCCCGTCCTATGAGGAGATCGTGCCGGGAGGCAGGTTTAGGAGCCAGGTGCGGGCGCCATCTTTGAGCGCCATGGGAAACCAGTTTGCCATGACCTTTTCATCCCCGTTGGCTGCCTTGATGCCCAGCTCGTAGAGCTGGAGGAGCTCCGCGGGGTCGGCAGTACCATCGTAGCGAGGAGGCAGATCTGGCTTGAACTTGCTCGGCCAGGGCACGCCGCGCAACTCGGCAGTGAAGGCGCGGCAGCCTGCAGTGTCTACAGGGGGCCTTTGGTGACGAAGGGCTTGATCTTGGAGGTCTCCGCGCGCTGCCGCCAGCAGCAGCGCGGGGTCTTGGTGCGCTGGAGCAGGAACGCGGTCATGGCGTGCTGGCGCTGGGAGCACGCGAGCGACTTCCTGAGGGCGAGGAACCTCTTGGCAACTCCTTTCTTGCTGTGTGGGCGCTGGACGCGGTGGGTCTCGTCCAGGGGCCGCACGCCTTGGGGCCAGGGCGCCTTCTTGAGGAGGAGGCGGCGGAGGTGCCTCTGGAGCTGCGTTGCCCGCGCAGGGCGCAGGGCGGTGCGACGAGAGGGACGGCGCAGGGGAGCCCCCTGCGGCGCTGACGAGCTCGGTGATGCGAGCGAGCCACTCGTCGTAGAGGTCGTCGACGGGGCGATAGTGCAGGAGCTCACGTGCCAGGAGCAACACGGCGTGCGCGTCCGCGGGAGCGCGACGAGCGTGCGACGATGAACCTGTCGGAGTCAGCGACGGGGTGGCGGTGCGGCCTTCCCGCCACACCGAGGGATGCAGCAACAACGCCTGCTGCTCGTTCCCGCCGGGCCGGTGGCGGCGTGGGCGGCAGGCGACGGGGAACAACGGGGAGGCCGCCGATGGGGGTCGTCTAGGCGACATGGGCCGCGATAGCAGCTCGACGATCGGTGCGGGCTCGGCGGGCATCAGACACCGGCACGACTGACGATGAACGCGAGGCGGTGGAAGAAGGATTCCGGCGCACCCCCACCTGGCGCGCCAAATGTCGGATTTCATTTTCCGGCAGACCCTTGAGGTTCGAACTCTGGGGTGCGCACGGAGATCTTTCCCCTACCAACTCGCGTCTCGAAGCCTCGCAAGGGATCTAAGCTAGAAAGAAGAACACACAAGGGACACGAGGTTTATACTTGTTCAAGCCACCATTGTGGTGTAATACCCTACTCCAGTGTGTGGTGTGGTGGATTGCCTCAGGGGCTGATGATGAACAATACAAAGGGAGAACAGCCTCGCGAGGGGCTGTTCTTGAGCTGGTGTGATGAACTGCTTGGGTGAGTTCAGTCCCTCTCTCTCTAGTCTACCCGAAATCTGGATCCGATCTCCCTACTCAGTGGTCGCTAGCTCTATTTGTAGAGGGAGGCCCTGGGCCTCTTCCCAAATAATGAGCGGGAAGGGCGCCAATAATTGGCCATTTTGAAGGGGAACATCTAGTACACCTATCCTGACTAAAGTTGGTCTTCGACTGCCAAAGACTCTAACGGTGACGCCGTCCTGGGCTCCACGATGACCTCCATCTTGCCGTTCTGCTGTGGTCTTGTTGCACCGAAACCATAACCTTTGCCTAATGCCTTGGCCTGTGCTTGCCCCCTTTGCACTGAAGGGCAAACAAGGACACTGCGCAAGCCGACACCCGCCTGGCGCCCGCCTGGTTTCGATCGTCATGGCTTGCGTCACGGGCACCTCGCGAGGTACCCTGCCTTGATCTCTCCGCCTCCTTGCAAGCCCGCCTGATGAGGCTGCCCCTGAGGAAGCTTCCTGTCGTCCGCCCCGCGAGGCTTGGCCCCTCACGAGGGTCTTCAGCTTGAGCCGACGAAGCTGGGCCACACTGGGCCCCTGCTTGAGCCACGCCGCAGGCTGCAGGCAGGCAAGTCTGGGGACCCCCGTTCCCAGAAAGCCGACAAATAGGCTGCTCACACCACCACAAATAACGAGGAACTGCCATCTCAATAGCGTTCATAGCCCTCTTATGAAGCTTCTGGTCTCCTTTGCACAAACTGGTGGTAAACACATGGTATTTCCCACTATTCAGCTGCTTTGGATGGCTCTGGTATCCACCCTGCTGCTGTTGCTGACCACCCTGGCGAGATTACTGGTTATAACCACCTTGATTACCCTGAGAGTTTTGAAAATTTGAATTTGAACCACCACTCGGGCCATGAAAGTCGCCGCCACCTGAGCAGCCGCCCGGCCCATGATTACCGTCGAACATGTTGGAATTCTTGAAAGCTTTCATGATCGTGCAGTCCTTCCATAGGTGAGTGGTCAGTTTCTATGGGCTGTCGTGTCTCGGACATGGCTCGTTTAGAAACTGCTCAAGTGTGGGGCTTGACCCACCGGACCGAGGGGGTGGCCTCCCCTTCCGTTGTTGATTGTTGCCCTGTGCATTGGTGTTAGCCACAAACTCCAAGCTACCATCAGCCTTACGTTTATTATTGCCTCCTTGATTTGCCGGGTTATGCTGAGGGCCCTTGCCGTTGCCATTCTTCTTTCCCTTCCCTGTCTTTTCATCATCAGACTCGGGATCCTTGGTATTGTCAGAGTCGGCGTACTTGACTAGAGCCGCCATCAGCGTACCCATATCATTACAATCGCGCTTGAGCCGCCCTAGCTTCATCTTCAGAGGCAAAAAACGACAATTTTTCTCCAACATTAAGACTGCAGAGCCGGCATCCATCTTATCAGACGAATGTATTATGGCTTTGACCCGGCGCACCCAATGGGTCGTGGACTCACCTTCCTCTTGCTTGCAATTAGTCAAATCCACAATTGACATGGGCTGTTTACATGTATCTTTGAAGTTCTGAATGAAATGGGCTTTTAACTCTGCCCATGATCCGATGGAATTAGGCGGTAGCCCCTTCAACCAAGTGCGGGTAGTCCCATCCAACATCATGGTGAAGTACTTGGCCATCGCAGCGTCACTGACCTCCAAAAACTCCATAGCCATCTCGTAGCTTTCAATCCATGCCCCAGGCTGTAAGTCGGCCGTATAATTAGGCACCTTCCTAGGTCCCTTGAAATCCCTGGGCAAACGCTCATTACGTAGAGCCGGCACCAGACCAGGGACACCTCCGGTCCTGGTGGCCACGCCTGCCTCAATAGAAGTCGTCGGATAAACCGGAAAAGGCTGATAAGCCATCAGCTGAGACGCCTGCTCAGCCGCCTGCTGAGCTGCCCGCTTAGCCTCTTGACGTATTCTGTCCTGATCCACCAAGTTAAAGGCTCCATTGCACGCCGAGTCATGCCCGTCTGGCTAGTTACGGCGTCGGGAGTTGCTTGAAACGGCCGCTGAGTCCATGTGCCTGCTATAACTCGGGCTCTGGCTTGGACAAGGGGTTGAATGAATCATGTCCCGGCTATATGAGCACGCCTCCTGTTGTGCTAAAGCCGTCTAAAGAAGTTCTCTGACCCTACGGGTTTCAACCGCCGTCGGAGAGTCGCCCTCCACTGGGAGAGCCGCCAGTCGTGCCGCTGCAGCGATCATGTTCTCCAACGGGTTAGAATAATGACCCGGTGGTGTTGGTACATACTGAGGTGGAGCAGTATTCATCCGGGGAGGCCCCATCACCTGTGGTTGAACCGGCATTCCAGCCCTGGGTGCCGCAACCCGGTCTATCTCCGGCGGGTTACTGGGCCCTGTACCGGGTGTATGGAAGAGGTTTCGAGGATCATAAACCGGAGGGAGCCGAGACTGAGTCTTTTGGTATCTTCTCCTCATGACCTCATTGGACGCATTTTGATCCATCGTGAGCCGAAAAGTCTGCGCCTAAATCCGTTGAGCCTGAGCGTCCAGAGCCGCCCGCTCTGCGGTCATTCTGACATCTTCCGCCGCTAGATCTTCCTTAGCATGTACGGTATCTAGTTTTAACTGCGCCACTTCTACATCATGTTGAGCTAGATCCGCCGGGTTGACTGCGGCAGTTAACAGAGCGGTCATCTTATCCGTGAGATCCATCAGGACCTGAGCCGACAAGCGCACATGGCCTCCTGCCCCGTCCGCTGCTGACCCGGAGGTTATTGCTGCCGCAGTTGTAGAGTCTTGAATAGGCTACATGCCAGCCATGAAGATCCCGACCCTGCTCGGCGGCTCAAGGAGATCCGGAATACTGCTGCCATCGGAACAACCCCAAGCCAGTATATACAATGAATCTGTCTCACCTGTGGACGACTCACCATCAGAATAGATGGCTGTCTCACCGCTAGATGCAGATCCTTCAGAGAGTCCTCCATGGATGCATCCCACGAAGGCACGCTTCACGTCTGGCAAAGCCCGGGCGGGTCTCGCACGCTGAGCCGTCTCGACGAGGTCGGTGCAGATGTCCGGCTCAGGGCCCGGCTCACCGATCTTGCCGATGAAGACGTGAATTCGGCCGAAGGGGACCCGGTACCTGTACTCAATTGAGCCGGCGTCGGGGCCCCAGCCTGCGTCATCAATGTAGAGCTTGCCGCGACGACTCTTGGGCATCCGGCCCACAGCGTATCCCTTGAGCCCTTCGAAGCTGCCCTTCAAGAACTCAAATCCACCGTGCGCTGGCCCCATGGTGGGCGCCAACTGTCATGGAATTGTCACGTTAGATGTCCTAGTGAAAGGACTTAGTCGTGGAGCCATCGCAACTAGGAAGCTTAAAGGGGTTAATCAGGACAAAGGACACGGGGTTTATACTGGTTCGGCCCCTTACGGTGAAGGTAAAAGCCTATGATCCAGTTTTGAGTGGGATTGCTTATGACTCGATTACTAGGGAGCGGAATCGCTTGACCTAGCTCTCGATCTGATGTTACCTGCCCTAAACCGCCACCGGGTCGTCCCTTTATATACAGAGGTCGACGCCCAGCGGCTCTCAGAGTCCCGCCCGGGTCATAAACAGTGTCCGGCTCGGTCTCTAACTGTTCTTTCCTTACAATACAAGTCATGTACATATGGCGGTTTATCTCTACGGGCCTTAAGTCGCCTCTGGGATTTGGGCCCTTACTGAACCATGCATAACAAGCAAGCATGGATGAGTAGTCACAACATGGCTCAAGCAATTCCTACTCATTCTAGAAGGTTTCAACTATTTACTGTGGCAAAGACAGGTCATGCAGAGGAATGGGTTCGACTACCACAACATGTAACTGTTGAATCATTGTTGTCCTAATGCAGTAAAAGAGACCAAGAGCGAGAGAGTGGAATTGTATTAGAATGCTCAAAGGGTTTTGCTTGCTTGGCACTTCTAAAGATAGTGCCGCTCTTCATCAGTGACAACGATCACAACGTCGGAAACATCGGCTATCGAGAAGGAACAACATCGACTAGCAAAGAAGCAACACAATCAATGCAATGCAAATTCACATAAATGACATGTCATGTTAAGGTACTCAATTCACCTGATGCAATATTTAGCCAAGTTAATTGAAGTAGAATTCAAACAAGATCAATTCCAACTCCAAATGTTATTTCATAAATTGCCCTAACCATCATTTGTCCTATTCAGTGAGGTTAACTTGTTCAAACATGCATGATCATGGCATAAACAGATTCTTCATATTTTTCTGATCATTTTCATATACAACTTATTTCATTTGGAGTGACGGTTGAATTTCTATGATTTTTAGAAGTTCTGAACAATTTTCTGAAATAAATAAATCATTTAGATTTATCTAAAATCTAGAAAAGCATTTATTATGTCACCATTGTGTCACTGTGATGTCATCTAGTCAACATGGTCGGTCCAGGTTAAACCTGACCAGTGGGTCCCACTGGTTAGTGACACACGGGTTAATTAGGTTTAATTATAAACCTAACTAAAATTAGCAGTGAAGGAAATATGCCCTAGAGGCAATAATAAAGTTATTATTTATTTCCTTATTTCATGATAAATGTTTATTATTCATGCTAGAATTGTATTAACCGGAAACATAATACATGTGTGAATACATAGACAAACATAGTGTCACTAGTATGCCTCTACTTGACTAGCGCGTTAATCAAAGATGGTTAAGTTTCCTAACCATAGACATGAATTGTCATTTGATTAACGGGATCACATCATTAGGAGAATGATGTGATTGACTTGACCCATTCCGTTAGCTTAGCACTTGATCGTTTAGTATGTTGCTATTGCTTTCTTCATGACTTATACACATTCCTATAACTATGAGATTATGCAACTCCCGTTTACCGGAGGAACACTTAAACGTCACAACGTAACTGGGTGATTATAAAGGAGCTCTACAGGTGTCTCTGAAGGTACATGTTGAGTTGGCGTATTTCGAGATTAGGATTTGTCACTCCGATTGTCGGAGAGGTATCTCTGGGCCCTCTCGGTAATGCACATCACTATAAGCCTTGCAAGCAATGTAACTAATGAGTTAGTTACGGAATGATGAATTACATAATGAGTAAAGAGACTTGCTGGTAACGAGATTGAACTAGGTATTGAGATACCGACGATCGAATCTTGGGCAAGTAACATACCGATGACAAAGGGAACAATGTATGTTGTTATGCGGTTTGACCGATAAAGATCTTCGTAGAATATGTAGGAGCCAATATGAGCATCCAGGTTCCGCTATTGGTTATTGACCGGAAACGTGTCTCGGTCATGTCTACATAGTTCTCAAACCCGTAGGGTCCGCACGCTTAAAGTTACGATGACAGTTATATGAGTTTATGAGTTTTGATGTACCGAAGGTTGCTCGGAGTCCCGGATGTGATCACGGACATGACGAGGGGTCTCGAAATGGTTGAGACGTAAAGATCGATATATTGGACGACTATATTCGGACACCGGAAGTGTTTCGGGTAGTTTCGGAGAAAACCGGAGTGCCGGAGGGGTTACCGGAACCCCCCGGGGGAGTATTGGGCCTTAGTGGGCTTTAGGGAAGAGAGAGAGCAACAGCCTAGGATGTGGTGCGCCCCCTCCCATGAGGGGTCCGAATTGGACTAGGGGAGGGGGGCGCACCCCCCTTTCCTTCTCCTCTTTCCCTCTCTTTCCTTTCCACTTCCCTCTTCCTAGTTTGACTAGGAAAGGGAAGTCCTACTCCTACTAGGAGGAGGACTACCCCCTCCATGGCGCGCCCCAAAGGGATGGCCGGCCTCCCCCCTTGCTCCTTTATATACGGGGGCAGGGGGCACCTCTAGACACAACAATTGATCTCTTGGTCTCTTAGCCGTGTGCGGTGCCCCCCTCCACCATAGTCCTCCTCGATAATATTGTAGCGGTGCTTAGGCGAAGCCCTGCGATGGTAGAACATCAAGATCTTCACCATGCCATCATGCTGACGGAACTCTCCCTCGACACTCGGATGGATCGGAGTTCGAGGGACGTCATCGAGCTGAACGTGTGCTAGAACTCGGAGGTGCCGAAGTTTCGGTGCTTGATCGGTCGGGCCGTGAAGACGTACGACTACATCAACCGCGTTGTTCTAACGCTTCCGCTTTCGGTCTACGAGGGTACGTGGACAACACTCTCCCCTCTCGTTGCTATGCATCACCATGATCTTGCGTGTGCGTAGGAAATTTTTCGAAATTACTACGTTCCCCAACAGTGGCATTCGAGCCAGGTTTTATGCGTAGATGTTATATGCATGAGTAGAACACAAGTGAGTTGTGGGCGATAGAAGTCATACTGCTTACCAGCATGTCATACTTTGGTTCGGTTGTGACACTCCAAAAAATTTCATTTGGTTTTCAGCAAATTCTTTGTTTGATTTGAAGGAGGCTATTCAAAATCTTTTAAAAAGACTCTCCTTCTCAAATATTTTCTCTTATGTCAAAAGCTTTATTTTGGGTTATCCTCAACCTTGATGTTTGGCTTTGAAGGTTTTTCATTGCTGTGACTCATCACAATTTATTTTGAAAGTTTTTCATTTAAAAAGAAATCCTTAGGGTTTTGGATTTATTCCTTTTATTCCAACCATCCTCTTTCACCATGCCTGATGTTAAAATTTTCTTCCAAAACCCCTCCCTCCACTTTGGGTCAAGTTAAGTAGCCAATCCCAGCAAGTTCAACCCATTTTGGATTTTTATTCCATTTATTTTAACCCTAAAACTATTTCTGCCTTTTATTTTGGAATTAGGTGATTTACAAAGGAAGTACCAAATTTCTTTTGAGTTTTGATCTCAAACCAACTCCACTGACTAGTCCTTAGCACCCCCAACCTAGATCCATCAAGATCCACTCTTCCACAATTCAAATTTTTCAAGTTTCACTCACTGCAAGTTTGGACCAGATTCATCATTTTTGGTGAAATTCATATTTTTCCTTTTCCAAAAATTCTGACAAAAATCAAGCAGCCCCCAGGTGCATTGAGAGGCCACCTCACCAAAGATCAGCTCCAGATAAATTTCCCACATGCCAAAAACATTTCATCGAGCACCTGGCGTGCACTGTTGCTGTCACTGATTCAGAAAGTTCAGACTACAGTTCAGACGACAGTGTCGTTTCTGCAGAACCGCAGCATCCATCTTGCCAGTGCGCGTTGGCGTCTTGCTCCCTGCTCCTCCTCCTTATCCAGAACGCCGCACGTTCTCTTGGACGGGCGCAAGTGTCGGTGGCGGCGTGCCTCACCGGCGCCGGCAACTTCTGTGGTGCCAGAGCCACCCGTGGCGGCCAGCAGGATCAGCTCCAACTTTCGGCGCCATCCAGCACCGCCCAAGCCACCCGAGGCCTCCGCGTGGCTGTCTGCTCCTCTACGTGCACTGCAGAACCGTCGCCGTGGCCTGGCAAGCACAGAGCATGCTCTCTGCCGCCGACGGGCCCGCGAAGCGCCGTTCCGTCGAAACCGCGGAGCAAGTCTAATCCAACCAAGGTTATCGTTTGAGTGGAACCAGTGGATCATCATGTTGATGCCCAGCCACCTAAATCACCTGACCACCCACTGCCTCACCATAATCGTCACCGGTGTTATCCCGTTCACGGCTACTACCTCAGATCGCCTATAAAAGGAGCCCCGAGCTTCCTTTCAACCACGCCCCACACTCCCACCTCACCAGAGCCCCGCCTAGCCCCTAGGAGGACCCCGAGGAGGTCTCCTTCTCCGTCTCCGGCCGCCCCGATCCGCCTCGGGCTCCGGCTTGATTCACTTAGGTGAGGCCACCCCGCCTCCCAAACCGCGTCAGCGGCCCTCTGGTGCACCCAGTACTCTAACCCGAGCTCCAATCCAACCTTTGCAGCCCTCCCCGACGAGATCCACCAACGCCCAAACCACCGTCCACCGGAGTTGAGGCCGCCATCGACGTGGTGCTCGTCGACGACCAACTCCACCACCCATAGGTGCGTAAGGACCCAAGGAACCCGTAGGTACCCTCCTTTCCCCCTACCTTGCCGTGGATCGCCGTCGGCGACCACCGCAAGCTTCGGGCGCCGGCGCGCTCTGTATTCTCTCTCAAACTTTTAAACCTGATGAGTGGGACCCCCTCGTCAGCCTCTCTTTCTTATTCGAATCGTTTTTTCTAGAAAGCGCCTTCGGGCAAATACGCTTTCTATCTGAAACGTTTTCCTGTCTTTTTCTATTCTGCCCCCTGGAAACTTTCTGTTTCATTACAGACAAGTCCCTGGGCTAAATCTTTAATAACTTTTAAACAGAAAATGATTTTTGATTGATTGTTTTTCTATCACCTTTATTTTTCTGTCTAGTTTTTATTATATTTATTTGAAAAATATTTGGAACACTTTTTGTGCACACATGGTATTTACGTTAGTACGTATTTTTCTTTATACCGTAGATACCGGAGGAGGTCATGGAACCGCGAACTTCACCGAGCTAGACTCCGACTACTCCAAACCAGGCAAGCATGTTTGAACCTTTGATATGATGAGTGTTTTGCATGTCTGCATTGAGTAGTTAGTTCATGGCATGTTTATATGCATGGCAGTAAGTGTTATATTGCATGCAAAGCTAATGCAAGTAAGCTTCGAAACTCCATATGTTAATTGATGTGAGTTTACGTGATCATGTGGTGACATGAGAGGTGGTAAGATGGCAATGTTGAAGCATGCCAGTCTTATGCCAAACCGTTTAACTCCAGTGTCAACGTGGATCAAGTCACGTTACCATCCATTTTTCCTTTTGTGCTACCACATGTTTTCTGCAAAGAATATGGTTTAGTAAGTTGCAAACCTCTTGCCTCGTACACACCAGATAGAGAGGCCGTGATGAGGGTTCCATGGCCCTGGATTAAAGCCAGTCATCCGGTCAGGGAGCATGGGTGTTTCCGATTGGGACCGAGAGGGGGGCACCCCTTAGAGCGCGCGTATATAAATTTGATCCCATGCTATTCGAGGTTGTAGCCTCCCCGTTTCAAAGTTTTTCTTGAACGTTGCCTAGGGTGATTCCTGGCATCGTGAGGTGGAAATGGGTGTGTACTGGTTAGATGTGTTTCTACTGAAATACCGTAAACGGAACTAGTCCTTCGTGACTACTGAAATCCGTTGGCTGTGGTTAAATAGTACAAACTCTGCAGAGTCAAAATCATTCAAGTAACCGTATCTTGGTCAAGGACTGTGTTCAACTTATCTTTGTCAGTCTCAGTGTCAGTCTCAGTGACAAATCCTCGGTGAACAAGCATGAGTGTTAAGTCCGGCTAAAGGATTACTCCTGTGGATGGACTAACCCGTTTATTATTATGTGCTGAGTAATTCCTGTGAGTGACATATCTTCATGAATTTATTGAATATGAATGATGAAATATAAGCCCTTTCTGTGATGTCGCTCAGACGTCCGACTGTGGCACTCTTGTTATTTACTTTCATTATAAGCCCTTTCCGAGACGTCGCGTAGACGTCCGATTGTGGCACGCACTGTCATTTACTTTTCAATATAAGTCCTTTATGTGGTGTCGCTCAGACGCCCGACTGCGGCATGTTAATTTATTTATTTCACCTTTCGAGGCGTCGCTTCAGACACCTGATCAGTTTTCAGTTATTTTATTGGGATTTTGGGAGGACTACCGCCTGACTTCCTTTTTATTCAACATGCCGTGCAAAAATTTATTATTTGAGTGTGCATTGCTAACTGCTCATGGTGCATCGTGTTTGCATTTGTTATATCTTATGTCCGACCTGTCTTGCGAGTACATTCAAAGTACTCACCTGGCTTGTTGATTTGGCCAGATGTTGACGAAGGCGATCTCATGGATGAAGAGTATGATAGCGAGTCCGACGCCTAGAGGAGTCCCAGTCAGTCCCATGCGATCCTGGATTTGGTCACTTGTATCATATACGCTTCCGCTACCCGAATAAATTCATCGAGCCTCACTTCAACGCTCGATGAGCTGTAAGATTAGGAGTCATGTCATCCACTCCATTGTGACATATCCACCACCACTTTTATTACGAGTCAGTAGTATGCCACCACACCCTTGTGTCATATCCGCCCTTATGTATAATATTGGCGTGCTTGTAATAAATTGTTGAGCAACCTTAGCTCGACCCTGTATGATATTCAATGCCACTGGATTTCTGTATCAAGTATTTGTCTACTAGTAAGGAGGATTTTTCCTATACTGGTCTATTTAAAGGTCGGTTTCTCAATAAGTCTTTTATTGGAAAACCGGTCGTGACATCGGTGGTATTGTTGGATGAAGCGGCCTGGACCGACATTACGCGTATGCTTACGCGAGACTGGTTCTACCGACGTGCTTTGCGCACAGGTGGCTAGCGGGTGTCTGTTTCTCCAACTTTAGTTGAACCGAGTGTGGCTACGCCCGGTCCTTGCGAAGGTTAAAACAACACTAACTTGACGAACTATCATTGTGGTTTTGATGCGTAGGTAAGAACGGTTCTTGCTCAGCCCGTAGCAGCCACGTAAAATTTGCAACAACAAAGTAGAGGACGTATAACTTGTTTTTGCAGGGCATGTTGTGATGTGATATGGTCAAGACCTGATGCTATATTTTATTGTATGAGATGATCATGTTTTGTAACCGAAGTTATCGGCAACTGGCAGGAGCCATATGGTTGTCGCTTTATTGTATGAAATGCAAACGCCCTGTAATTGCTTTACTTTATCACTAAGCGGTAGCGATAGTCGTAGAAGCAATAGATGGCGTAAACGACAATGATGCTACGATGGAGATCAAGGTGTCGTGCCGGTGACGATGGTGATCACGACGGTGCTTCGGAGATGGATATCACAAGCACAAGATGATGATGGCCATATCATATCACTTATATTGATTGCATGTGATGTTTATCCTTTATGCATCTTATCTTGCTTTGATTGACGGTAGCATTTTAAGATGATCTCTCACTAATTATCAAGAAGTGTTCTCCCTAAGTATGCACCATTGCGAAAGTTCTTCGTGCTGAGACAGCACGTGATGATCGGGTGTGATAGGCTCTACGTTCAAATACAACGGGTGCAAAACAGTTGCACACGCGGAATACTCAGGTTAAACTTGACGAGCCTAGCATATACAGATATGGCCTCGGAACACGGAGACCGAAAGTTCGAGCGTGAATCATATAGTAGATATGATCAACATAGTGATGTTCACCATTGAAAACTACTCCATCTCACGTGATGATTGGACATGGTTTAGTTGATTTGGATCACATGATCACTTAGATGACTAGAGAGATGTTTGTCTAAGTGGGAGTTCTTAAGTAATATGATTAATTGAACTTAAATTTATCATGAACTTAGTCCTGGTAGTATTTTGCAAATTATGTTGTAGATTAATAGCTCGCGTTGTTGCTTTCATATGTTTATTTTGATATGTTCCTAGAGAAAACTGTGTTGAAAGATGTTAGTAGCAATGATGCGGATTAGATCCGTGATATGAGGTTTATCCTCATTGCTGCACAGAAGAATTATGTCCTTGATGCACCGCTAGGTGACAGACCCATTGCAGGAGTAGATGCAGACGTTATGAACGTTTGGCTAGCTCAATATGATGACTACTTGATAGTTTAGTGCACCATGCTTAATGGCTTAGAACCGGACTTCAAAGACGTTTTGAACGTCATGGACCATATGAAGATGTTCCAGGAGTTGAAGTTAATATTTCAAGCAAATACCCGAGTTGAGAGATATGAAGTCTCCAACAAGTTCTATAGCTAAAAGATGGAGGAGAATCGCTCAACTAGTGAGCATGTGCTCATATTGTCTGGGTACTACAATCGCTTGAATCAAGTGGGAGTTAATCTTCCAGATAAGATAGTGATTGACAGAGTTCTCTAGTCACCATCACCAAGTTACTAGAACTTCGTGATGAACTATAGTATGCAAGGGGTGACGAAAGCGATTCCCGAGCTCTGCGTGATGTTGAAATCGACGAAGGTAGAAATCAAGAAAGAGCATCAAGTGTTGATGATTGACAAGACCACTAGTTTCAAGAAAATGGCAAAGGGAAAGAAAGGGAACTTCAAGTAGAATGGCAAGCAAGTTGTCACTCCCATGAAGAAGCCCAAAGCTAGACCAAAGCCTGAAACTGAGTGCTTCTACTGCAAAGGAAATGGTCACTGGAAGTGGAAATGCCCTGAATATTTGGTAGATAAGAAGGATGGCAAAGTGAACAAGGGTATATTTGATATACAGGTTATTGATGTGTACCTTACTAGTGTTTATAGTAGCCCCTGAGTATTTGATACTTGTTCGGTTGCTAAGATTAGTAACTCGAAACAGGAGTTACAGAATAAACAAAGACTAGTTGAGGGTGAAGTGACGATGTGTGTTGGAAGTGGTTCCAAGATTGATATGATCATCATCGCACACTCCCTAAGCTTTTGGGATTAGTGTTAAACCTAAATAAATGTTATTTGGCGTTTGCTTTGAGCATGAATATGATTTGATCATGTTTATTGCGATACGGTTATTCATTTAAAGTTAGAGAATAATTGTTATTCTGTTTACATGAATAAGACCTTCGATGGTCATACACCCAATGAAAATAGTTTGTTGGATCTCGATCATAGTGATACACATATTCATAATATTGATGCCAAAAGATGCAAAGTTAATAATGATAGTGCAACTTATTTGTGGCACTGCCGTTTGGGTCATATCGGTGTAAAGCGCATGAAGAAACTCCATAAAGATGGATTTTCGGAATCACTTGGTTATGAATCATTTGATGCTTGCGAACCGTGCCTTTTGGGCAAGATGACTAAAACTCCGTTCTCCGGAACAGTGGAACGAGCTACTGACTTATTGGAAATAATACATACCAATGTATGCTATCCAATGAGTGTTGATGCTCGTGGCAAGTATCGTTATTTTCTGACCTTCACAAGATGATTTGAGCAGATATGGGTATATCTACTTAATGAAGCACAAGTCTGAAACATTTGAAAAGTTTAAAGAATTTCAGAGTGAAGTGGAGAATCATCGTAACAAGAAAATAAAGTTTCTATAATCTGATCGTAGAGAAGAATATTTGAGTTACGAGTTTGGCCTTCATTTTAAACAATGTGGAATAGTTTCACAGCTCACGCCACATGGAACACCACAGCGTAATGGTGTGTCCGAACATCTTAACCGAACTTTATTGGATATGGTGCGATCTATGATGTATCTTACCGATTTACCACTATCGTTTTGGGGTTATGCATTAGAGATAGCTGCATTCACTTTAAATAGGGCACCATCTAAATCCGTTGAGACGACACCGTATGAACTATGGTTTAGCAGTAAACCTAAGCTGCCGTTTCTTAAAATTTGGAGTTGCGATGCTTATGTAAAAAAAGGGTTTCAACCTGATAAGCTCAAACCCAAATCGGAGAAGTGCGTCTTCATAGAATACCCAAAAGAAACTGTTGGGTACACCTTCTATCACAGATCCGAAGGCAAAACATTCGTTGCTAAGAATGGATCCTTTCTAGGGAAGGAGTTTCTCTCGAAAGAAGTGAGTGGGAGGAAAGTAGAGCTTGATAAGGTAATTTGTACCTTCTACCGAATTGGAAAGTAGTTCATCACAGAAATCATTTCCAGTGATTCCTACACCAATTAGTGAGGAAGCTAATGATGATGATCATGAAACTTCAAATTAAGTTACTACAAAACCTCGTAGGTCTTCCAAAATACAGTCCGCACCAGAGTGGTACGGTAATCCTATTCTGGAAGTCATGTTACTAGACCATGATGAACCTACGAACTATGAGGAAGCTATGATGAGCCCAGATTCCGCGAAATGGCTTGAGGCCATGAAATCTGAGATGGGATCCATGTATGAGAACAAAGTGTGGACTTTGGTGGAGTTGCCTGATGATCGGCAAGCCATATTATATAAATGGATCTTCAAGAGGAAGACAGACACTGATAGTAGTGTTACTATCTACAAAGCTCGACTTGTCGCAAAAAGGTTTTCGACAAGTTCAAGGTGTTGACTACAATGAGATTTTCTCAACTGTAGCGATGCTTAAGTCTATTCGAATCATGTTAACCAATTGCCACATTTTATGAAATCTGGCAAATGGATGTCAAAACTGCATTCCTTAATGGTTTTATTAAAAAGAGTTGTATATGATGCAACCAGAAGGTTTTGTCAATCCTAAAGGTGCTAACAAAATGTGCAAGCTCCAGCGATCCATCTATGGACTGGTGCAAGCATCTCAGAGTTGGAATATACGCTTTGATAAGTTGATCAAAGCATATAGTTTTATACATACTTGCGGTGAAGTCTGTATTTACAATAAAGTGAGTGGGAGCAGTACCGCCTTTCTGATAAATATATGTGAGTAACATATTGTTGATCAGAAATGATGTAGAATTTTTCTAGAAAGCATAAAGGAGTATTTAAAAGGAGTTCTTTAAAAGAAAGACCTTAGTAAAGCTACTTACATATTGAGCATCAAGATCTTTTGAGATAGATCAAGACGCTTGATAAGTTTTTCAATAAGTACATACCTTGTCAAGATTTTGAAGTAGTTCAAAATGGAATAGTCAAAGAAAGAGTTCTTGCATGTGTTGCAAAGGTGTGAAATTGAGTAATACTCAAATCCTGACCACGACAGAAAATAGAAAAGAGAATGAAAGTCATTCCCTATGCCTCAGTCATAGGTTTTATAAAGTATGCTATGTTATATACTAGACCTATTGTATACCTTGCTCTGAATTTGGCAAGGGAGTACAATAGTGATCTAGGAGTAGATCACTGGACATTGGTCAAGAATATCCTTAGTGAGGACTAAGGAAATATTTCTCGATTATGGAGGTGATAAAAGAGCCCGTCGTAAAGAGTTACATCGGTGCAAGCTTTTACACCGATCCAGATGACTCTAAGTCTCAATATGGATACATATTGAAAGTGGGAGCAATTAGCTAGAGTAGCTCCGTGCAGAGCATTGTAGACATAGAATATTTGCAAAATACATACGGCTCTGAATGTGACAGACCCGTTGACTAAGCTTCTCTCACGAGCAAAACATGATCACACCTTAGTACTCTTTAGGTGTTAATCACATAGCAATGTGAACTAGATTATTGACTCTAGTAAACCCTTTGGGTGTTGGTCACATGACGATGTGAACTATGGGTGTTAATCACATGCAGATGTGATTATTAGTGTTAAATCACATGGTGATGTGAACTAGATTATTGACTCTAGTGCAAGTGGGAGACTGAAGGAAATATGCCCTAGAGGCAATAATAAAGTTATTATTTATTTCCTTATTTCATGATAAATGTTTATTATTCATACTAGAATTGTATTAACCGGAAACATAATACATGTGTGAATACATAGACAAACATAGTGTCACTAGTATGCCTCTACTTGACTAGCTCGTTAATCAAAGATGGTTAAGTTTCCTAACCATAGACATGCATTGTCATTTGATTAACAGGATCACATCATTAGGAGAATGATGTGATTGACTTGACCCATTCCGTTAGCTTAGCACTTGATCGTTTAGTATGTTGCTATTGCTTTCTTCATGACTTATACACGTTCCTATAACTATGAGATTATGCAACTCCCGTTTACCGGAGGAACACTTTGTGTGCTACCAAACGTCACAACGTAACTGGGTGATTATAAAGGAGCTCTACAGGTGTCTCCGAAGGTACATGTTGAGTTGGCGTATTTCGAGATTAGGATTTGTCACTCCGATTGTCGGAGAGGTATCTCTGGGCCCTCTCAGTAATGCACATCACTATAAGCCTTGCAAGCAATGTAACTAACGAGTTAGTTACGGAATGATGCATTACATAATGAGTAAAGAGACTTGCCGGTAACGAGATTGAACTAGGTATTGAGATACCGACGATCGAATCTTGGGCAAGTAACATACCGATGATAAAGGGAACAACGTATGTTGTTATGCGGTTTGACCGATAAAGATCTTCGTAGAATATGCAGGAGCCAATATGAGCATCCAGGTTCCGCTATTGGTTATTGACCGGAAACGTGTCTCGGTCATGTCTACATAGTTCTCGAACCCGTAGGGTCCGCACGCTTAAAGTTACGATGACAGTTATATGAGTTTATGAGTTTTGATGTACCGAAGGTTGCTCGGAGTCCCGGATGTGATCACAGACATGACGAGGAGTCTCGAAATGGTCGAGACGTAAAGATCGATATATTGGACGACTATATTCGGACACCGGAAGTATTCCGGGTAGTTTCGGAGAAAACCGGAGTGCCGGAGGGGTTACTGGAACCCCCCGGGGGAGTATTGGGCCTTAGTGGGCTTTAGGGAAGAGAGAGGGCAGCCCCCTCCCATGAGGGGTCCGAATTGGACTAGGGGAGGGGGGCGCACCCCCCCTTTCCTTCTCCTCTTTCCCTCTCTTTCCTTTCCCCTTCCCTCTTCCTAGTTGGACTAGGAAAGGGGAGTCCTACTCCTACTAGGAGGAGGACTCCCCCCTCCTTGGCGCGCCCCAAAGTGCTGGCCGGCCTCCCCCCTTGCTTCTTTATATACGGGGGCAGGGGGCACCTTTAGACACAACAATTGATCTCTTGATCTCTTAGCCGTGTGCGGTGCCCCCCTCCACCATAGTCCTCCTCGATAATATTGTAGCGGTGCTTAGGCGAAGCCCTGCGACGGTAGAACATCAAGATCGTCACCACACCGTCGTGCTGACGGAATTCTCCCTCGACACTCGGTTGGATCGGAGTTCGAGTGACGTCATCGAGCTGAACGTGTGCTAGAACTCGGAGGTGCCGTAGTTTCGGTGCTTGATCGGTCGGGCCGTGAAGACGTACGACTACATCAACCGCGTTGTTCTAACGCTTCCGCTTTCGGTCTACGAGGGTACGTGGACAACACTCTCCCCTCTCGTTTGCTATGCATCACCATGATCTTGCGTGTGCGTAGGTTTTTTTTTTGAAATTACTACGTTCCCCAACAAGCAGGGCTTGGGGCCCACTTGTCAGTGAGAGGGGTGGTTAATTAGTGCTAACTAAGTGTGCCACATCGGCGGCTTAACGCCAGCGACCACGGTACATGGCGGAGACTCACCAGAATTCTTCCTCCAGTGACCATTTGTCGCGCGGGTGGGTTCTGCGTGAAGCTGAAGCTTGTGCGTGTCTGGCTGTGCAAGCGGGGGGAGCTGGGGTGGACCAGGCTCGTCGGAATCGAGCTCGTGGCGGTGACTAACGTTTGGACAAGCACGAGGCAGGTGGCTAGGGGGCCAACTGAGGGTCTAGGAGGCACCATGGGAGCGCCATGAGCACTCCGGTGCGGCGGGTTTTAGCGGAGGAGCTCATGAGCGTGAGGCTCATAGAGCACGGCAGCGACCGGAGCTCGGCAGGGTGTGGGAGCTAGCTAGAGTGCGAGTTAGACCTTGAGGAGAGAGGGAAAAGACGGAGGAGCTCACTAGGAGTCTATTGGAGGGCTCAATGGGCTCGGGGACGACCGAATGGCGACAGAGCATTGCCGGCGATCTGGGGGGGCCTAAGGTTGAAGACGACGACATAGGCAACGCTCGTGGGCATCCGACGTCTCTTGACTCAATGGAGAGGATCAGGAGGTCGTTGCGGAGCTTAGGGACACGTCGGCGAGGCGAGGCAACTACGGTGGGTGCGTCGAACGATGTCGGTGGTGATGGTGGCGCTCGAGCATGAGGTGCAGAGCGAGATAGAGGAGGGGATGAGGACGAGAGGGTCCGGGATGGTGCGTGGTGTCGTCCAGACGCATCGGGGAATGGCAAGCATGCAGGGAGAGAGGAGGTGGCCACGGGCGCGTGTGTGCGCTCGGCGAGCACGCGTTCGGCGTCCTTCTGGCGAGAGGAGGGAGATAACTGGCAAGTTGGGCCAGGCCGGGTGCCACAGTGTTGGGTCGGCTAGGCTGGGCAGGCAAGTCGCTCTCTCTTTTTTCTAGTTCTCTCTGTTTTCTATTTGCTATTCTGTTTTGTATTCAAATTACAAATCAAAACACTTTGGTTAATTCTATAAACTTTTGTGGGGCATATTTGAATTATTTTTAAACCACACAACAAATTCCAGAATATTTGGAGCAACCAATATTTAATGGTAAATTTTAACCTTCAACTCAAATACAATATGATTTAAATTCAGTGCCCAAATTATTGCTTAAAAATGTTCATTATTTTTGGTCTGGATCAAAACCATTGCAAAAAAAAAAAATCAAATATCAATGAAGAGCATTTTGGGTTCATTGAATGTAATATTTTTTGTTGGACCTATTTGAATTTCAAAGTGCTAGGATTTGATCACCCTCATTTCAAGTTTTAAGGAAAAATTAACATGATGTATGGATGCAATGAATCTATTTACAATCACTTATTTGAGGGTTGTAACAGATTTCAAGCCTGTTCGGAGTGGGGTGATGCTCCAACCGATGCTGCTTCAACGATTTTTAGATCTCGTCTCAAAGGGCGAGTGGCTATTGCGGTCCTCAAAAGTTCAAAGCATGATATGGCGAAAGCGTTCACAGGTTTCATCTTTCTTTACTGTTGGTTGATTTCAATTTTAATCTTAGGTGGACAGTGTACAATTAGATGAAGAAGAAGATTAGTATGTTTGTTAATATAATTTTATTTTGTAGGGGTCATCCTACGCCCTGGCTTTTTTTTTCTCGATATTAATCCGATCTAAAATGCCCAATCTTTATAATTAGAAAAAAAAAGAAAAGAAAAGTTATTTGATATATTCTCAGGGAGGTGCTTCGTAGAAAATTCCACCGCTTTGTGCACTACGACCTTCAAGTTTGGTACTATCGCGTCCGCTTCCTTGCTGTTTCTCACGGAGAATCTTACCCCTTCCAAGCCTTCCCGTGAGAGGAAAGTTGCAAACGCGGATTTAGGTAGGGCTTCTTCTTCTTGTTCCCTTTGCGCTGACGATTTCTCGCATCGTTTGTTCATCTCTTGGGTCTTCTTGATCTGGAATTCGGCTTTCTCGTGGTGAGTTTTTCTTGACCCTTTACATTTTTCTCGGTATTCTGTTCGACTAGATCGGTGGGGGATTTTGCTTGGGGTCTCGGCCTTTGCTCAAATTAGTGCTTGAGATTTGAGATGTTGCCATGCGTCTCGGTGAGACGCACTTTGGTAGGGATTTATTGGATTTTTGGGGGTCGATTTTCAGGCACACTGTTTGGAATACAATTAGATTTCCACGAATTTGTACCGAATTAGTGGTTCCACCGGGAATTGCCATAGGCTGTTCCCATTCTGATTATAATTTTCTTTGTGTAATTTCAGACTCCGTATGCCAATTCTACCTGTTTTGTGAGGTTGTATGCAGACGCTACCTAGCTATTGAAACTATCGACGGACATTATTGTACGGGCTAAAATCTGGACTAGAGGACATTTGCGGCGGATGGACAGGAGCGAGGAAGAGACGATCATGAGTGATTCAGACCCTCTCCTCGATAGGAAAGATCAGTCAGGCTCATTGCTCCAGCTCTCGCCACCACAGCCGGCAACCGTGACCGTGTTGGAGATTGAGGATGAGGAGACCGATGGTTCTTATGCCGCATGCTGCCGCATTTGCCTTGAGGCCGAGTCGGAGATAGGTGACAATCTTATGCATTGGAGATGCTATTTTGTTGTGTTGATGATCATCCTATGTATAGGGGATACAGTTTTTGTTGTGTCAATTTGATTGCTTTAGTTCAATTTGGTAATGATTTTGTCTATGGCTACTTTGCTTCTTGTCTGACTGCAGCAAGTAGAAGAAAGTGTGTGGTTACATGTACTCAGTTGTTTGGCATCTTTCAACTAATCCAAAATCTCTTTGTGATCTTTGCTCTGTAATGGAACCCAATAGGCAAAGCTTAGGTCATAGGATGTGTGCCAGTAGATTAGGGTAGCATTGAATTGTACACCTAATTAATACTTAATTTAATATAAGTAGTTAACTAGACTAAACTTTTTTTATCATAGTACTTGATAAATTAAGCGGGCGAGCGGCGGGAATCGAACCCGTAGTGCTAGCAGTTTTTTTGTTTTTGTTTTGTTTTGCAGCACTTGCTTTAGTTGAAGGTTTGCATCATCAATAGGACAAGAGAAGGTCCATGATCACATTGCGATGTCTGAAGCCTAAAGCTAACACTAAACGAACTGGTTCAAGTTCTAGCAGGAATAAGTATAATTTTTGCATGATTATGTTTTAGTAGACCTAATAGTGTAATTTGTTTCAACTGTTTAGTCTTCAGGCTGTAGATTAGGCCAACAGGCCAATACTGCTTTTTATAGTTAGGGTTGTAGTTATTATATGGAAAACACGTACTGGTTGGGTGCTACAGTTTGTCCATTTCAGGTCAACAATTTCTAAGCTTCCATATTTTAATGTGACTCCTTTTTTATGCAGGTGATGAGCTAATATCACCTTGCATGTGCAAGGGAACTCAGCAGTTTGTTCACCGTTCATGCCTAGACCATTGGAGGTCTGTGAAGGTACTGTCCCTTCTAGTGTTGCGTTTTCCATATGATTTTCGGATGGAATTGGTTCCTATCTATCTTACAATATACTAGTAACATTTGCACGTGCAATGCCCTAATTATCAGGAAATATACTAATGAAACTTTAGGTTATAGAGTTGATTTAGTTGAAGAGTCTTGGTCATCGACGGTTCCATTTCGAGGAGTCCAACGAGCAATCCCCCCCAGCCCTCGTGCACCTAGACCACGTCCTCTGCACTCCTGACTGGGAGGACCTGCACGGGGAATGTCACCTTCGATGCCTCGCCTCCGTCGTTTCCGATCACAACCCCTTGCCGCTTGATTGCAAACCGGTGCCGCTGGGCCATCGACGGTTCCATTTCGAGGAGTTCTGGACGCGGTTGGACGGGTTACACGATATCGTGGCGGCCGCCTGGCATTCTGTCCACGACGACGACCCTTCCGGCGGCTCATGTGACGCATGCAATTTACCGCGCGCAAGCTTACTAGCTAGAGCTTGAGGACAATCGACAATGTCCGCCTCAAGCTCGCGATCTCCAGGGAGCTCCCCAGGCTGGACACGGCGCAGGAGTTCTGGCTCCTGTCCCCGCATGATGACTGGCTCCGGCGGCAGATCAAGGCTTCATATCTTGGCCTCGCCTCCCTTGAGCACACCATAGCCCGACAGCGCGCTCGTCTTGCGTCCCTCAAGGACAGTGATGCCAACACATCTTTCTTCCACCGGCAATGCACGTGCTGGTGACAGAAGAATCGGATCCACATCCTCACTGTGGACGGCGCCTCGATCTCTGTCCCCTGCGACATGGCGGCCTCGGCATACACACAGTTCGACGTCCTGCTCGGCTGCGAGACGCCTCGCGAGTGCGGTCTCGACCTCTTCGCGCTAATCACGCCCACAAACCTCGACGACCTCGACGCCCCTTTCGACGCCGAGGAAATTTGACAGGCGGTGAAACACCTCCCCTCATGGAAAGCTCCCGGCCCGGACGACTTCACCGCCAAATTCTTGTGCGCGTGTTGGTCCATCGTCCGACAGGATTTCGTCGACGTCTTCCAGCGGCTTTACGAGATGCGTGGTCGGGGCTTTTGCTCCCTCAACCAGGCGCTCCTCACCTTGCTCCCGACGCGCAGACGCTAGTGGCCTAGCCGACTTTAGGCCCATAAGCCTAATTCACCTCGTCGCCAAAATCTTTGCCAAGGTCCTGTCGCTCCGCCTCGCGCCAAAGCTCTATAGCCTCGTCAGCACGTGCCAGAACACATTCATCCCCAGCCGCAGCCCGCACGACAATTTCGTCCTCGTGCACTAGTCGTGTGCCTTCTGCACCAGCTCGGCGCCCCTCGCGTCCTCCGGAAGTTGGACTTGGCTCGCGCTTTTGACACCATTAGCTGGCCGTTCCTCTTCGATGTCCTCCGCCAGTACGACTTCGGCTCCCGCTTCTTGGACTAGCTGGCCATCCTGCTCCCCTCGGCTAGTACGAAGGTGCTCATCAACAAAGACCCCGGCCCCACCATCTGGCACAGGTGTGGCCTCCGCCAGGGCGACCCCGTGTCGCCACAACTCTTCGTCCTCGCCGTTGACACGCTGGGCCGCCTCCTCCGCCGCGCGACGGGATTGGGCGTCCTGCAGTGGCTGCACCCCCGGCCCTGGTCCCCTCTGTCTCCTCTATGCCAATGACGTGATCCTCTACTGCTACCCCACCATTGGCAACATCACAGCTGTCAAGAGCATCCTACTGCTCTTCGGCCGCGCATCAGGCCTCTAGGTTAACTTCTCGAAAAGCTCCACCACCCTGATCCGGTGCTCTGCCGATGATGCCACGCCCGCTGTCAACCTGCTGGGCTGCCCCCTAGCCGAGTTCCTGATCACCTATTTGGGCATCCCCCTGACGCCACACCGCCCCACGGTCGCACAATTGCAGCTCGTCGTCGACAAAACGGCCGGCATGCTACCCACCTGGAAGGCGCATCTCATGAACAAGGCTGTCCGCCTCGCGTTTGTCAAGGCCATCCTAAGCAAGGTCCCGATCCACCAGCTCCTCGCTCTAGTGCCCCCAACAAGACCATCAAGGCACTCGAGAAGATTCAGTGAGGCTTCTTGTGGGCCGGGCGCGCGGAAGCAAATGGCGGGCATTGCCATGTTAATTGGCAATGCGTTGCTAGCCCGCTCTCGCTTGGCGGCCTCGGCGTGCGCGATCTCGCTCGGACCAGCCTCGCGCTCCACACCCGATGGTTGTGGTTCAGCTGCACGGACAACACCAGAGCGTGGGCTGGCCTCGACCTGCAGTTCACCGCCGAGGAGCGCGCATTCTTCTTCGCATCCACCACCATGCAAATCGGAAATGGCATGGAGGCCTTCTTCTGGGAAGACCGATGGATCGACGGGCGCTTCGTTGGCGAGATCGCTCCGCTCCTATATGCATGCATTCCCAAGCGCCGCCGCAAGCTTAGGACCGTCGCCCATGGATTATAGGCCTACCGATGGGCACGGGACATACATGGCACGATTGGCATCCATGAGATCGGGCAATACTTATAGCTCTGGCACACAATCAGCCGCACGACCCTTTCTGCTGAGCCAGACCGCCTCTCCTGGAAGTGGAACCCCCGCGGCGTCTACTCCGCCAAATCGGCCTACATCGCCACCTTCAATGGCTCCACGGACTGCGACACATGGAAGCTCACCTGGAAGAACTGGGCGCCCCCGCGCGTCCGATTCTTCCATTGGCTCGCCCACCTGGACCGGTGTTGGACGGCCGACCGCCTCGCCTGCCGCGGCCTACAACACCCCGTGCGATGCCCCCTCTTCGAGCAGGACCCCGAGACCGTGCACCACCTCATCCTCGCTTGCCCCTTCGCCCGGTAGATCTGGTACGAGGTGCTGCACTGGCTCCGACTCTCCTGCGCCCCGCCCGACAGCGAGACTTCTCTCAATGACTGGTGGCACATGGCGTGGCAGCACACTCCCAAACCCATGCGCAAGGGCCTTGCCTCCACGGCCCTCCTCGTCCCAGGGATGATTTGGAAGCACCGCAACGATTGTGTCTTCAACCGAGGACGGCCCTCAGCGAATGACCTGCTCACGAAGATCAAGGATGAGGCCGCCCTCTGGGCCAGAGCCGGCGCTCTAGGGCTTCGCGCCATCGTACCACAAACTTGGGACGTTCACTGATGTGCTATTGGGCACTGTAACTGCCTCCTAGGAGGATTGTAACTGAAACTCTCTTTCCAAAGCAATGAAATGCAAGCTCTCTTGCGTTTTCTCGAAAAAAAAGTCTTGGTCATGAAGTCTGTTAAGTTATAGAGTATGTAGTCGGACTAGAGTGGCCAAGAAAGAAGTGCTCATCGTGTGCATTTGTCATGTCTTAGTTATTACATGGTGAATGAGCTACATATACTCTCTCTCTCTCAAAATACTTCACATAATAGTTTTGTCTTAAGTTATATTTTGTGAAATATGACCAAGTTTTTTTTTGAACCGGGCATAACCCCTTTCCATTACTTAACATAACGGAAATACAACGTCTGATTTTTAAAGGAAGCTGGAAAGGGGAAAGCGAGTTCAAGATACCACTGGGAAGCCCACCGTGAGCACTCGTCATCAAGCAGCTCACTATGGGACGAAAACCCAGTGCCATCTAAAACCAACTATCCTAACCAGCACGAACCAAGGTACCAGCATAAAGTCTCCAAAACGGGGAAAGCTCACATGATGAGCAGACAGCAAAAGCCCACGCAGGGGTAAAGATCAAAGTCTAACATAACAGTTGGGGAGGTAGGATGCTACTGATGAAGATAGTACAGCAGCAACTCATCAGTCCATCGCTGGTTCAGCTGCGGCCGCACAGATCCTCATCATGGTAGCCGCATTGGTCTTCAGCATCTTGGCGCCGCGCTCCATTGCCTCGCGATCAACTCCATCCATCAGACCTGCCCAATAATTCAGATATCCACATGCAGAAAAAACCACATCAAAAGGAGTTTTTAGCTTCTTATGTTCGAATGTGGCCCGATTACGACTCCACATAGCCCAGCATATTGCAGCAAGGCCAAAGGTATATAACTTAGATCCATCCGGTAAGAAGACATAGCACCAGGAGAAATATTGCCACAAATTGTCAGGACATAAATCCGTGCCCAGGACACACCCAACAGTTCTCCAGACTACCCTGGCAACTGGGCAGGTGAAGAAAAGGTGTTGCGAGGTTTCTCTATCTGTGCAGAAGGAACATTTCGGGTTTCCAGCCCAGTTTCGTCTTTTCATAACATCGCGTGTCAGCACAGCATCCTGGAATAATTGCCATAAGAATATCTGAATCTTAAGAGGTAGTTTAGCTTTCCATATCCATCTATAGTCACAACCAGCTAGATGCTTTTCCAAGTATGCATACACAGATTTAGTTGTTAAGCGCTTACTCTTCCCAAGGTTCCAGCTCACTTGATCCGGCTCGTTAGAGAGTACCCAGGATTCAGCCGCCCGCTTGACTTCCCCCCACTGATCCATCAGCGGAGGGTGTAGGCGTCTCCTGAAGAAATCTATGCTAACATTGTTTTTGAACTTGGCAACTGTAATCTCCTGCTCATTACATACGCTGTAAAGCTCGGGGAATCTATCCCGTAAGGGAGAGTTATTATCAATGGGATCAATCCACACTCTGGCCAAGTTGCCAGATTTCAGGATCACCCCTCTTCCAGCTAGATAGTATTCCTTAACTTTCATAATGGCTTTTCAGATCGGCGAATCTCCAAATCTACTTCTCACCAAAGTTATAGTATCTTTTTCAAGTACCTGGCTCAAATTACATCCTGCCACAACCCTTGTTGTGTCTCGAGTTTCCACCACCATTTAGTAAGTAAGCTAATATTATGCTTACGGAGATCTTTCACCCCCAAACCCCCTTTGTCCTTCGATCTACAGATTCTGGTCCATTTCACAAGATGATAACGTTTCCTGCCGTTGGTTTCTTGCCAGAAAAACTTTGTGCGATGTCTATCAAGTTTGTAGATCACCATCTTAGGAAGCAAAAACATAGCCATGTAGTAATAAACAATGCTAGAAAGGGAGGAATTTAGGAGTACAAGTCTTCCTCCCGAGGATGCAGCGTTCCCAATCCTGTTTCACAACATTTGAGGAATTTGTCATCTACAAAACTCCAGTCCAGGCTACGCAAGGTGGAGTAGCTTACCGACACTCCCAAGTATTTCATCGGGAAGTGCCCAATTTGACAGTTGAAAAGATCAGCATAGGAAGCTAGTACATTATCATCTCGTCCCACACACAGGATTTCACTCTTAAGGAAGTTTATCTTTAGACCAGACATGAGTTCAAAAATATATAAGAGGAGCTTCAAGTTAACAGCAGCCTCCTCCTCATGTTCAAAACAGATGACTGTGTCGTCAGCATATTGGAGGATGGCTATGCCATTCTCAATGAGGTCTGGAGCTAGTCCAGTAATCATTTTTTCCTTTTGAGCATTGCGAATCATCTTAGACAGAGCTTCCACAGCGAGGTTAAATAAAAATGGGGAATGGGAGTCACCTTGGTGAACGCCTTTGTAGCTCTGAAAGTAAGGTCCCATCTCATTATTTAGCTTAATGCTGACTGTACCATTACTGAGGATTTTTTTCACCCAGCCACACCAAGTAGTCCCAAACCCTCGATTACTATGGCATCGAGGAGGAAATCCCAGTTTATCTTGTCATAGGCTTTTTCAAAATCTAGCTTAAGTACCATGCCAATCTTTTTCTTTTGATGAGTGTGGTGTAGCACCTCATGGAGAGTGAGGATCCCATCCATGATATTCCTGTGCTTAATGAAAGCATTCTGGTGTTTGCTGATAAGCTTGTCAGCAAAAATAGCTACTCTGTTATCCATCACCTTAGTGATCAATTTATAAGGGCATCGAAGGAGACAATATAGGATAAGAAATATCACATTCACAGTATCAAATCAATATCATTAGATCCATAATCTAATATATTTTATTGTATTTATTTGGTATTGAAGATCAGAGTGAGTTCATATAAAAATGAGAAATGAGATAACGACAACAAAAACAACATTAAGCATACAAGCACATGTATACCAATAATTAAAACTGCTGTGTGCTCTGCTTATACATCTCTGTAAGTGCTATGAGATACCACTATCAAATCTCTTCTGTGTTCACAAGACATCTCAGTACATGCCCACGGACTGAACAAAAAACTGTTGGTGCTCCGTCTCACAATCATTGTGACATGTACGGCTTCATGTGCACATACACCTTGAAAGGTAAAGAATGTAGATTCTGTTTCCCAAAAATCAAGAAGACAATGATCCCAAAAATGGAAGGTCCAGAAAGTGAATATATATATATATATATAGTCCTTTTTAGATAAAGTTGTGTTCTTGTAGATAATTTGCTCACTGCAACTCAGAACTGTGTAGAGCGAATCTCGGAGCACATCAATGATCTGTCCACATGTTCCCAACTTCCCATTCGAAAAGTAGAAAAGAACACCACATATCCCCAATCATGGAAAAAGGAAAAACACATATTCTTTGCTGGAAACTATTGTGCAATGTAGACCAAATTCGTCCGCTGGGCAGATTTTTTTTCCACAAGTTTCATTTGAGTGTAGGTACAAACAATAGGAATTCAATTTCTCACTATCTTCTTTTGTAAGTTCAGTGAAGTAGAACGAACAATTATTAGGGGATTAAAAATGAAAACACCCTTATTGGGATGTTCATCTAAAAAAACAGAAGTACGCACCAATGTGGTTGTAAGCTGCATTTCTGACAATTAAAAGTGCACCTTGTCGAAAATGTTTTATCTTAACCAAGCTAAAAATTCGGTGAAGTGGTATAGAAATAGCTATCGCATAGTACTACTTGCTCCCATCTCCAATTGGACCAAATATATGCATGTCTTCAGAGGCACATCGGTATGCCTTCTCATTGGTATGTGACTCGTTTGGCCCAGTACTTCGCTTACGAAAGCCATGCTCATTAATGCTATACTCACCAAATGCTCTACTCTTTATTCCCCCATAGACATCTTCAAGGGAGAAAAAACATAACACAAACAGTTACACATCTAACCATGTTTAAATTCACAGATGCACCAAAGACTAAAACAAAGCTCAATGAACGCTAAACAATCTTTTTTCTTTCAAAAAAGGTATTGTTCCACAACTAACGTCGGCATGAAGAATTGAAGATAGAATGATGACGTGTATTTACCACATAGGAATCGTAGGTATCCTTCTGGAAAGCAACCCTGGTACTGATGCTACCTTTGTCAGTGTCACCGAACAAGGGTTGCAGCTTCTTCAAATCCAGTAGCCCCGCCACGAGGGCTCACTCGCGATCGGCTGCAAATGTCCTACATGGTTCACAGGCTGAGAGAACCCTATGGACATATCGGTTGCTAGATTACATCAATGACAAGCAATTTTCGCCTGCAGAAGTTGGGTTCACCAAGAGGCTTGGGCAAACATGATTTTTCCCCTAAATAAATAGAAGAGAGCTCCTTCGATTTCATCAATTCGAAACTACGGTTTTACAAACTACGAAAGCAGGAAAAATGAAGCAGTGGAAGGCGTTGGGCAAACCTGATTATGCGTGCCAATCACGAACACAACAAATCAATATGCAAATAATGAGGAAAAATATAAAACGATAATCATCTATCTTGTCTTTTGAATGCCCGATTCTTTAATCTATTTCAATTTCGGAACAAATCAGGCAACTGGCAAAATGCGTTTGGCGCTGCGGGACCACCTCGATCTGCTTGTCGAAGGGATTGCTCAGCCAGCGCATCGGGGCATAGGAGTGGTCGTGAGGTCTGGCCTAGAGAACGAGGAGAACGACGGTGATGTTCTGGTGCTAGCGAGCTCACCGGGAGTGACTCTCTAACCCTTCTCAACAAATGGATCTGGATGGGTGTGGCGGAGGATGTGAAAGGGCACAACGGGGTGGTGCCACCAGTAGGGGGAGGAGGCAGTGGTGGCAGTGAGGTTGAGGGCGACGTGCTCTAGTCTGTCTAAGAGCACGTTCAATGGTGCACATGAATGTCACGGGGCCGGTGATAGTGCTCGGTGCGCTTTAATGTGGGGAGCGTGGCGAACTTTGAACTCGAGGCGACATATGGGCTCGCCCCGGACGGTGATCCGCAAGCGATGTGTCGGCATTTGTGGTGTGAGGGGAGAAAGGAGCGTGAAAGGAATTGAGAAAATTATGGGAGGTCTTTAGGTATCTTGCTTGTTAGGCTGACATCATTTGACTGTGGAGATGTGAAACTAGAACCAATGGCAGTGGTGGGTAATTAGGACGTTAACAATGATGAGGTGCTCACCATTGGGACGATATGAATTGTTGGATTGACACAGATGTATGGCCGAGACACCTCACCATTCGGACGATATGGATTGTTGGATTAACACAGATGTATGGCCGAGATCAATTGGGTCTGTCCCTTTGGGTCTTATTATTATATTGGTATAATAGATAAAGATGCTCTGAGACACTTATCGGAAGCAATTATAGGTTGTGTAGTTTGCTTTCCACTGCTAGTGTAAGAATATTAGCATATCACATGCGATCAGGTAGGATTGTTTCCTTCCTAGCTAACTCTACTGGTCTATCTCTTCTTTTAATTACGAGATATGATCTTGGAAGACAAGTCTAGGTCGATTTGTACTGTGTATATATGTCCCCAACATACATGAATACGATGCGCTGCATATTCTCCAAATCTTACCAGTCCACATGGTATCTGCAACCATGTCACCACCACCCTTGATTTCGTCGAGTTGAATTTCTCCATCTGTTAGACCTTCAACCTCACCTAACGCAAGCTTGGCCTCACCAACCATGTCAACGGCTCCGTTGATGGCGCCATGATGCTTGGTGACGTTAAGTGGACTCAGATCGATTGCTAACACAACCGAGCATGTGTGAACCGCTATCACCTCCCTCTTCCTCGACAATCATCTCCAACGCGCCATTTTCACTAAACGAGAGTTCCACAATCTCGTCCAAGGTGATTTGTTCATCACCGCGTTCTTCGGTCGTTTCAAGTGTCTTGCTGAGACCCTGCGTGACTCGGGCTCCCCCGTTGTCGACCAGGACATGCTGCTCGCCTTCATCAATGGGCTTAACGGCAACTTCGACCACTATCAACCTGACCAACCTCACCTTTGCTTGTGCCCGCGGCACCCTGCTCTAGTAAGAACCTCGCCTTGCCCATGGCGCTCACCATGTGCAGTGACCCTTGTCGCTAATCGCTCTTGCCATGCGCCCATTGCTTCGCCTGCTTCCTATCCCATCGCGCCTTCCTCTTGTGATTGCGGCAAGTGAGAGAAGAAGAAACCATCCCAAACTACGTTCGGCTCCAACCCGGCAGCTCCTGACACGTGAACTGCTCCAACGCCAGCGTGGATCACCGATGCCTACCCACCATCTTACATGTTCCACGCATGGCCACCCAACAGGCACGTTCCAGGTGCCATTCTACTCGGGCCTTGTCCCGACGTCTCTTTTCCACACGGCCATGACACGCAACTAGGACAGCAGGGCTTTGCCTTCGCTCCTCCCTACTAGGGTTATGGTCCTTCACCACCACAAGCCCAACCAACGGCATGGGACCAGACACAAGCATGGGACCAGACACAACTTCACGCCGCCCTCAACAACCTCTCCCTTCAAGGCGGTGGGTCCAACTGGTCCTTTGGCACCTCGCATATGGCAAACAATCCCGGTATCCTCTCTCACTCCACATTCTTTTCCACCCCTAGCTTCATCGTTGCTAATGCCGTCTCCCTTCCGATCACCCATACCGGTACCACCTCCCTTCCCATTTGTTCTTTTCTACTTCACCTTCACAATGTCGTCATCACTCATAATCTTATTAAAAGTTGATTTTTGTTTGTTACTTCACTCCTGAGAATCCTGCCATCGTTAAAATTTGACAAATATGTTTTTTCTATTATGGACTTGCATACACGATCAGTGATTCTCCTATGTGATTGCCCTGACGAACTTTATGCCCTCGTGTACGGGCCTCAGTCTCTTCTTGCTAGCACCTCCGAGCTTTGACTTCAACGACTTGGGCTTCCAGGACATGACGCCCTCTCGAAAACGATTTGTCTTTCGAGTTCTCTTATAATAAGATCTCGTCTATGAAATGTCATGCTTGTAGATTGGGAAACACGTTCATTCACCCTTTAAACAATCAGATTCTCAAGCTAGTTTTCCCTCTGCTCTTATGTGTTGTGATGTATAGACATCACTTATAAAGAGTGTTCTGGGTTTCCAATATGTTTTTTCTCGAGAAAATGCAAAAGAATTTGTGTTTCATTTCATTGAACAGGAAGACATCAGGGGTACAACCTCCAGAAAGGAGGGACACGCAGTGAACTCGCCTGCTGGGTCAGCCGTTTCGGCTGTCATACAGTGAATTTGCTTGCTGACAATGACATGTACCTAGGGTAGGGTCGTGGGCCTGACCTATATGCCCTACCCAAGGACACCACATAAGAAGCCAAGGCCTACGAAGATAGAAAGGGGATATCGACTGGAATCATCACATAGTGTAATCCACTCGATAGTAGATCCACTCGGATACCCCAATTCGACTCAACCGTCATCATTCACTCGGAGTACAAGAAGCCACTCGAAGCACAGAAGACCTAGGGTCACCTCTAGATAGCAACGGCCGGTCATTCACCCCACCATCTTAAAGATAATTAAACGCGATTGTTATCAGAAACGTTCGTGACATTATACTCTCATTGAACCCTTGCGTAACTGAGGGCTGCGAGGGGTCGGCGTACTCTATACAAGCCACCCCTCCCCTCTTGCACAAGGGTTCGCACCCCCTGTAATTCAACACTCCAATCAACAGAGCCTCCGCGACACCGAGATGTAGGGCTGTTACCTCCTTCGAGAGGGGCCTGACCTCGTAAATCCGAGTGTACAACCTCGCCGTAGCTAGGCACTGCCCTCTCCTACGTACCCCCCATCTCTACTGTCAGATCCATTCCCACGACAGTTGGCGCCCACTGTTGGGCTGGCGTCTAAGCAACTTTCGAGGAGGTTGCAATCTTCGATCTCCATCGACATGGTTTCCGGCGGTGGATTCTCTGGGCCCCGAGATCTGTCTCGACGCGCTCACCTTCATCGCCGACGACTCGGCCTGGCTCCAGGAAGCTCCCCTCGACGTCGAGGTGCTCCCCATCCGCGGGGCGGCGCACTTCCACGCGAGTGCCTGCGGCGTCCTCTTGCGTCAGCCGTCGACTCAGTATCGGTCGGCTCCGGTGGCGTCTTCCCTCCCCATTGCTCGCGGTCGCAAGCGATCCGGTCGCTCGCGGCTCCAGCGGTGGGTGAAGCACGCGGTGGCCCGTCAGTCGGCCACTCCTTAGATCGCGGCAATCGAGCCCGATGAATCTCTTTATGGATTGTTTGTTCTGTCGACTGGCCACTCAGATACTCTCTCCGAGTGCGAAAGCAACGACCCTGTGGCGGAAGTCTTCATGGTTGACTCGCAGCGCAACCCATCAGGATTTCCTCGTGGCGGGGGCGATAGCGGTGGTCCATCGCACGACAACGACGAGTACTACCCGCAAGCCCTCACTGCCGAGCAGAGAGAAGAGTTGCAGCACAGGAACGACCAAGCTCTCCAGACCCCCATCGGTGGGGAGACCACCGAGGCTCAAGCTTTGGAGGCTGCGCGCATAGCCCTCTGTCCGAGCGTGCGCGCCTGGAGAATCTTCAGAAGTCACTCAACGACCGCGCCCGCAGGCAACTCCCAAGTTCCAGTCGACGGCAGCGGCAGTTGTTCCTGACTGGACCTCGGGATGAGTGTCAGGTATACCGCACTCCGATCCAAAATGTTGCAGCGGCTGCACGTATTGCGGATTCAATCCAGCTGTCCCGTTCCGAGGCTGGTAGAGGCCTATAGCAGATTCGGGCACTGCTCAGGGCAGTCGGAGAGCAGAATTCGGCTGTTTCCCTGTCGCGCAATAGGATTCATGGCGGACACAGTTCAGTCGGTGCATAGCCCAAGATCGCCTCCGCGGCGTGAAAATCGTGGTTATCGCCAGGACCAGTACCTGGGTCGAGGCCACGGGCAGTTTGACCATCGATACCATCGTGATGACCGCCGTCGAGTGCCCACGCCCCTTCCGAGGGGTGGTTCGTACGCGCCCCGTCGGTATGATGACAGGCGCCCGTACGGTGACGAGCAGAGGATTCCAGTCGACCCCCTAGAGCCCGGGTTTGATGCAAGGTCAGTCCTCGTTCAGGGCCTGGTTGACAGAGGCAGGGCTAACAGAAAAGGTTTGGACAGAGATCACCCAAGTGGGGGCAGAGCGTTCGCTCTGGGCCCAAGTGTTTCAGCAGAGCCATTCGAGCTGCTGAGATTCCTCTCAACTTCAGGTTGGCTGCAGGAGTGAGCACGTTTACTGGCGAGTCAAAGCCGGACACATGGTTAGAGGAGTGGCAGTGCAAATTGGTGGAGGAAATGACGAAGTGGCCATGAAGCACCTGCCCTTGATGCTTGAGGACTCGACCAGGGCATGGTTGAACCAGTTGGCCCTAGCTAAGCATATACTGTTGGGAAGACTTAGCCCGAGTGTTTATCAAAACATTCGAAGGCACCTGCAAACGACCAGCTGGACTAACTGAATTGCAGCACTGCGTCCGGAAGCCGAATGAGACCTTGAGGGACTATATCCAACGGTGAACCACACTTCACCATGTGGTGGAAAATGTTTCTGAACACCAAGCAGTGTGCGCCTTTAAGGAAGGCATCAGGTACAGGGAGCTCAACCTGAAGTTTGGTCGCTTCGGGGCCATGACTCTGAACCGAATGATGGAGATAGCCACTCGGTACGCGAATGGAGAAGAAGAAGACCGACTCCGTAATGGCTAAGGGAAGGTCGTCGACCTCGACACTGGGGGCAGGAATTCCAGTCGGAAACAGAAACGCAAAGCTGAAGCCACAGGTCAGGCTGAAGCCGCGGTAGTGAATACACAAGGAAAGTTCAAAGAAAAGCCCAAGGGGCAGTGGGTACCCAAAAAGATGAAGGATCAGTCGGGCCAGGACGTCCTGGATTTACCGTGTGCCATCCACACGAAGAATGATGAAGAAGGTAACTTGATTTTGCCCAAGCACACCACTCGACAGTGCAGATTCCTTATTTAGCAGTTCCGTGAGGGTCAGCGGAGTGAGAAAGGCTCTGACAAGGATGAGGATGAAGAAAAGGCAGAAGATTACCCGAAGGTCAATGCTACTTTAGTGATTTTTGCTGATGTAGAGAGCAAAAGTCGACTGAAAGTCATCAACCGAGAGGTGAACATGGTTGCTCCGGCAACTACAACGTAACTCAAGTGGTCAAAGATTCCTATCACCTTCGACCAGTCAGATCACCCAGCTCACGTTGCTACCTCGGGCGGCAGACTTTGGTGGTCGACCCAATCGTCGGAGGCACTCGGTTGCGCAAAGTTCTCATGGATGCTGGCAGTGGTTTGAACATTCTGTATGCTGAGACCCTCCAGGGGATGGGCATTCCGATGTCCCGACTCAGTAAAAGCAACATGCAGTTCCACGGAGTCATCCCAGGGAAGAAGGCGAAATCACTCGGGCAGATTGCTTTCGATGTGGTTTTTGGTGATTCGAAGAATTTTCGCAAGGAAAAGTTGACGTTTGAAGTGGTAGATTTTCACAGTGCCTATCATGCTATTCTGGGCAGACCGGCATATGCTTGTTTCATGGCCTGTCCATGTTACGTGTACCTCAAGTTGAAGATGCCCGGGCCCAAAGGCGTATTTACGGTCACTGGGAATAGGCAGAGAGCGGAGGAATGCCTCCAGAAGGGATCCAAGATCGCTGATGAGCAAATGACAGTAGTGGAACTGGAAGAGTACAAGAAGAATGCTGATCCGAGTGATTTGCTCCGTTCCAAGAAGCCCGCTTCTGAATCCGCATTTCAATCGGCTGGCAAGATGAAACCAGTTCACATCCACCCGCAAGATCCCACAGCTGCTTCGATCCACATCTCAACGACACTCGGGAGCAAATAGTAAGCCGCACTCATCCAGTTCCTCCGTGAGAACTGGGACATCTTCGCATGAAAACCATCAGACATGCCAGGTGTACCCAGGGGGCTGGCTGAGCACCGTTTGCGTGTCGATTCCAAGGCCAAACCTGTCAAAGAGCATCTCCATCGTTTTGCCGCGGAGAAGAGGAAGGCGATTGGCGAGGAAGTGGCTCGGCTCTTAGCAGCTGAGTTCATACGCGAGATATACCACTCCGAGTGGCTCGGCAACGTCGTCATGGTCCCCCAAGAAGGATAATTCACTCCGCATGTGCATTGACTTCAAGCATATCAATCGGGCCTGCCCAAAGGATCATTTTTCGCTCCCTCGCATCGATCAGATAGTCGACTCGACTGTGGGCTGTGAGCGCTTGTCTTTTCTTGATGCGTATTCCCGATACCATCAGATCCGACTATATGGGCCAGATGAAATAAAAACGGCCTTCATCACCCCATTTGGGTGTTTTTGCTATGTCACCATGCCATTCGGCCTCAAAAACGCTGGCGCCACATTCATGCGCATGATCCAGAAGTGCCTGCTCACTCAGATTAGTCGGAATGTGGAAGCCTATATGGATGATATTGTGGTCAAGTGACGTAAAGGTTCCGACCTGCTGACTGATCTCGTTGAAACCTTTGCCAATTTGAGAAGGTATGTCATTAAGCGGAATCCGTCCAAGTGCACATTCAGAGTACCCGGAGGCAAGGTACTCGGTTTCCTGGTTTCCGAACGAGGGATAGATGCCAATCCCGAGAAGATCGGTGCAATTTTCCGAATGAAACGCCCCGTGTGTGTCCATGACATTAAGAAGCTCACATGTTGCCTCGCTGCAATGAGTCGGTTCATTTCTCGTCTCGGTGAAAAGGCACTGCCTCTTTACCGACTGATGAAAAAGTCCGATAAGTTTGCGTGGACTCCCGAAGCCGAAGCAGCGTTTATGGAGCTTAAAGCCCTGCTTTCCACCCAGCCGGTGCTTGTTGCTCCGAACAGCAAAGAGCCTTTACTCTTATACATTACGGGCACTGGTCAGGTTGTCAGCACAATGCTTACAGTTGAACGAGAAGAAGGCAAGGCTTACAAAGTTCAACAAACAGTGTACTATATATCCGAAGTTCTGACCCCGTTCAAGCAGAGGTATCTGCATTATCAGAAACTTGTTACGGAATTTACTTGACTGCGAAGAAAGTTGCACATTATTTCCAAGACCACTCGGTTTCAGTTGTCAGTGATGCTCCGTTATTTGAAACCATGAACAATCGAGATGCAACTGGCTGAGTGGCTAAGTGGCAATTGAACTTCTCCCTCTGGATATCAAGTTTGAAGCGAAGAAGGCGATTAAATCTCAAGCACTCGCAGATTTCTTGGCCGAGTGGATTGAGCAGCAACAACCGACTCAAGTTCACTCGGAGCACTGGACTATGTTCTTCGATGGGTCCAAAATGTTGAATGGTTTCGGTGCCGGAGTGGTCCTGGTTTCTCCAAGGGGTGATAAACTCAGTTATGTCCTTCAGATTCACTTCGATTCCTCCAATAATGAGGCTGAGTATGAAGCACTTCTCTACGGGTTGCGTATGGATATCTCACTCGGCGTCCGTCGCCTGATGGTCTACGGTTGTTAGGAATAAGCAACTTATATTCCCATGAGGCCATAGGCCGATATATATACATGTACAGGTGTGGAACATATGCAGGAAACCCCTTATACAACGGGATAAATACAAAGGGGTACATGACTTATATTATAACTCTA